>NC_040886.2:13654892-13979267 GCF_900634795.4 Betta splendens | reverse complement strand
TGTATGTGTGGGTTTAATGAGTTGGATTCCTTGTGAAGCATATGGATATTTATAGCTTAGAAACAGAGCTCGCAGTGAAATGTAATTACAGTGAAAGCTGATAGCATGAAGTTTTTATTGCACCATACACCTGTTGTATTTCCAGACACCAGGACAATATGAAGCACACGTGACGTGCGCTTCTGCCTGGTCGCACAAAGAGCCGTCGTTAAGAGGCAGTGCTGCTGGAGGCCCTGCTTCCTGCTCTATCAGCCCGGCTTTTGTTCAGAGCCTCACTCGATTAACGCCGCGACGTTGCTTTAATTGTCTTGGTAATTCTGCAGGTTTGGAGCCTATTGATTGTCTACTGAGCTCTGCATCTCCGTGTCTCCTCAGGGCTGTTATTCTGCTGTCGTTGACTACTTTGAGCTGTACATCTATGTGGCTGGAGCGCTGGCCATTGTGGTGTTGACCATTGAGGTAGTATTTAATTTTATATATTTTATGTGTAGTATCACGTGGTGGTTCTTCTTTAAGCCCCCTGATGTTGATATTCTGTTAATTTCAGAAAAACTATTAATTTATTAATTACTGCATTGAGCTGGATGTCTGCGTAAAGTTCATTTTATGTTGTTTGTGTAGCAAACTCGCCATCTAGTGGTGAGATGACACAGGCACATACTAAATGTTTGACTCATCTTTCTAGTTTGAGCTTTTACAAATATGTTGTTTTTCTAAACCTACAAGCTTCATTATTGCTGTGTTTGCTCATTTACTGCACTAGTAAATAATTGAATTTCTTTCCTCAGCTCTTTGCCATGGTCTTTGCGATGTGTCTCTTCAGGGGAATCCAGTAGAGCTTCTCCATCTGCGAACTTCTTTTTAAAAAGGGAATTCAGGAGAATTGAACCAAATGGACTCTTGTAAATTTGTTGGTCTCTTTTTCTATTAGTCAATTGGTTGGAAACAACAAGGTTGCAAGCTCTTGTACTTCACAGCTGGACTTTTGAGGTACTGGGTGGAAAAAAAACATACTGTACACACACACACAACATAAAGAAAGAAAGAGATCAGAGACAAAACTGATGTAAAAAGATTTGTGTGTGAAGTGGAAACAGTCATTTGTGGACCAGGTCTAGCACAGACTGGGTGTAAAGTGGGCCGAGCATGAGGACCAGGTGAAGCCTGAGCAGACGGCACTGCACTGACTTTTGGATGAAGAATATTTATATTGAGTTGGTTTAACTTTAAAAAAAAAGTGTTTTATGTACACGTTGGCTGTTTTCCCCTTCATATAGTAACAACCCGCCCCCCTCCACACGCCTTTGTACAGCCACTCTTCTTTAGCGCTGTATTACATAAGCTCTGTGTGTGTGTGTGTGTGTGTGTGTGTGTGAACATACTGTACTGGATCCTTTTTTTGAATGTGTATGATCTGGATTGTGAGCTTGTGACTTTTCATGAACCCTCCCATCCCGAGCTTCAAAGCCAACTTCTGCTTCTTTTTCTATTTGTATTGTGGTGTTTATTGCAGTGGTGGTTACTTGTGATTTAGGTGGTGAAATGTATGTTTATGCATTTGTATTAGATTGTTGGAAAGTCAACAATATAAAAGGCATTTTAAATGGCTTTTCCTTGTGTGGTTATTAAACTGGTTGCACATTTTTTAGATTGTATTGGTTGAGAAAGATCAGTCAATTCTTTGAATTTAAAATGTATCCATACATTACATACAGCACAGGAAAACTGCCTCAACAATGTTCTCTCTGTCCAGCAGAACTTCATTTTACTGCACATACTGCGGCAAAATTCAAAATTAAGAAGTAAAGGATGAAGTATAGTTTCAGAGACACTTGGAGAAAATCTGTAGCAATTGCAAATGGGTCAAACATGCAGAAGGTAAAAGCTAATCAAGGAAAAAATAACATAAATCACAGAGGTGCATTTGTGAAACTGCATTAGAAGAAATGGGAGATTTCTGCAATTTACCTCAACCAAGGTAATGTATCTGGTATCTTGCTAGAGCAAATTATGTCGCAACAGCAATTTGCTGAATCGTGCCCATTTACTTATATCATGGCATAAATCCAAGAAACAGCTTAGGTCATATACATTTCAGAACGTTTTTATTTGTAGAAACCAATTTAGTTCTGCAATGTGCCGTTTTCCTCCTCATTTAGAACTGTCCACGCACACACACACCTAAAAGAGTCCACACAGTTTTTCAAAGCTGATGTTCCTTCGGCCACTAGGGGGCAGTAAACAACCCAGAGCCGGACGCCGTTCTTCAGGTGTCAGGAACCTTTATCTTGTCGACATGAAGAAAAGAAGGAGCAACTCACTCGCTGTTCTGGAGTCATATTGTGGACAGTTTTTAAAAGTAGGTTCACTCTCAACCCTATATGTACAGTAACTCTATCTGTTTGGGGGGTTTCACTTGGATGCTAGCTTGCTAGGTGTTTATCCGCCATATTTGATTGATGCATATCACCCGCATTCACGGTGTTTAGGATTTGAATAGAACTCCAGCGGGAGCAGTTGGAGCGTAAAAGCAATTCAACGTTAACTGTTCCATCCAAATATCTAGTTTTAACTCAAATTGAATAGCATTTTATCAATTTAAATATAACTTACAAGAAAAGTAACATTTGACATTATCATTGGCCAAACCACTGACCATAGTCCTGCAAGTGACGTCACCTCTGTATCACGTGCGTCTAGGAGGCAGGACGTTCAGATGTCACTCATTCCCTCTGCGTGGGTGCTCTCCATCATTGGAGGACGCTGCTTTCTCCGTGTCCTCCTCGCTCTCTCCCTTTGAAGCATGTTTCCACTCATTTCACTGTAGCCATCTTTGTATTCTGGGCTTTTTTGCTCATGTGCTGAATCTCGGTCTGGCTCAGCTCTGACAAATCCTCTGTCTGTAGTGCAGGACTGGTCAGCAGCTCCTGAGCACCACGTTAGAGACCTGGGCTCTAAGCGAAGTACCAACTAAAGCCGGCGGCTGCTGCACTTCTGCCGTGGAGGTTTAGGTACTAATTAAATGCACCACATGAGGGCGCTAGAGTTCCTAATGCTGCTTTCACTTTCTTTCTTTATATACAAAAAGGAGACTCTGAATGTTAAGATGCATATATGAGGAAGTCAAATATTTATTTATCTAATAATTATTAATTTCTAAATGTAAGTATTGTATTTTGCTGTATAAATTACATTACATTTGGCTTTATCGACATGATAAGTGTTTTTCATGCTAATATAATCATGTGTATCCTGGATTGCATGGTTGAGCCCATATTCTCCCTCAAACGCTCAAGTTTTGGCCTGAAGCAAATTTGACGTGACTACAGGGCCAGACCTTCAAACGAATTCAGTGTGTCTTTGGTATTTTAGGCACAGTTTGCATTTGACCTGCTCGATCAGAACGTGAGCACCAGTAGCAGTGGGCGAGACAGTGCCCCCCCCCCCTCAGGTCGGGCTCTCACAGGGTATTTAACAGCTGCTAAGTGTTACTGGTGGTCAGCGTGAGCGGCTTCTGGTCTCCAGCTCTAAAAGGGTTATTAACACAAGCTCTTCAAACTCTCCTGGTGGCATCAGAGCAGACAATAAGTGTATGAGCTGTTCACTAATACGGCCCCTGTGCCTGTTTCGGCCATGATGATGCTACAATCACGTTTGGATCCAGATGTGAGTTTTAAAAACAAACAAAAATCTGCCTGATGCGAAGGTTCTGTTTGTTATATCACACACATTAAAGGGCACTTTCATTTTTCTGAAGAAGACCAAAAATAAAGCATTTGTTCTGCTTGGAAGTTGTGATGTGACTTGACAGTTTGCGGTGAAAGTCTGTCTTAATTGTGGCCACAGGAAAATACTCGCAGAAGCTTTTAGATCCTCTTTATAGTAACAAACCTTAACAGAAGAACAAACACAAACAAACATGTAAGAGCGCTTCTTTGTTCTCAGTATGTCATCAGTTACATGGTTAGGATTTAAACCTTCCTACTGTTGTCAGAGACTTTTGAAAAAGGACTTTTAAACATAATGTTTAATTTCCTCCAGTTTGGGGTCACAAAGCACTGATGTTGTGATTTCGACGTCTCCGCTGAAGCGCAGTCTCGCAGCACCACATCTCTCCTTTGCCTCATAAAAATTCCTCTCAGGAAAAGGGAGACGAGTGTGAGGGATGAGAGCGCGGCGGAGCCGAGGGGCTCCGTGTTCAGTTTGTTTTAGGCCCCTGTTTAAAGAGGAAACTTTGATTGTGTGATGATTTATGAGTGGTTGGCCTCCCAGGGGGATTAGGGAGCCGGTTTTCCTGCTTGTAATAACCCACCCTCTAATATAAAGCGTACGCCTTGCTTTGTGTGGTGTTAGTCCAGCGTGAGAGGTGTTAGGTCCGGCAGGACTTAAAGGGCCCGGTGAAACCATAGCGGCGGCAGTGGATCCACATCTGCCGTGACGTGACTGCAGATCCTGTGTGAGAGTGTGGAAAATGCTTGTTTGACACACGGGACGTGCAGTCGACCGCCGTGACACGGTGCGTCCCACAGAGCGAGTGGCCTTGGACCCGACCGGGCCGCCTCTGTGACGCAGTGCGGTGCCCGCGACCACGCACGGAGCGGGAAGCGACGCGGAGAGGCCGGGCGCCGGGTCTGTGGGGAAGGGCTGCTTCTCAGGCTGAGCGTCCTCGCTGTCATGAGGGATTTCTCCAGCTCCGTGACTCACTTGTGAAGCATGTCTTTCCACAGAGCTGGGATTTAGCCGATGACTACAAATAGACGGCCCGGACCACGTGAGGCGACCACAAAAGCGCTCTACGGTTACAAAGGAGGAGGGCGCTGTTCAGAGTCCAGCTGAGGGCAAATGATCCAGCGTTCTCCATTAGTGATCTCTCTGCTTTCTCGCTTTCGCCCGCAGCTGGAAGCTAATGCGGCACTCAGCCGCCGGGTGCGGAGCCGCCCGTCACTCAAATCCGGAGTGACCCCTGTGCGTGCGGGTCCACGAGAGGTCGGCTGCTGTGCGCGTCTGACCTTTGACCCTGGCGGCAGCCATCGAGGCCGCACTCAAGCGCACGGTAAATCAGAGCGATGCTCCGCCGCCCCCCAGATTCACTAGATTCCTAATTGGAAGCATGTTGCAGAGAGCCGAGACAAAATGCTGCTCCAGAGCAACAGCGCTGCGGGGGTTAGAAACACAGGCTGATAACAGTGAAGCGTGGACGGCCTGCTGGTTTCACTATGTCAACTCTTAAATTTTAAGGGGGCTTCACACAGACAGTGTGAAAAGTGGAGGAATCCCACTGGCTGGCAGCTGACGCTCCATCAGTCAAGTCACTCATGTTCTGCCATATGTGTCTTGTAAACGCACAGAGAAGAGCGTGTTTATAAACATATCCAATGTTCTCATGTCTTTATGCTTCTGAGATCTGGCACTTTTATATTTGCTTGTTTCTCCAGCTCGCTCGCCCACTCTCTCTCTCTCAGCAGCGGTACACAAGTGCTGATTTAACCCACTAACCCGGAGGCTGGAGGCAAAGCCCTTCGCCTCCCTATAGCCCCGAGTCAGTACCACTTTAAATGCCTTTCCCCTCTGTTTATGTTAGCATGTCAAAAAGCCACACTAGACATTTCCACACGCTAATAAACTAGAGTTTTATTAGTGGGAGATGGTGAGCGATGCGAGGCCGTCTCCACGGCAACCGACCACAGAGTTGCCTCTCGGGCAGCTGACGGTTGTTTGGTGGCCGCTGTCGGCTGATGGGAGGACGGCGAGAGGCCGGGGGTTCTCACAGGTGGGAGGATGCTCCCTGTGACCCACTGGATGGAGACCGGAGCCTCCAGCCTGCTGTTTGTCCTGCTCCGTGTCGAAGTGGTCGCTCATCGTCACGGCAACGCTCACACAGCGGCCTCAAAGGTGTTTCATTTACTGAATAAGGGGGGTGCAGTTATTTGTAATTCAGTTTCATCTGCAGGTCTTGAATGCCGCTGTTGCAGATATTTAAATTGCTTGGCGACCACGTGTTGGAGCGACTCCGCCGGCCTTGTTTAGCTCAGTGTGTGAGGACGGCCTGGACCGCAGCCAGAGGTCCCATTAGAAAGCGCTCAGGGAAGTGGGGTTTTCGTGATCCACTCACAGCAGACTTCCACCCTGAGCCAAGTCCCCCTCCCACACTTATTTCCCTTTACCCACACAGCGACCTGTCAGTTTCCAGTGAACACACTCCCACTTGGTTGGAAAACGCAAAGCTGATCTTAGATCAGTGGAATATTGAGCGCTGCTCAAGGCTGGTTTTGTAGTTTCATGTTCTCATCGACCGGCCGTCGTGATGGACGTTTTGCAGGTCAAAGCCAAGTGTGTTTTGTTCTTTCATCCTCAGCCACCTGCCTCTCACCACAGAGCCACGCTGAGGGGATGTAGTTCGGACTTCCAGCCACAGCAGGAGGCTGTTTGCCTTTTATGTCCCTTAGGACAGCGTCATATTTTAAGCCTCCGCTGAGTGTGTTTGATTTACGACAAGGAGCCATTTCAAGTTATTTGAATGAAGTAGACTTGGTTTTACAGTAGCAGACGTAGCTGCTGTGAATTTACGCGTTTGGGTATGAGTTTTTGTTTTTTGCGAGTCATTCCTTTACACTTCACAGTCCGTCTTTCACATTTGATTAACAGTGTAAACAGCAGCTTCTTTCAAACCAAGGGGATCATTTAACAGTGTAAACCAAAGTGTCCGCTCTAAAATATGACCTATAACTGATGTTTTGCTGAAAGCTGATCTATAGGAGCTGATTTACTGCCTTGGCCTCGCTAACGATGGTCCTTCTAATGAGCAGCTCAGGCTTCCACTTGTTTATTGAGCATGTTGGCTGACGGGCCGACTGACGGAAAAACTGTGTATGAGGAATTGGATCTGTCCCCTGTTTTCTATATCGGCTGGGCCCTAATGCATTGGGGTGAACTTTGAAGTGCCCTAATGGTCTTCACGCTCTCTTGACCATGCAAGCTTCTATTAATGGTGTCAGTGGAGCCTGGCTGGAGCAGCGTGACCCATTAGACCTAATGAGAAAGCTCTTCTTCCACCCTCCTTCATTTTTTTTAATTTTATTTTATTTTTGCAGACACGTTGTCTCTTCAATCACCACTATTTCCAGTTGTCATCGCCATCCTCCGTGTTTGTGTAATGATCTCATTATCATCGTGATTTCTCATATTACTCGGACCTCTTGATTTTATCATTTATTGGGGAGTTGGATAAGTCAGTAAACAAAACGATGAACATCGGCCAGAGCCCCAGACACAGTTGGCTCTATAAATAATACAATTGTTGACATTTGCTCTTTGCACACCACTACATTCAATTTAATACGAAGAAACCATTTGGGAATTATAACCATTTCCATACACAGCTATTTTGGAACACATGGTTTCACAAAACGCTGGTAAAAACTGAGATTAACTTGCAGCAGAAAAATGGAAAATGGATGCGGGGGACACTGGGGGAGCTGTAAAAGCACTGACAGCAATGCATAAACATGCAAGTTTCTGTCCTTAAGGGACTTGTTGATGAAGATAAAACCTCTCCAGGGGTTTTCTGACGTACAGTAGAGTCACTGTAAGGCAGCCCTGTGCTGTTGTGGAAGACGTCTGTGTAAGCAAGCTTTATTGTCATTGCCACCGAAAGGACATAAAAGAGGAAATGGCTATTGTTTAATAGTATTTGATGTGACGTGTACAAGCCTGTGCTAAAACGGCCCCACTTCCATCCGTCCCGCTGATGATCTCCAGCTCCTCGAGCCAGATCCGGAGCCTCTGGGTGACAGCGGGCTTCTCTGGAGCCTTGCCGTTCTCATGCGATCAGAGCATTCCGGTTAAACTCTTGCACAACAGTGGAAAGGATGGCGATTGTTGCTGCGAGCAGGCAGCGATGGGAGGGCTCCAACATTCTTCGCAGGGCAAAGACCACAGCGATGGCAAGACGGGAGTTGGCACCGGTCGAGGTTCTTTTTCCTGGCCGTGCCTTCCCTTTGTCTTGCTCAGTGGTTGTGCTTCGTGTGGATGATACTCAGCAGCTTGAAATCAGGGGGGGGGAATTTATTTCGGGCGCAGTTTCAGTGGTGTGAGTTTTTGAAGCCCTTATGAAAATGTTTTTTTTTTCTGGAGATTGTTTTGTTGCATGATTGAGCTCAAATTGCAGAAACAAGGGACATGTGTGTGAAGTGATGTTGAGCACCGCATAGCGTTCCACTCGGCCCGGCCGTAGTTGGGTTGTTAGGCAAAAACCACCTGGAGGTATTTAAAGCCCATTCAAACTATTAGGCTCTACTTTGAGCCTAATGGCTCAGACAGAGCATCCCATCTGGAAGCTGCTGATGCGAAGAAAGGATCAGGATCACATATCATCCACGTTCAAACACGTTCATCTTGAGTCAGTGATACAATAAATATTTTTACAGTTCGTCAATGAGTTTTGACTCTGTTAAGCCCCTTTATGTCATTTCCTCTCAGTTTGTCAGCAGGTTCCGTGAAAACCACAAGTATTTAAGAGGAAATGTTTTAAGACTGAGGCTACAGCAGCTTACTGTAGCTGCCTCCACTCTGTCCAAAGGTAAGATCCAGCTCACCTCTGAGTCTTAGTATTCAACACATTATATCTCTTGGTCAGTTAGTAAAACTAAAGAAATACAGTAAAGCCGTATCTTGCAATGTCTGCAAAAAGTTTCCTTAACAAAAAGATGTCTTCGGTTTCATACGTTCAGGATTTTTTATGCTTTACACAGAATATTGTTAAAGGAGGTTTCCTGCCTGTCGGTACCTTTTACTGTGTGCCAGCGATGCTGCCAAAGCGACGGAGCAAGCTGATTCCCAAGGCCTTTAAAGAAGAAACCATTCCAAATTCACTGTTGGAGATTAATTTATTTCATATTGACTTCAAGAACAGAAACAACAAGTTACTTATGTACAAACAAACGTCCAGCACCTTGAATAGATGCTGCTCATGGTGCTAAATATGGAGACAGTTCTTGACTCACCTCTGGCTTTAGGAAAGACACTAGACCAGTAAAAAAAAATACAAAAGACCCTCTCCAACACTGTAAGTGCAATAACTTATTGCAATGGCACATTATGTAATGTCACAATCAGATGTAGAAATATTTGATTAATATACAAAAAGCTGCTTAAAGCAATAAGAACATTAGAAAGCTATTTCAACCACACAAACCATCATTTTACACTTCTTGGCATTATTGCTGTAATACTTTATTGGTTTATCTCTGGAGGTCCATTATCTGACAAACAAGCAAAAAAAAATGTACGAGCGAAAGGAACAATGTCGTTTTTATTGTTCGCGTTCACACGGTACGTCATAACATTAAACCATGCATTTGTTTCAGTAGTATCCACATGGGTGGAGCTGCAGAGGAGGGGAGCACTGAGGGAGCATCAGCCAGAAGACCAATACCGCAAACCTGACAAAGTAGGAACCCAGACACACTTCACATCCGCTCAATCCTGAAAACAGCCTAAAATGTTTCCTGGCACATCCAGTTTCTTAAGGGGACTGAGCCGTAGCTTCATTTCTAAAGCCTTTGTCTTTGTATTTACAATTCTAGTATTTTATTGACTAAAAAACAGCAACTGCATAAATATGGGAAATAACTGAGTTGCTGTGAGGCTGTAATGGGCAGCTCTAAGGAGCAGACCTTTCTCGAGTCCTTCACACCAGGGGCCGTCATAGAGAGATCAGCCAAAGGACTAATGAGGCCTGTCTCTACCCTCGGCCTGCAGCTCGGCGCTGGTGACGCGCTTATTCCAGGGAGGCAACGCACTGAGACACGCCTGCAATCACTGAACATGCTCTCCGCATTCCTGGAGTCCCGCTCTCACGTCATCACATTACCTAAAGCTCACAGAACGCTGCTCAGGACCCTCAGAGCCTCTGACGGAGTCTGTGTCCGAGCGCGTTTGCTGGCCCTGACGCTAATGAAGCGTGTCTATTCCTGCCGGTGGCTGATTGAGCCCGCTGTGGTTAGTTGGTGTTGAAGGCTGCTGCTGCTGCGCCTCGTCTGCCAGTGGAGACGCCGTTTCCTGTAACCCGAGGCCCGGGCCTCTGCGGGGGAGCCTCCCCCCGGGGGAGCAAACAGCACCTTGGTTTCAAATCGCTGCCGCTCCAATGGACGCCCTCCTGGACTAAACTGGCACAAGCCGTGTCTGCGCTCGCTCAGTTGGACACACTTATTGCTTCCGCTCGGTCCGAGCGTGAACGGCAAAATGAACGTTTTCAACAGAGGAGACTTGTCTGCTTCTCTTATCTGCTTCTGTGTTTGTCCTCATCAAGTGGAGCCATTTTAAACTTGATTTAAGTACTGATTGCTCACGTGTGAGTGAAGTGTAAACAACGTGACTGGGAAACTGGGGTGGTACCAGACGTAACCTGAAGGTGACAAACAATATGGGTCATCTAAAATACTATAAGGCGTCTGTGTTTTTGTAAACGATCTGTGATATTGCTCGGTGCATCATCTGTCATACGCCGGACCCATTTTTTTTAATTGGGTCACAAATTGAGGAAGAAGAAACATCTTCTGTGTCACACTGGTGTTTGTGTCTCACTCTCAGCCTCTGCTTATCGTCCCAGTCATTGTTACATTGGTCTGGCTGATTGTCCACCCCTTATTATCTGTTCTGATGACCTGTGTTGTCAGTGGCGCTCCCCAGGAAAAGCTCCCTCCTCCCCCACAGCGCTGAGTGGACCCGGGCGGGGGCATCATGTCGCCCAAGAGATGGCCGCACTGTGTTCCTTGGCCTTCATGCGCAGCGCGGCGATGCTGGAGGACTTGCGGTCCGGATCCACGTTGAGATCATAGCCGTTAATTCCCCCGCCCATCGCAGGGCTGCCGAACAGGCTGCCCATGTGCGTCTGTCCCATGTGGCTGCTTCCTGGACTGGGCACGCCCAGGAAGTCGGAGACGCCCCCCGGACCGTGGGGGTGGGGGGGCATGCAGGAGGGCACAGAGTCACAAGGCACCACGCAGCCGGGCACTGGGGAGGCGCCGCTGCTGCTCCCGATCCATGAGGGGTTCTGGATCTGAGGAGAGACCACGGTGCCCAAGTTCAAGCAAGTGCCACACATGGCACGAATCTCTATTCCAAAGCTGGGCTGTCGCTGTCTTTTACCTGTGCGTAGTTCTCGGGCCGAGTGAGGAGAGGCAGCTCGTACGCGGTGGAAAAGTGCGTCCTGACCTGCTGCATCTGCCCAAAACGCTCCCTCTTCCTCCACTTGGCTCTGCGATTCTGGAACCACACCTGCAAAGCAAGCAGAACACTGTATGAGGACAAGGAGGCGCAGAGATTGGTCTCAAATACATCTGCGGAGGTTTCCAACCCACATGCAGTACAGTGGAACCCCCCTCTGCTGCTAGAATACATAAATGGGGCCATCCTCTCCACGCAGCAAGACGCCGTAAGAAACCGAGCCACATAAAATGAAGAAAGTGAGGCGAATAAATTCTGCAGCACATGAAAGTCCAGGCGCAGGTTGTAAGAGTTGACGGGCCTTTAAAGTGCCGTCCTTACGAAGCTATTGATGTGAAAATGGCGAGTCTCCCCCGGTGCTGTGCGTTTCAGCTCCTCCCTTTGATACGCAGGCCTCTGCCTCCCTTCAGGCTGCCAGCGTCGACAGATCCACATCTGGGCCTGTAGCCATTCATAAATCACTCTGAGATAGGTGTGCTCTCCCCCACATGTCAGTACAGCTGGACAGTGGGGAATCCCTCTGTGTAGTCCATGAAACGGGTTCAGCCTTCCACCAAATGCTCGCATTCAAGTTTATTATATAAAGCGGTTTTCTGGCTAATTTCTTCTGTTGAGATGGAGAGACATTGTGCTTTGCAGAAAGCTTGCGGTGCTTGATGACAGACCGGGTGCAGGCTACCGAGGCCACTTCTTAACTCTGGAAAGGAAAACACTCAACATTGGAGCAAAGCAGGACTCAGACGAAGCTGTGTCGGAAAAGACGTGTGCAAAGATGTTGAATTTTGCAGCTTTGAAAGAAACTTCCAGACTGCAAAGGAAAGGAAGTCTTGCTTGCATCCAGATATGCTGCATTGCGTCTCTGTTTCACTTTTTGTGGAGTTTGTGCAGTTTGTTAACTGGTTTACTGACGCTCCTAACTGGGCTGGATAAAAATGTTAGCTGAGATAATTGATCTGACAAACGTAGATCTCAAATTGACCACTTTTCTCTGCTTTGCACAGTTTTTTCTCTTTTCTCATAGAGGAGAGTGGAGAGCAGGGAGTCTCTGCATGTTTGTGTTTCTATTTGTTGGTCGTCTGAATCGTATCCTCCCAAGAGGAAAGGGGGGGAAACTTCTTCAAAGAGCGAAAAGACAACGACTGAGCTTCAACGTGGGGGTTTGAACTTGGATTGCGGGTAGATTCCCAGCTCAATCAGCTTGTGGTTTTCACAGTCCCTGACATGCAATTTCCCCAGTTCAGACCCCCCTTGTGTATTTGACTCTTCCTCTATATCGACCTAAAATGCAAAGTAGTAGCTTTTTTTTAAAGAAAGGTTTTTAAAATAAAGCTGTTTATTCTGAGATGGGAAACTGCTAATAACGGGTGTTTTCTCCAGTTCTCTTGGTACTTATAACTTCAGCCTGCGTTATTGTGAGAAGCTGATGTAAAAAAATGTGGTCTGACATCCACATGCCGGGGCTCAGCTGGTGAGATTAGAGAGCAGCTCACGCTTTCAGGGGAAAGCTGATATTTGAGGTGGGGGCTGAACTCCAAAGTCAAGGTGACGGGCTGTTGCCCTGTGAATTATATCATATGGTTGCCGGGGGACCTGGAGTCCATGTTATATTCCCTGTGAGGGGAGTGTGTCATTTCTTTTTGGGGTCATGATTTCAGGCCGGCTTTGACACTTTGATTAGCTGGAATGAAACACGTCATGTAAACAGACTCTGTGCCTGTTAGCTGCACACAACCTCCTTCTCCAATTTTTTACTTTGTGTATATTGACGTTGATTGATGGTGAGGATATTAAATTTTTCAACTGGGCACAGTGATGCCGTCACAAATTTACAAGAAGTTGAATTCTAATTGATTTTATCTGTATAAAATTTGATCAGCTGCTGTCAGTTATATTGACGCATACCTCCAGTTTTCTCCTCCACTGATTTCCACCTCGTCACGGAAGCTCAGCCTTCTAGTCTCCCCCTCCAGCCCCCATACCCCCGCCCCCCGCCTCCCACCGACCCTTCTCTCAGTGTCTCTCCTCCCTCCTCCCTTTTAAGTCAGCGAGGGGAAGTGGGGATATTGGAAAGTGAGATGGGAGAATGTTCAAACTGGAGCTTGTTTTCATTTCATGTTTAATTTCCTGACGCCTAAGCCCTTGGCTTTCCCGGCTAACCCCTCTGACCTTTCAGAGGCATACAGACAGTGAGCAGCGGACCAGGCGCACACTTACACCCACACACACAGGATGCACGCGAAACACACATTAACATACGCTTTTACAGACAGGACTCAAAGTCCATCACTGTTTTTTAACCTGGACGGTCTCCCTCGCTTATTGAAACCAGTCATAAACAAGCAAACAGAGTCTTAGCGTATATATGCCCCTTGTCATGGGTTCTTGGTGCGGAGTGTGTCATGTTTCAGAGAGCGTTCGCTCGACGTAGCTTTGCCTTTGAACCACAGTACAAATGAGACCCAAGCCAAATAGTTTGGCGGAGAGATCATTCGGAGAACATTATGAAGTCAGATGTGTCCTTTGCTGCTCTGTGTCTCCTGTTCCCCGACTTATGAAGTCTGTTAAAAGAGAAGCCTAATGTTGCCTTTGCACAAGCCGAGTCCCAATTAACCGGACTCATGTCTTATTATTTCTTATTATGAACAACTTGAACCCGTCGTGTATACAGAACAATGCCCCAAAGTAAGTGTATTCACCCACGGCAAACGCACACTAGGTTTGTTTATTTTATCTAGCAGACATCTGCAAGGAAGGTGGCTCAGACCTCTTGGAGCTCCAAGTGCTTGGCAGTGATACAGTAATTGCTAAAGATGTTGACAGCAAAAGGCAGCTTACAGAGCCATTAAAGAGCTTTATTTATGCTCCAGAGCCAGCAGGCAGAGAGAGGGAGGAAGAGGGAGCGAGGGAGGGCAGAGTGCAGCGCTGCAAACGCAGCTTTGAAGTCCGGCCGTCTCACCTCATCTCTGTCGCGCTGGGCCGCGGCGATTGATAGACTGCCTCCGCAGTCACTCAAACGCGGCCTCCTCCTCCTCCGTGGCGACGCTCGAATCTGGGGCCGCCAGCTAATTGTGCTAAATAAACTAGTGGCGGCAGAAGTCGCAGATGTGATTATGGCGCGCTGCAGCTGGGTTTATGAAGGCATTCATCATCTGAGCGAGGATGAAACCGTAGGACCTTGACATTGGCATTTTGGCAGAAAACATCTGTACTCTGGCTCTCAGTGGCTGCAGTTTCTGAGATGAAACAACTTCCCCGTTCGCTTGCTCGGTTTCCAGTGCCCCTTGGTATTTAACGATTGGATATCCCTGGACTTTGTCTTGACGGACCTTCACTTGAAATTGTGGGGTTTAGTGTTGATTGTGTGCATATTTAGGTCTGATTTTAGGGTCAGCTCTCACAGTGTCACAGTCTCTGCTCTATGCTTTTCAGATGAGGAAGTTAATTATATTCATCTGGGGAATAGATGATTCTGTGTGAACACAACATGAATGCACTTATTTTACTGTACCAGCACAAGGACCCGGCCAGGTTCTCGGTCCCTGACTTTGTCTGGGACTGTGCATGGAAATTGAAGCTGGCATGTCAACGTGTTTTTTATATCCTCGCCCAAATATCTTTGATGATTTTTACTTTTTTCTCCCCCGGCCTCTTGGAGTTGTGCGGTGAAGCGGTTTGAACATGGCGGCGCTGGGGAGAAACCCTTGACCTTTGACCCTTCTGCCGAGTCTGCAGCATGTAAGAGCTAAGCGTATTCCCCTAGTCCCATCCATCCCACACTGATCTAAAACTGGCAGACAGACAGACAGACGGAGAACAATAGGCCTTGCTGTCTGCTGTTCCGAGCAACCTTTGTCATCATGCCAGCCTTAACTCTCCTAGTTCCCTCTGTTGGTTCCCTGGGTGATTATTAGCATGCAAACATGCAGACATTTAGCACGACACCGCTGACAGTTCTTTCAAGATCAAGGCACAACATTGGTCATTTTAGAGCAGCACAACAACAGACATTCGTAGTCGAGTCACGAGCATCATTGTGAAGTACTGTTTCCCCTTTGTTTCATAGTGAAGTTGTTTTCGACACGTCGATGCCGCCGTTCTCACCTGCACGCGTGCCTCTGTCAGGTCGGTCCTCAGAGCCAGCTGCTCCCGTGCGTAGACATCCGGGTAGTGGGTCTTCTGGAACACCTTCTCCAGCTCCTCCAGCTGGTAGCTGGTGAACGTCGTGCGGTTGCGCCTCTTCTTGCCCTTGTTGCTCTCAGCCTCGCTTTTGTCCAGAGGACTGGACATGTCGGAGCCCGGCCGCTCGTTTTGGCCCTTCATCACCGGCTCCTTCAGGTTCAGATAGCTGCCCTCCATCCCAGGAGGGTCCACGCTGGGGGGCAGCTCGGACTCAATCAGGCCACTGTTGTCCTTCCCTGTAGGAGGAGGTTGACATGGAGGTAGAGGGAAGTGTGGGAGCTGTCAGACGTCATTTGCTTAAGCTTCATCAGTTTCATACACAGCATCTAGTTAGTCTAGACTATGAACGTCATTATAGTAGTTTTTTTAAAATATGTCTCATGTTAAAGCACTTTAATTCTGCACTGAGGATTGACAGCGTCCTCATAACAGTTTAAATAATACAGTGTTTTTACAAAAATACAAAAGAATGTATTGTATATATGTATTGATATTATTTTCAAACAGGCCTGTTGTCAATAACAGTTCTATAATTATTGTTATTCAGCAATATTCAGCCATGCTTTCAAGCGGTGCCTCGGTCGAGTTAGTGAATGTCTGATCATCATCATGTTACGACATCCACACACAACCACATTTACTTTAAGCTTACATCACCTGTGTAATGTTTTACATTAGGCTTCAAAGGCCTTGTCTACATGCGGCAGGTCTAAACGTTGCCGGGAAGAAACGTCCTTTTCTGTTTGAAAGCCGTGTCACTGCACATTGGCGTGACCCGTGACACGCGAAACCCGAGCCGGCCAGAACCGGCTCCTCCTCGGGCCCCGCGCGGTGGGCCCCGTGCGTGAGGGCGACCAGACCTGCTCCGCGGCCGCGGCCCCCGCGTATGTAAACAATGCCGCGTTTGTCACCTTCAATTTCCAAAGCGCCCATTTTGTGACAGACCTCATTTTGTTTCTGCCGGCGCATGCCGGCGTTTTTTGTTTCCTCCTCGGAGATGAAGAAAGCTGTCCCTTCGCCTTCAATAAACAAACCGCCGTGTGAATAAATACGCCGACGGGCTCTGGTTGAGGGCCACTGAGAGCTGTGCTCTGTCACATTCTCTATTTGTCTTTCCTGCGAAGCACCATGTCCTAACTGTACTGGTCTGAAACCAGCACATAATGGCCTCCTCCGTGTAAACATTCAGCCCAAGAACATTTTAGCTTGGTCAACTTCATGACTTACGTCTGCCCGTGTTTTTGTTGTGAGTGACGTCAGTGCTGGTGCCTTTTTTACCAGGTGAAGGAGAGTCGACACCTTGTGGCGGTGGTGATGCTGAGCCGAGCGCTTCGGTGGTCATTGAGGTGAATACACGACTAGTTTTAGGGTGATGGAGCGAGGCGGAGGTCATGTGCAACATGCATGTTTGTTTTCATGGATCACTGTGCCTTTAGCTGGAGTGAGCCCCCCTCCTCCTCCTCCTCCAGCACCAGTCTCTGCCTCAGCCTTTTCCTGACTAAGATGCTAATGGAACAACACGGCTCTCCTAGCTGGGGGTCATGACCTCATATCGGTGTGGCCCACCTGATACAGATGCTCTAACTAGTCTCTTACTTTACATATTTAGGTTCTATCCGGGGTCGAAGCATAAGTACACGCTGATGGATGCAATGCAAAGGGGGATAGGAAAAAGGGGGATAGGACCTTTCTTCAGAGCTGTAGTTCTCACATTTTGGGATCATTCTGCAGTGAAGCATAAGGAATGAAAATAATAGGAAATATTTAAACTGGCTTTGTCTAAAGTCTGGCAGCCAGAGCCTAAAAATGCATCAATTAACATTTAATTCTTAGTGGGAACCCACTGCTCACAATCTGTCAACAAATTCACCGTTTTGTGCTTATGCCGACTTATAGGAATATAATTTACACTCTAATCTGCACTAATTAGAACAGATCTGCCCTAATCAGCATCTTTTCTGTCTGCTTCTCCGAGCCCATCTTTCTTTTTCTGCCATGCTAAGCACACTGAATCCTTTCCCACAAACATCTCCCAGTATTCCCGCACGCTGAGCTGTCTCTTCTGCACACTGCTCCAGAGAACGGGGCCATCGCACACGGCTTTCTTTTCGGAGCCAAGATTCCAGCACGCTGGCTCCGGGTTTTCCAGCGTTGGGTGGAATGTGTTTTTAACTGTCGTTGCCGCTGCAGCGTTCATCGGCGTATGTGCGATATCGCCTCGCAGTTTGCCCGAGTTACTTTGTGACAAGCTGCAGACCTCTTCGGTTAGCTGAGGTCAGATGTTTACTAGGGTCAGCGATTTAATCACTGCTGAAAACAGAGAGAAAACATCAAAGTGTAATATAACTGGTTGTAAAGCAACAGGGCACCCTCTCAGTTTTTATGGAATGGGACAGGGAGGGTCAAGTGAAGCCAAATAAAAGAAACACTATAAATTAGTAACCTGGGGAAGGGTTAATGACCAAACACTAAATAGAGACGGGAATGCTTTTAACCAGAGTGCTCCAAAATGTTCCTCACTCGTTTCCCCCTTACGTGGAGCAAATAAAGTCAAATATTCCTCTTTGGTCGTCAACAGGTGACTGTTACGCTGTGAGCTTCAGACATGCTTCAGGCTGTGTTCTTATTTTTTCTGCTCCGCAGTCTAAGACCTGATGTTGACTGTTGTTTCCTCAGTGGAAGGGAGGCTCCCAGATGTTCCTGAGGAAAGATCTATGCCAGCAGCTCATGCAGGAATGCAGATTCCCTGGGAAACAGAAAAATCTTTCTGTTCAGCCTCAGCTCCTGATAAATTGACACACTCGTGGCCTCGCGACTGTCATAATGCCTCGGGCCGTGGTTTGAAATGTCTCAAACTGCACGTATGGGACTGAGGGTTTATTGACTGTAGTAACAGTGGAGTATGTAAGTTTCCTCCTTAGAGGAAAAAATGTAGGAAAATCCCATGAATTGTACTAATAATTTTCATTTCTAACAGAGAAAATGAAATGCAAAGAAATGTCTGACTCCAGCTTAGCAGGTGTGAATGTTCCTCTACCCTGTAACTGTAATAAGTAGAGTTATGACACCAAAATGACTTGTGGATTTCAGGAACTGATAAAGTTTGATCAGGCCATCTGTAACATGTAATCACAATTCAACATAAACTGAGGAATCAAACTATTGTGATTCATGCCGATAAGAGACATCCTCCTTTTGCTTTGTTCAGTCCTTTTCAGTAGCTTTTGTGACAGGCTTAGTCATGTACAGTATATCCCCATAGATACATAGACTAAAGGAATTAGAAGGTATGGAGGCAGCACCAACTTCATTAAAGGCACAGTTTTCCAAATCCCGCATGCAGACCCCAGCCAATCAGCAGGGGGTCACCTCTGCCTGCGGGCAAACGACAGTAACTGACAGTAGAGATCAAAGCCGCCCGAGTTCACTGCACAGCAGCTTGAGGCAGAAAGTTGGAGAAGACTAGGATTTCATTTGGACTTGGGGAAATTTGCATCTCACGAGCTTTGAGAGTATGTGTACGTCTAAATTATGATTTCTTTTCATGGCAGAGTCACATTTTTATAAGCCTTTATACTTGACCTTGTCAACGATTCATCCTCAGGTTGTTCTAATTCATTCTGGTTCACAGGCCCATGTCGGCTTGATCACAGGTGTCACTCTGGCATTTGCTTATTGTTAACATCGGCCAAATGTGTTAGTCATCAGCACATGCATGTCCTGTGACATCACTTCCCGGGGCCGTTTAACGTGTGCTCGGAGAACTGTATTTTGACAGCAATCTTTTCAAATGCTGCCAAGGCTTTTTAAGATTCTGATTTAGTTTTTATATGCCGGGAGAATGTTTTGCATATCACAGGATGCGTCAAGGAAGGAGGGGTTGCTGGAGAGAGCTTTGACATAGCTGGGGTATTTTTTCATAATTTGATGGGCTATTTTGTGAAAGGACAATGATGGTGAGTCATGAATAGCCTTTAGGTGTGTCCCCAACGTTCCCACAAACACTACTTTGTGCATCAGAGCTGAACCTCAGTATCAACCACAGGCCTTTAAACCACATAACACACTTTGTGCAGTATAAGAAGAATTATATGATATATTAATTTAAATTATGCAGCAATAAATACATGCACAGAGGCATGTAAACAGCCGCACACGTGGAATCATTACCTAATCCCGTTGCCCATTTCTGACTGGCTGCTTATTTATACAATGTATTGTTGAGCTGGGGTTATGTAAACCAGTTCCACTTTGTCATCTCAGGGACTCTCCATAGTGTTGCAGACCTGACGTTTGGGGAGTATGAATAATAACTATAGGAGCCAGTAATGCACATCTGCCTTAGATTAATGCAGCACTCTCCTGCAGCGCTGACCTGCATTCCTCAGCGCTCCATCAGCTCCAGGGGTTTGATTTCATTCATTGCAGTGGGAGCAGGTAGACGACTGCATGTGGGACAACAGGGATGCAGGATGAACTAATCCAGCACCACTGGTTTAATTCAGACTTTCAGAAGAACATTATTGTATTTTTCTGTCTGATTCTGAATACAGCTGAAATGATTTTCTTTAACCAAGGAGTTTTAGAAAATTAACATTAAACTGGTTCATACACTGGATTAACTAATTATTGCAAGTATAGTTTTATCACAATGATCTTAGTTATTTTAAAAGTGTAAAACAATATGTGTCTCATACAGCACAAAATATATTTACACACAAATATCTTATAATAAGTGTATAGATCTATACACTTAATTCTAACCTTATAACGTCTTCTTTGTCCTCTTTGAATATGTATATTATCAATTTGTGCGTGTGACTTTCTGCTGTTTAGTTAAAGTCAGCATCATCTGAATGACACAAATGCACAAATGCTGTGTTCCCATGTAAACATTTAGTTGCCACACAGAAAACTCCCTTTGGGTACGAGACGACTTTTGTCATCACGATAGAGATAAAGCATCAAGCATTGAGCAATTTATCTCCCAATGAGGACCACACATAACAGCACAAGCCTGTTGACGCCTGAGGCTTTGGCAGGGCCCCAAAGCATCCTCCCCAGAGCCACGATGCCTTCATCTGGCTGCAACATTTTCAATAATAACATCTCTCTGCGCTCCTCAAGGGAGGCGTGCAGTATTTAATGGTGGCGTTTAAACGGTTCTGTCAATGCACGCGCCAAATCAGTGCGCTTCGATGCACCGATGCGCGGGCGTGTTGGAATATAGGAAAGCCAATATTCGCCTTTCGTTCCGTGAGACCCGGCTCCTGCGGTTCCGCTGCAGGCCCGGGGCTGTTTGCACTGAGCAGCATTGTTTGTCACTGATCAATTTCACCTGCACGAGGCGCCCGAGAATTTAAAAGTCTCAGGAAGTGTTCAGTGTCCACATTCACTCCTCTGCACGAGTCGCGCTCAGAATGTAAAGGATGCGTGGGTTTCAGTCATCACGCGTCAAAGTACAGCCATGATCGTGACACATGTTTTCCTCTGTAGCATCATGACAAACATCTGGAACGAGAATATGTGGGCGCCAAGGCGTCTATACTCTGAGAGTTGGCCGGAATATTGTTTTAACCTAATGTACAATAAACCAGAGTGGCTGTAGGCCGTATCTAGAAGAATTAGTTAGTTTCCTTTTGTCTCGTGTTTAGTTGATATCTGCTTCTTAAGAACGTTTTGTCTTTTTTTTATTTTTAACGCCAGTGTCGCATAAAAGACACAGTACAATAGTTTTTTTCTAAACGCCCCACTAGAAGAACATAGTAGTCCAACTCAGTAAAGCTTGTTAATCTTGTTTGTCAAGAGGTCACGTAAGTCACCCTGGAACATATTGAATAGCTTACCGATTTTACCGTTTTATTGGGGACCACAGATTATGAATTTCTGGAACCACAGTGCGCTTTGAATATTAAACTTATAATTCTTATAATGAAACTTAGTTTGGAAAAAAAATGAGATACGCCCGCTGTCTGTTTTATTTAACGTTGACGTCGTTGGCTCAGAATACGTAAAATAATAATGGAATAATGAAATCGAGTTTATATTCTTCTTTATATTTATAAAGATTATTGGTTTATTCGTGTTTTTTCGTTTCAGTCATTTTACGCAGACGCGCTTTTAAGTAATTAGTTAATATTTAATCATTAAGTTTAATATTCACAGCAATATGTGCAACTAATAAACAGATGTGGGCAACAACAGACTGCGGCTCAATCAAACTGTATTATTGGAATAACGATGATACTGTGCAAACGTTTGGCTCGTTAAACTAAACCCACCAGACAAATTCTTAAACAACTTGAAACGAAATCTAAAATACGTAACCCAGCTCTCAGTCACAGTGCAGTCACCATAAAATGGAAAAAATAAGTGAGTAGTCTTCGCTCATGTTACAGGCCTGACAGGTTTCCAAAGCCACACAAGTCACTTATTCCATGTATGTGATGCTTTTCTAAGGCTTTTTTTAAAGAGAATGATTCTGTTCCTGAGTCCAGAGAAAGTCATCTTTCCATCAAATGTCCTCTTTTTTGCATAGCGTACATTTATCTGCATCTGGCTGACACGATGATCATCATTCACGTTGATGAGCTGGCCACGGATTTGTTGTAAATATGCAGCAGACGGAGGCTGATGCCACTTTGTGCCTCGCTGCTCCTCGCTCAGTTTACCTTCAGATGGCGTGTTTGACATTCGCCTGAACCTACGCCTTACATTACTTATACGTGTTATAAGTGTGTTCTTCCTTTAACTCGGTGCGTTGCAGAGCAACGCGTCCGCCGTCCCCACGCGCACTCACCATAGCAGGGGATGAGCGTCCCGTTGTGTCCGCTGTCCGCGTGCAGCTTGCTCCCTTCGGGCGGAGTTTTGCAGGTCGGTCGCTGCATGAAGAGCTGGTATTTGCTGAAGGTGCCCTCCTCAGCGCCATCCAGTGACTGGCACTCCGGCTGGAAAGGACTACGGGACTTCTCTCCGTAAGCCTGCCCTTTGGCCGGAATGAACGTGGGGCTATATTTGGTTTCAGTGGTCGGGAAAGTCCTGAACGGGTTCGCCTGGTGATCCCTACCTTGCGCGTTAGACGTGCTATAATATGAATCCATCGATGTCATATCGCAGTATGAGACGCACGTATCCGCGTTCATACCTAAAAGTTATATTAAAAAAATCCACACGGTTCCCGATTCCCTCCCCTCTCCGCTCTCTAGACAGCAGATATTCTCCCCAAGTTCTCACGCACTGACGCGCTCACGCACACACACTCTCACGCTGGCGCATCTGGCTCTGGTTAAAAAACGAATCAGATGTTTTCCAGAGACTGCAGACTGAACAAATGCTAAAAGCCCCCTGAAGGTTTGCCGGGGTAACGAGGAATGCCTTGCTCGAACTGATGCCGCCTCGGTAGCTCGCGGTGTTTCTGACGCGCACGTGCACACGGAGCCGTCCGGTCCTCAGGCTCCACGCAACGTGAAGGAGGCCCGCACCGAGCTGCAGCCTGCGCTGTTATACGGCCGCCAGGACGGGGAGGTCGAGCTCTCAGGAGGCGAAGCGCTCCTCGCCGAACACGCGGGAGACGCAACACATGACATTAATGCAATTAGAGGTTGGAGCTTTGATTTTTGCTGTTGCGTCTCCAGACACGAAACTGTGACTGTTTTCATCAGCTTTATCTAAAACTTCAGAGTTTGGAGCGAGACACGTTTGATTAGTCAACATGTTTTCTTTAACTTCTAACTAAAACATCAAAAGTAAATCAAGCGCAAAGTCACATGGATCTAAGCATCGACTGCACCAATAAGCTACAATGTTTAAGTATTTTTGCGCCTTTTTGCTTATTAACCTTTATTTCTATAGTTTGACCTGACGTCATGGGCGTTCACTGCACGCTTGGCTTCACGCGCGTGGATTCTGACATCGCAGACGCATTTCAGTCATTTCATTTGAACAACTGTGCAATAACATTAAATAAATTGTAAACCATGAATCGTCCGATGCTTCCTTTTGACCTTTAGCTATTAAGAAGTTACAGCGTTTTAAGGAAACAGGATGAGGCTTCGTGTCCGTCAGACAAATTGCACGAATTAGCTCAAATCACGTTGTTACTTTCTAGAATAGTTCAGAGTAATGACTTCACTTAGAACGAGGAAAGCTTTATTACATCAAATCTCAGACGATGTTTTGTATCAGTGTGTTTAGGCCGATTTTAAAATCAGGCTGCACACTTAGATGAGAATAATCGTAAATATTTACACGTTATCACTATTATTGATCTTTTTTCCATGCAATAAGTGTATTTCTAAAGAGATAATAGCGAATAGGTTTTTCTTGCCTGTTTCATTGTAGATTAATTAAAGATAAACTCTGAAGCCCCTTATTTTTAAAGACATTAATTATGACTTTTATGACCCAGCAGGGGGTTTAGAAAATTATAAATAAATAAAAAATAATTATAATTAAATAATTAATATATAAAATGCTGTCCGGTTCTCACATTCTTTGGTAGTAAACGAGTTTCAGTTTTTGGTAAAGGCAGTTAAAAATTTTTGAAATTCAAAAATATAATTGTTGAGTTGTAAAACACAACGTTACTAAAGTTCTGGTCCAGACCCAGTTGACCGCACGTGCAGCTTTTCCTGTTCCCACCACCGTCTCTCTAGTCAGGTATTTATTAACGAGACGTCTTGACGCTGCTTTCGTGTTTAGTTCAGTCATTCATTCATTGTTTACGTTGCGGTTTGTTAAGTGGGAGTAAATCGAAGCTGTTCTGAGTTTTCTCCGGCTGTTTTCCGGGTCCCAATCCTGTTTTACTCTCTAAAATGCGATGATGATTCATTTGCCCGCATTGTTATTTATCAATATCAGTATCAAAACACTCATTTAACTTTCTTTGTTCAGTTTCTACATTGTTTCCAAAGGATTTTCGTAAACACCTTTTGCTAAAAACAGGAAAAAGTGTGAGCCTTAATTCAGGTTTTGCAGACTTATAATGAAAACAGTTGGGTCTGTGTAACATATTACTGTATATTTCATTTATCTAAAACCCTGTAGCATGTTAACAAACCTAAGGTGATGTGTGTATATATCTATGTAGGCCTGAGTGTTGAGTCCTCATAAGAAACGTACTGTATCAGTAGTGAAGTGTTGTGAGTTGGAAGGTCTAAGATTAAATTGTCCCACAGTCATTTGTGACCTAGTATTTTTATACTGCATTACTGGGCCATTAAGCTTGAAGTCCTTTATTTATTCATTTTCTACACAAACTGGGTGAATTTACCAGATATTGTGTAGAGACCATATTGACCCAACACTGGGTCTGTTTGTTTCTCCCAAACAATGCGTTTGTTAAAAAATAGAAATGCGATATGCTGCGTTTGTAGAACAGGCAGGCGTCCACTGTGAGTGCAGTGCATTTGCAGGCGTCCCTTAATAAAAACCACTCGAGCGCCACAGGCTAAGGTCTCGGCCGTCACAGATACACATCACCCAAGCGTGGCATTCCCTCTAAAAGGTTTGCACTAAACGGCATCTCGTCTGTTTAAGGCCTGGACTTCCAGCAGGGACCGTGTCCAGGTATTGGCTGCTGAGGGGACCAACCCTCCCCTGATGCAGCGGCTCGGAGCTTCTGGGGTTTGTGTTGGCTCGGGCCTCGCGTATCAGGATCCTGAAGCCTCTTCTGGCTTCAGCTCTGCGTAGGAGAGCGGCGGCGGTGCAGGTAATGGGCTGGAGAGCGCGCTTCAGGTCCGTTGAGTGTGTGGCTGTGGGAACGAGGTGGATGAGAAATACGCCGAGGGCCTCTTCACACTCATCCGCTTGTGATCACGCAGTCGTTTTAATTCAGCAAAATGCTCACGCGTCTTTCAACAACAAACTCAATTTAGAACTGGAGCTGGACTTCAACACGGGGATTTTAAGTAATTAGAATGTATAAATCTGTGCGACAGCCTCACATCACAGCTGCAGATCAAGTATCAGTGTGTCACCGTCATTTGTCCCAGAGTCTATTTTAGGGCTTCTAATGATCCCTGCTGAAACACACAGCTCCGTCTTCTCTGGATGTGAGACTGAAGCAGGCTTTGCTTATTGATAGTTCACCTGGACGTGTAACAATTTACAGAATGATCTTCAGTGCTGGAAATAATACAATGATAAGCTTTTACTGTACTTCAGTGCTGTGTTCTGAACTGACTTTGAAGGCGTAATGTTTCTTATGTTCACAGTTGATGTGGTGCAGAAACTCCCGCACTAGTTAGTGAACCTCTTGTCCTACTCACCAAGAGTTTATCTGTTGCTGCAGCGATAAGCTCATAAGCCTTGAGGACTCTGTCACGGTATTTATCTGCCTGTGGTAAAAAAAGACAGTTGCTTAATAAAGTTTATTCAATTCAATTTATTTCTACAAGAGCACTTCACTAAGGTGAAGATCTTTGGAGGCTTAAAAAAAAAAATAAAAAACCTGATCAAGCACTAAGCATCAGTGGACAGGGGAGAATCCCCTGATCTGAAAACAGCCTCTATTAGAATGTTCAGAGCATCATCTGCCTCAACTTGAGCAGTTGGAAAGTGGAGAGAGGGAAATCCATTTTTTCTTCGTCATTAACACGGCTGCAATTGAGAAATCGCCATCTCTCACCTCGCGGAGCTGAGGCTGCGGCAGGCGGGGTAAAAAGAGACACCAGATTTTTATGTGTAGCTTTAAATTGGTTTCACATGAGGCGTGCACACACGGCATCAGCAGATTCTCTGATCAAATTATGCGGAGATGAGGAGAGAGAAAAAAGAGACAGCGGTTGTACTGATGTATAATTCAATAAACAGGACCAAACAGGGGCAGACAGAGGGGAAGCTGTGCTGCCTTCATCTCTCAGCTCATGAGATGGAGACACAGGAGAACACCTCCATCCATCACAGGCGCCACAGAATGGAACAAATGTAGAGGAACAACCAGCTCTGTGCTGCTGGATATATCATAATAATATAATAATATGTATGCAAATATAATATAATAAATAAGGGATGACACAGAGTCTCCATGCTGGTGTTATACTGACTGGTGCTGGACTCTAGAATATCAGTCGCTGCAAGTGAACATGGAGGATAATGACCATAATGAGTCAGTTCCATCTGGAAATGTATCCTGTCATTTTGATGTTTGCTTTAATAATGTTGGAACAAGCCAGATGTGCTGCGTCCCCACGTCCTAACGCGAGGCCACAGCAGAGACACCAGACACCACCACTTTAAGACTGGAGCACTGAAATGAGCGTCTTCTAATACTCCCCTCATCCTTGTATGAGTCAGATATGATCGTGAGCCTTTCCTCCCGTCGCACGTCCAGTGGCTCCTGCTCGCTGCCATGCACCTGATCAGTTCCATAGCAGAGTCTCAAATTCAAGGTTCATACAAGTTGAATGGTGTCAGTCACTGTTTTTAGGGAACACGCTGCTGTCCTGGTTATATGTGAACCTCACATAAGCTGGTGCGGGATTGATGAGGCCGGTTACAACGGTCAAACACGGCCTTAGTCCTTGCTCTTCACATGTTTTTACTGTTGTCGAACCACCGCTGTCGCCCTGTGCGCCGCCAAAAACACTGCCACGTTGTTGTCTTACCCAGGTCTTCGCCGTGTGACTGTTTGATACAGTCGGAGTGAGTGTTTGGCTTGTAACAGAACACCATGTGTGCGCTGACCCGGCCTGATCTTCCCACAGCAGTCTGGACAGGACGAGGCGATGTGCACAGAGACACAGGGCCAAAACTAAACAAACGGGTCTGAGGGACCGTATCTGTCGATCCAGGGTTCAATTCAGCCTCACAGGGCTCAACGAGGACTCCTATCTCGATGGGTAAGGAGCCACATTCCCCTGAAATGAGCTTCTCTGGGATGAAAGCCTCGTGTGAGCTCCTCAGATGACCCACGACCCTGTCTGTATTTGTGCAGGGGGGAGCCCTGATCCCGGGTTCTCTGCGTCCTCGCCAGGATCCTGGGGAGTCGGGCCGAGGTGGCCAGACAGGCCTTCCATTCTGCCCTGCGGTGTTTTGCTTTTGGGGTAAGGAGAGCCCCTCAGATGAGACGGTACTGTCACAGCAGTGACCTTTGACCCCGGGGGATTCAGAGGTTGGGCCTAGGAGGTCGCTCCTGCAGTGCTGCACTATCCCGTGTCAGAGATCCACACGCTGCACAGGCGAGCCGGGTAAACTGGAGGCAGCGGAGCAAATGCGTGTGAAGAGGCGAAGACAGGAGCTGTCATCCAAAACCCGCCGGCCCTCCCTAAGCCAGCCGCCACCGGCGCTGACCTCGGCGCACGGCGAGCTCGGGGGGCGAGAGGAGAAGCGCAGGTCCGCAGATGGGCAGAAAGCGCCTTAATACGGGAGCCTGGTGACGAGCGGACGCCCGCGGCGGCGGCGGCGCACACGCTGTAGAGCGGAGGCGTAAGCTCCCATGTAGATGCAGCTACCATGACTAACCTCTGCCCCACACCAGGATGTCAGAACCAGCCCCAAACACGGCCGACTACAAACAAACAGATGCCCCGAATTCCACTTTCACTTGAAACAGTCGGCTGACCCCCCTTTGCCCTCTGTTCAGGTTACCTCTGCCCACTCTCACCCTCAGGCCAACGCTAATCCAATAGAGAGCCCACTTAAAAAGAGGCTGAACAGGAAGACGCTGGGCTTCCTCCACCCCCCACCAGCCTGCCGGTATCAGGAAGGGGACGTGAGGATGGGCTGCCATTAAATCATGGTAGAAAATAAGTAAGGTTAAGACTGTAATGGCCACCTAATACATATGTTATTCTTGAAGTTGCTCAATGCTCAAGGGAAAATGGTGCATTTCAGGGTTTTTAGTTCAGAACCTTTAACAGTAAATGTACAAAAACAGCCTGCAGACAAAAATGTTATCCTACAACCTGATGGTTGATGATAGAAAATGAAACCTAAGCAATAAGAAAACATCAGAAAAAGTTAAAGGAGAGTGATGTGATGTTTAAAAACTGCTAATTTAATCTAAAACATCCAATAGATTAATAAGCTAAATAAGTGTAAAGTGATTCTACAAAATTCTCTGGATGATGGATTTAAACCTCTGAGACTGTAAATCCACAAAACAGGCCTTTCACAATAAGGGTTCTCCTTCTTTTTCCATTAGGTGAACTAGTTAGAATTTGAACAGAATCATTTGACAAATTAAAAACGAGGTTTGTGGAAGCAGCTGAAATGTCTGAAAAGGTGTTGAGAGTCGTTATGTTTCATGCTCAGGGGACCACACTTCATAGTCATTGACATATTTCAGAGCAGATCTGTCTGGTGGATAATGTACAACTGAGGGCTGACCCCTAACATTATGGGATGCTTGTGTAAAAACACTTCGCCCAACTCTTTTCCTCTTTTTGCTTTTCCATCTGCGACGAAACCAAATTTCCTCCGTTCGTGATGCATTTTTAATATCGCCGCCTTCTCTCCTTGATCACTCCATCGCTCAAATGGACTCTCTCGCTTGTGCTGCTGGCGCTTTTCGGCGCGTTCTCAGAACCCAGAAGGCAATATCCGGATTAGGTTTTGTGGTTGCGCCATAAAATACCCTGACTGAGTGACACTGTTGTGCAGAGCTCTCCGTCCCCTCGTACCGGAGGCAGCGCCACATAATAAACATGTCTGTCAAAATGCTGCAGACGATGAGGAGGCAAAGGTTTCCTTTGTGCACGATCTGCTCCTTGTTTTTGCTGCTCATCATCTGTAACTGACATAAACAATAATAATAACATTGACTGTAATTGCTGTAATCTGACCTTCCTCCCGCTGGTAATGGGATGACTCCACTCACCTGCTGTCGCTGATGCTTGCTCGGGCCCACGTGGCTCCGGTGCATCTGGGGCTCCCAGGTGGCCGCTGACCCAACAGGCCCGGTTGTCTCCAGGAGACGAACAGAGCCGTACTCATCGTTGTAATTGTCAGGAATGTCCTCATGGGGACGGGACAGACGCGCATTCACATGGCGCCTAATCGGAGTCATGCTCCCCGAGCATAATTTCGGAGGAGACTTGTTGAACAACGGCCTTGTCCTCCTTCAAACTGCTGCAGGGACTCGACGTCCTCCTCACCCCGACGTAACCAGCGCAGGACACTGTTAGTTTGTCGCTTGGCCCATGTCGCCGTCTGCTAAACGCCACATCCGTCCAGTGCCACGTTAAACAATGTGTTGCCTTTGGCTCTAATTATTCTGTTGAACAACTCGGGCTCACGCTTTGCTCCAAAAGGCCAAAGCTCAGCAGCTACGACGGCGCAGAGTGTGTGATTCCTGCAGATCAGGCCGTTCCACGTTCCGATACGCTCCCCTTGAGTTTTAGGCAACTGTGAAATCAAATGGGAACATCCCATAATCACTGTCTTATTTTGACAGTGAGCACCGCTGCCAGTTACACGTCGTTCTTTTCTCTGCTGCGTTTGCAGCTCCGATGACTCCTGTGTTCTGCAGCGGGAGCTTTGGTGTGAAACAGTAAAATCGCGGGCGATAAATCCAAAACAATAAGTTGGACAATGCTAAAACGAGCATTTTATTTATAGTTTCCAGAATATTTCATCGCAAGCTATAAAACTGATCTGGTTTTTATCTGTTTTCCTTTGCACAAAAGTACTTTGGTGAAGTACTGATGTTTTAATCATCACTTTGCATAAAGCAGAAATCTGTAAGTGGATTAAACTTTTAAACACAAGGATTCCGAAAGCTTTCATAGTATTAATGTGTTTGTATTAAGAAAAACAGGTTTCTAACTATATAAATAGACCAGTTATTATAACAGGTGACTGATTCCTTCACTGTGATTTGCGGGTTCAGATGTGATGTAAGTCAGCTGCAGTAGTCGTCACTGCATCCAGGAGTCTGTAGCAATTACAGTAACAGAGCTTTACAACGTATAAGTGCAGGACAGGGCCTCCGGCTGCCGCCGGCCTCCGCGCTCGCCATCGCGCAGCCCCGTATTATTCTAAATCTGTGCGACGTCTTGGCACAAGGCGAGCAGGCGTCTGTCTTTAACAACGTGACAGTTGGCAAGTGGGCCGACCGAGCATTAAAGACACATGTTGGATAATACACTTGTCTACACACACGTTTGCCAAAATTGCTTCCACCAGTCAGCTCTTCAAATGGTGGCAAGAATTCCCTGACATTTCTATGATCGCGGATTTAAAATTAATAATTCCTTTTATATTGTATAACCACCCTTGGCTTTTTAATCCCAGCGAGAGCTCGTGTCCTTTTGGTTTAGTAATGCATCATATTTTACAGACTTCAGCTCCTCTGGGGACTTTGATTTACTCTGAGAATTAGCAGACATGAAGTAATTTATGGAACTATTTCAGTGCATCATAGTAAAATTATGGAGCAGGCCCTTTTCTTTATTATTGTGCCAGCCGTTTCCTGCCAAATTTGCTCGAGCCGTGGCAGATTGACGGTAAACAGCTTTGTAAATGTGCAGCTAATGGTCCACATGCAGGGGTAATATTTCAAACTGGGAAAATTGTGCCACAATTCAACGGTAATTTCACAATCTTGTGTCACTATCCTTGTATGAATTTGAAGTTCGTTTGGAGCAGCCTTGTGCCGCAGCGGCTTCGGGCCTGTCACAGTGAGCTGGTGGCAAACATTTCTGCAACTTGATGTATCGCAGCGAAGGGATTTGTCGAAATTCTGCTCACGGACGACAATGAGAGGGACGTGTTTGTGTGCTTCTAAAGATAGTGACTCACATGGAAAACACAAGACAGAGCGAGCACGAGAATTCGACCTGTAAACTGCGTGGTTCCTGAAATTGGTGGCTTAGACAATTAGAGCACAGGGGTCCAAACGGGGGTCCTGGCCAGTGGCCCACCCAACCGCGTGATTTAGCCTGAAAGGTAGCAGCGATGATGGAGGGTCACAGACAAAGGCTCCACTCACCAGTGCTCTTTTGCTTTACGCCTCACTCTCACGCGCATCGCTCTTCAGTCACTTATTGAATTAGGTCTAATCACTCAATTAAAGTCACATGGAGCAGCAGGATACGTTGTCCCAAGCGGAGCGCGGGGCTCCGGATAACGGCCGCTGTGTTGTTGTTCGTGGGAAGTTTCAAAACAAGATGTCTGAAATGTTAGCACTGTGACAGACGCCCCAGTCACTGGCCACAATCCGATGTGTTTGACGACAGCTCGGGAAATCACCAACGTGGACCGCTATCAAATACAAGCGTTTTAATGACTATGTCTTAGTTGAAAGTTGAAATCCATAAATCACACACTGACAAGGTGAGAAGGTTGCAGAATGTAAATCAGAGTAATGTGATGTCATGTACAACAGTAAGTGACTGGTACTAAATGATAACTGATGAGAGTGGATCGTCTTGCTCAGGTCCGGCACCTTCACCACATCAGAGCTACGTCAGACCCTGCAGGCCTCAATGAGCACGTGCAGCTCCAACAGCGGGTTCTAGAGGTGTGACGTCAGGCAAAACGACACCAGTCCGAAATGTGGAGGAGAATCTGGCATAAAGAGTAGAAGACATGAAAATAATACAGAAAGTACCAAAAAACACTGTTTGTTGTTTAAAATATAAAAAGACAAATAAACACAAATGGTCTTAAAACTATCATAGAAAATCAAAGATGCAAATTTAAACACTAATAATACTAAATAATCACAATAATAAAATAAGTTTTGTTATTTATATAATAAGAAATATGGGCGTGTACTGTAGGTTCAGGGCTTTGTGCGGGGTCGCGTCCGGGGTCAACGCATACACGTACGCGGGGATCCGCCGGGGCCTCGGCCGGCCGGGTGTTGAGGGGCAGCTGTGACTGAGGAGGAAATGGGCTGTGGCATGTTGACTCAGGGGTAAATCTCCCCGGACTTTTCAAAAGGCCGCTATTAGATTTTAATCGCCCCGCGATCCGGGATGCGCCGCGAAGCCGAGAGGGAAGACTGATGAGCGCGCAGCGTGAGGGGCGTGAGCGCCAACCCATCCAGAAGCTGCAATCAACGCTTTGGATGGATGAGTGCAAGCTAATGCTGAAGAAGCAGAATTATCTCCCAAAATAGGAAAGTTACGCTCTTCTTTCCACTTTTTACGCTCTGTCGTTTATTCAAAACTGGCCCTCGCCGGCTTTTGAACAATTGGTTCATAAAGCCACTAAATTACACTTGTAAATGATACTCGAATGGCCAGAGCAAGTTATTTGTCCTCCTAGTTATATTTTATTACTTTAATTTACTCAAGGCCCATGCAGTTGTGTTCTCAATTTATCAAGAAGTGAGACTCTTAGTTTTCATTACGCTGAGCTTATTTTTAGACAAAGGGCCCATTCTGCTGTCTGCAATAGCAAAAGACAGAGCACCAGTGAATTGTTTCAGGGACATTTGCATAACGTTCAGTGACGGAGTCTCTATTTTGAGCTGAATATTTTCCAGACACGACGGTTCGAGCTACCAGAGAGAAGAGAAAGAACAAGTGTGGAGAGAAACGGACTATCAAAGGGAGGAACTGGGCTTTCATGTTAGGACACTTTGATTGTGTTACAGATTGGTTCCAGGTGAGGCGACTGTGAAAGGGAGGAACTCCAAGCAGAGAGTTGAGTTCTTAACCAGGGATGGCATCGCCAGGATTTAAGCATTAGGGGAAGATTCGAAACAGCAGGTGTAGAGAATCGATGGGGACCAGATATTATTTGTTGTGGGTGGCATCTTCATGGGGTGGGTGAGCACTGAGGGAAAGCGTCTTTGTTTAATCAGAGACAAAAGGTCCAGTTAAATAAGAGGAAAATGTCCAAAATGTCACAAAAAAGATACAGATAGGGCCTATTTATTTATTTACTTACTTACTTACCTACACACACATATTCAATACTTACACCACAACCATAACAAAATGGCTACTAGAGGTAATAGAGAGTGGATAAACCTTCTGGCCCCTCAGGGGACTGATAGTCTTCCACTGTCCCTCACATTTCACCACATACTCACACCTTTAGGGCCTCAGGGGTTCGTCTCCCTTATCGGGGTCAGGAAGATGGGGCCTCGCATGCCGGCTCTAGAGGCGCCGTGGGTTCTGCCTGGGGGCCACACGGACTCTGGGTCAGAGACATGTCCTCCCCCATGAGTTAGGATGAGTGCAAGGTGTGGGTAGGCTCAGGTGTGGTGGGCGTATGTGGGCGTCCTCCCTGGTTCCTGGGTGGGTGTGGGCGTCCAGGGTGGGTTTCTTCTTGCTCGCCTCTGGACTGGGTCTCACCTCCTTGGCTTCTACAGGTGGCACCGTGCATCCTCTAATGCTTCTATCACGCTTCCGGTGAATGATGTAGAAAAGTCGCTTTTGTGATGGTGGAAATGCTACAACGGCAGGCGTTTCAAGCTCAATCGTAAGTACCACAAAAGAAGCATTTCACATACTGTCCAGTGCGGTTCCCCACCCGGCCGGTGCCTCCCTGTGCTGCCCCTCTGCTATGATTGGAAGCAGGCATTGCGTGGGAAGTCCAATTAGAGAGGGAAATTGCCTGGCGCTGTGCGGCCGGTTTGCGGTATGGTCACTTACCTGCACATCTGCACCGGCTCTGTGTTTGAAGCAGTAGCCACCTTTTTCCACCACCTTAATTGGACGTTCCATTGCTGATTGCTTGACGGAGAAATGCGCTGCTACGCTCTGCTGCCTGGTAATGGTCTGCCTTTTCACTGATGTCTGATGAGATGGAGGCGGGAGGCGGCCTTAGATTTATACCAGGAGGTATTTATGCTCATCTAGAGAGAGCGGGTCTGAACTTATGAGGTTCCTATGATGCAAAGGGCAAAAGGTCGCCTGCTGTCACTGCAGTAATGTGTCACATAAGATGCTGTCATGCTTTAATTGGATGCATTTTTGGTTGTTGAGTAGAAAAGCATCATGTTAATCACTTTAATTATATATTCACAAGCATTTTGTAATAATTTCCTCTTCATTTGACAGACTCACTCCTTTGACTCGCAGCAGTGGAACCACTCACTCACAGTCGTACTGAACCCCCGAAAATGTTTTCATTCGTCAAGTCGGTTCATTTTCTTTACCATTCAACTATGACAATGCAGGAAGCCAGTGATTCTGTCCTTAGAAGCACATACAGTGAATCCCATATTTCGCGGTCTTCTCATGCAGATAGCTGATTTTTCTGAAGCGCCGCCGCTCGCATGCGTCAGTCTGGGACCAGAAATGGTCCATCTGACGCCCTACGCTGGCAAAACAGCGGGACAGAGACTATAATGCAAGTGCAGTCAGTTCATCAGAAGCTGGGAACACTGTAAAACACATGGGGATCGTTTCAGGGGGGAAATAACTTACAGTCAAAGAAACATGTGCAAAAAACATACAATAGATTGTGTCAAAACAGATTTACTGCACTGGCATTGTACGTCTTTGTAGATATAAAGAACTGACTCTGTAGGATCTCTCAGTCACATCAGTTCAAACACATTACATACAATAGACTATGAGTGGTTTTATTTTTTTAGAACTCATTTTTACATAATTCGGCTCTTAAACAAAGGAGGTAAACTCTACTCCCACCACAGTTTCTGCAGCCTCATGCTTGAACGTAAAGGTCTGCAGGCTTCTGAGCCGAAGTCGTAAACATCATGAACACCACAGAGCCCATCATATCACACATCGCTACACATGGCCGGCGAAGAGGACAATGAAAGGGAGGAAAAGCAAAGAAACATAGTGGGAGTAAAACAACTGTGAAAGTAGAAGCTCAGTCTTAGACGGACTCTACCTAATAAATCCTCCGCACATATTTAATCGGGTCAGAGGGACGCGTTCTGCGGGAGTTAAAGGATGGACGCTTTTTACTCACCTATCCACCTCCTATCACCACCCCCCCTCCTCCTCCATCCAGACTGCAGGCGCTGCGGGCTATCGGAGAATCGGGGCAGGAATGTGGCTCCTGACGGACGCATCTCTCCGGGCCGCAGAATGAATGTGTTCCCAATTAGCCCCGTCTGATAAAGCGTGAGTGCAAGTGAAAGCCACGGCGGGCACGATCAGTAGCACTTGACTCATTCTGTTCAGATGCGCCAGACACCCGTGATTCATCGCTGTGGTGCGGCACGTAATTGTGCGACCGCATCTTGCTTCGCAGGTGTCGCTGAAGTCTCACTGTCACGTCTGCGCCGCTTTGAACGCGGCGCGTCACTGTCGCCTCAGACCTAATTCATCTTTCTTCGAGCTGGCATCTGGACCCTGGACCAGCTTAGTCCACACACACACACACACACACACACACACACACACACACACACACACACACACCAGGGCAGATACCTGATCCAGAAGCGCCCTCTGCTGTCCACTCTGCTGCACTGCAGCAGCGCCAGGTCAGCGAGTGGCGCATGTTTCACTGTGGGGCTCCTTGATAGGAACAAGCTGTGGTTTCATCCTCAGAGAGTGTCCTGGGTTTCCACGCACACAGCTGGATGCTTTTACCCGCGCAGTGACACGGGCGCCGGACACGGAGCAGGCCTCCCTCGGCACACGAACACGCCACCGCACTCCCCGCCTTGTGTCCAGCTGCTGAGGACGACGCACCAGGCACAGGGCTCCACTGAGTCCCGCTGACGTGGGTGCAGGTCGGCGCGGGGCTCTGGCAGAGCTCAGCCTGCAGGGCGGCCGAGCGCTGCGACGGAACACAGGCCGCTTGGCCGGCGCCGCGGCATCCGTTGAACCGGTGACCGTAGAGTAAATGATGTAGGAACCCTGGTGCACAGGCATCATCTCATGCCAAGACTTTTCTATTAGCAGTAAACACAAACAGCTCGCGCTCATGGTCATTAGTTTAATGCGTATTAGTCATAAATGTAATTATTGCACCGTTTAACCTGATGATGGCGCTGATGATGAATATTTAGAACATGAAAGCTGCTGCACGTTAACGTGCTAAACGTCACAGCGGTGCAGAGTTACTGGAACTGATCCCGTGAATGACTGTGGAAACCGTCTGGACCGAGGTGATGAGAGGACGTCTCCCGTGTCACCATGGCGACAGATGCAGGCGCCCGCTGAGGTTTCTGCCTCATTCTATTAGTTTGTGTAGTTAACGTGTCATTCACCCCATGATTTGTCGTTGAGGCCGCCGAGTAGTGGGCGTTTTCCTCACGTCACAGATTCCTCAGTGTGCAGACCTCTCTGCATGCCGCCGTCTGCCTTTATTCCTCTCTGTTGTGGGAACGCTCGTTAGTTCGCCCATAAGTGTGTCTTTCAGCAACACGTCATCTCAGCCTGGGTGGGTTTGCGACTCCTGCCTTGCCTTCATTCCTCCCTCTGCTGTGAAGGAGCTGCTGTCAGATCAGGCGCCCGATCAGCTCCTCTGCTCTTTCTGGGCCTTTTCTCGTCCTCTTTGCTGAAACTGTTTCCCGATCACGTTGTCCAGCTCGCTGTCGACCCTTAATGGGACATGGTCAGAGGTCCTCACATGCAAGAACGGATCGATCACTGATGTCATGCCTGTATAGATTACTATAAGGCAGTGGGGGAGCACAGCAGCTGGCAGATATGAAGACCAGAGTAGATGCACTGAAGTGACTTGAATGTGACTTAATGTGACCTGGTGAACTGAGCTGTGGGGCATTAGTGACTCATTCATGATATAGTGACCTCTTGTGGATAAAACACGTCCCTGAGCTTGTTTCTAGACTCACACTGAATGCAAGTTTTATTTGAGTATTTCCACCATGTGTTATTCAAACTTTCAACTAACTTATTTACTACGGCTTTTACTGTTGCTTGTCTGCACATGAGTAGTGTAATGCTAAATGTTTCTCAGGACACACCACCATCTCTTTTCACAATATTTCCAGACTGATTTTACTACATTAAACCACGTGATCATATTTGTCCAGGCTGTTTCTTTTGAATTTCTGCGTTGCTGAGAGACTCAGACCAAAAACAACAAAGGTTTCTCTGTTTTAGAATTTATTTATACAAGTTTATAAGTCAAAAGGTGAAAGTCGTAACAATTACAAATCAGACGCTGAAAACAAGTCCACAGTCAGTAAAAAAAATAATTGCCCGGCTTCCCCCGATCGCTGAAGGGCGCCACCATTTCAAGCTGGCATGAAGTGCAATCCTTCTGATGAAGACTTTTCCATTTACACTGTGAAATCTGGTAACACTTTATCTCATAGGTCTTCAAATTTGTGATAAATTATTCTAATTAATGACATTTCCTGGTTTCCAGTTAGATAAAAACAAATGTCTGATACTTTTCTACTTTATTCTTTTAATTAGCGTGTAACCAATAAAATAAATTATTAATTAACAATTAGATGTACATCAAATTCTCCCAAAGTAATTAAATAATCACTAAATATTTTCTTGACTTCACATGCTCCAGTTGCTTTAATAAATCCCAAATATAAACTAATAAAAGGGTTTAATGGTTAAAGAACATTTTTACAGACCCATAAAATAAAATGTTACTGGGAAGTTTGTGCAGAGTGTGATGCAACTAGGACTCAACACATTTTTAGTCTCGTTATAATCCCAGTGTGCACTAACGTTATTGCATGTTTAATAATATTTTTGCATTTAGAGATGAAGTGTTAGAAACAGACTGTCTCTTATTGCTGGTGCAGCCGTTGTTACTCTCCTGCAGCAGGAAGCTCTTGGAGTCCGTGTGAACGTGATGAGGCCTTCGCTGGCGACCAGGCGCCTCTTCATCAAGCGTTCACTCCCTCTGAAGCCACTGGCTCCGTCGCTCTCCTAAACCATGCTGCTGCCGTTGAGCTTGGTCCACTCAAAGATGTCCTGCTCGCACACAATGTCCGAGTTGATGAGCAGGTAGCGGTCGCCCACACAGAAGTGCTTCTGGCAGGCGGCGCACTTGAAGCACTCCAGGTGGTAAACCTTGTCCCGCACACGCATGGTCATCTCGAACGCCCGGATCCTCTTCTCACAGGACGCGCAGAGTCCGTCCTGACCGAAGAGCCTGAAGGGGACGAGGTAAAAATAATAAATAAATAAGAAGGTCACCATTAGCTTTACTGAACTTTATAGAAAAACAGAAAATTATGAAATTAAATAAATGTATTAATGTTTCACACAGAACTCTCATCAGACTCAAACTGAAGCTTCATTGTTATTGTTAAAGGAAAATGGGTTTAGAATATAAAATTAAATTCCTATCCAAGCGATGGCCGCAGCCACACTATTTATTTAAAGTGTAGACCACCAGACCCACCTGAGGTAATCCCTCCGACATAATTTCCTTCCCAGCTTGTAGTAAAGCCGTCGGCCCACCTCCCCGAGCCGACAGCCACACAGGTCGCAGCTCAGACAGTCCTCGTGCCAGTACTGCTCGATGGCCTTCAGGAAGAAGCGGTCCCCGATGCTCTGCTGGCACCCGCCGCACGTGAGCAGGGACGGCGGCATCTGGAGCACCTCGTCCACCGGCTCCCTGGGAAAAACGGCAGCCAGGTAGAAAATCACAGGTTACTGAGCTGCGACAAATTGTTAATGGCATGCGCTAATCGCGTGGTTTGTAAAATGCCACAAAACTAATGTCTGCAGGAGAAAAATAATATTTAATGTATAATAAAACCAAAGCCTAAACATATGAGCCTGGACGTAAATTAGGTAACAAGCCTAATGACTTTAAGCTTTACAGCATCCTGAGTCCATACAGTTTATTCCTACATTTCTAATAATCTAACACGAAGGCGATTTGATCTTGTCCACACGAGGGAGCCGTGTCCTACTAATAATAAATAAACTACGGCAACACACGTAATCTGTAAAATCTGCACCAACAACTCATAAAGTGGAACCAGCTGCCCGGCTCTTCTGCACCCGGACACCTCTCCTCAGTTCACAAATGAAACACAACTCCTTCCTTTTGTGCTGCCTTTTTGCCAACACTTCATCTGTCTTCGACATTAACTTCGTTATCTTTGTTGGAGACTCCTGGTCTCATTAATCATCAACCGCACCAATGACAGGCGAACGCGTCTGTGGAGTGGTTTTAATCTACAGAAATAACACGAAGTATTATTATAGGACTTACTCGTTGGCTTCCAGTGTCTTCCTTTCTATAGTGGATGCCATTCCTGAATGTCCAGCCTGATCCAGATTGGATGCGGAGGTCGGCAGCCAGCTACGCCGCTACCTGGTGCCAACACGCGCTGCACCTGCTCGCGCTCCTGCGGTTCGGGCTCCGGTGCGACGAATCCAGCAGGAGGTCCAGTCAGGTCGAAATGGCCGCGAGGCAGGCAAAAATCACTCTAAGCGGCCGAGCGATGATGGAGGACGCTGTCATCGTTTCCTGGGGCTGCAACGCGTGATGACATTTCCACGTTTCACGCGCTGTCTTTCAGATCACGATGCGGCGCCTCGACGCGTCGCGCGCGTCTAATTGGGAGCAAACGCGCACGTCCCCGCGTCTTTGTGCGTCTTTGCCGAGCGAGCGAGCTGCGGACGCGCTCATCCACTGAAAGACGCGGCCGCCGTTATGTTGTTCGGCAGCATCGTGTTTAAATACGTGCCTGCCCCCCCGCCCCCCCCCCGGTTTCTGCTTTCGCTTCCCTTTTCCTGCTCACGACTGCTTGACAATGGGGGGAAATGAGTCTTAAAGCGACAGCTGAACGGCGCGCGGGCTGCTCCGTCAGGCGTGAGTGCAGGTCGTGACTGAAACTAATGAGCTCGTTTAGTCCCACCAAAACGGCGGCACGATGACGAGCAGCGTGATGTGGGCCCGAGGTCCAGTACAGGGCCTCCCAATCACTGCCTGGCGGCATAAAACACGTGGACCCGCAACGGGTTCTGGTCTGCGTGGTTCAACACCTGACTTCATGCGTTACAAAGTACAATTACTCATCAAACAGCATTTTTGCCCTGGATTGTGCCTTGACTCTCACTCTACTGCAGCAGAACCTATTAATGGTCATTCCCATTAAGTCAAATCCTACAGAGAAGAACCAAAAGCCTCTCCTAAGGAGGCGGAACTAGTCCAATAATAGAAGAGACCTACTGTACTTTACTGTACTCGCCAATATAAATATCACGTATAATGTACTAAACAAATAAGGTGTTTTAAATGTAATAACACATTATTGAGTTCTCCCATGGTTGGATAGATTGGGTTGACACGTCCCCAAACAGCCGTTTGCTTTCAATGATATTTCCACACGTCCTCACAGCATTTCCTTTTCTAAGCAGAGCCGCTGTGGGCTGTGCCTCTTATCTGCTGCCAGGACCTCGGGGGGTGGGGGTGGGGGGGGGAAGCCTGCAGGAGGGAGCGGCGCAGACAAGCAGTTGGACTGGGCAGCGAGATAAAGCACCTCCGCTCCTCGATCGCAGGCGAACTCCGCACGTGGGCTGAAAGCGTCCCCCGGCCACGGGCTCACTGGACCGGTACCAAGCAGAAAGGCCCGTGAGCGAGGTGAGCGTGGCGCCGCCGTGTGCCAGCGACACACGCGTAAAACAAAGCAGCTCCACAGAGATAAAACTCCAAATGCTTAATCTGCAGATGAAACCGTTTTTACCCAGTGTCTTTGTCATAGTGTACACACGCACGCACACACACACACACACACACACACACACACACACACACACACACACACACACACACACACACACACACACACACACAAGCTGCAAGGCTTTCAAAATTCTAACTTTTATGGTTCTTCCTGTTATTCTTATACGAAAAATAAATAAGAATAAATATATTTTTATTATTCATCAGTCTGTCCAGTAAAGGCGTTTCTTTTCCATTGACACCAAGCTCTTACCATGCAGGAACTACAGCCTTTTTCATTTGGCTCAGCTGTTTATGATGGGGCTCAGTGACGTTGTTTTATCTACTTAATGGAAGTTTGAAAAAAAAACTCCCTTTCGCTAGATTTGAAGCCGATAAAACATTTTTCATAGAAATCATCGGATCACACTGATTACTGCGTATTTGGCCACAAGTGGCTTAAACATCAGCATATTCAATCTGTATAATCAAAGATAATTCTTGCAATAAATTGCACATCTCACATATTTCCAAATTCAACCAAGACGAGTGAAAAGATAAAGAGCTGAACGTGTGTTCATTGTTTTTATTTTCTGACGTTGGAGGAACAGGGGCAGTTGCAACCCACGAAAATGTCGAAAAGAACAAGTTTATTACAAGAAACGAGAGAAGGGAAAATCAGAACTGATATGACACCCATAACCCACTACTTCCTGGAGCTGACAGTGAAAGCCCAGAGGATGTGCAGCTGGCACACATAGATGAAGCTTTCCTGGGGGGGTGCATTCATTTCCTACAGCCACATACATGTTGGCATCCATCTCAAGGCTTCACAGATAGAAAGGTCCAGTACAGATGGCTCAGCATGATAGTACAATCATGGCATGACAGAAGAAGCAGAAGAAGTTGCGCTTGTGGCCATAGCAGACATGCACTTGATTTCAATGTGTCCTCCCTCTTCTCAGAGTGAGGGGTTTTAAGTTCTGACCGCAGCATTACTTCATCAGCCATATAATTTTATTGCCATTTGTGGAGGCCTTGTTTGGTTTTATGTCTGTCGTTAGAATTTGGGGAGCAAACAGTTAAGAGTGTAGAAAACCTGTTGGGAAGTTGGTTCACTCATGTCCAGCTTCCTGTTTTGCCTGCTTGGTGCTAAGAGGATGATGGAGCTGAAAGCCCATTAGAATTTGAGCGCAGCTAAACCTTTGCCTTAGCATTAATACAGCAAAATTCATCGAATGATCATATGTATATTATGTTTATCTACTAAACATTAGAGCAAATTATCTTATATTTGAATATAAAAGAGGTGTCTAGCCTTAGTGCAGACCTTTTAATAGCATAAAACCTTGATCAGCAATACCAAAAATAGCCGCTTCCTGTCTGATCTGGAAAAAAACTGATAAGTGACCTGTTTAAAAATTCTTTTCGTGAATTGTGACCGATCCAGAACGGGGGGACAATGTATCTCACATTGGTTACTGCACCACCTAAAAAATAACTATGAGACTGAAGGTCAAAGGTGAAGCAAGGAACCACCCAGTTCTTTCTAATGGCCAAGTTCAATGTTGTTGCATGATTGAAATACAACAGGCTACGGAAATGAGTCACTTGTTGAAAGGGAACTTCATGAACCCTCAGGATCCTCTTGTAATCAGTATTATCCCAAAAGAAAACACCGTCAGTGGAACAGTGCAATCAAAAAGCTGTGCAGTCATTTTCCTGTATTTGGCAAAACAAATCCTGTGAATTTTGGGTGAGTTTGCTCATCTTATAACGAAAGAGAATGCTGCAAACAGTAATTTAATAAGCACGAGTAATAGATTTAGAGCTACTGGACATTTAACACTTCAATGATAATTTTACTGTATCAGTACTGTGAAGCTGTTCATAGACTTGAGCTGTACTGCCCCCTGTTGATTAGAATTTACCATAACATTTTGGACCACAGGAATTCTATTTAGTTTATAGATGTAACAAAAGTCATGTCTGGGCACTTTACAAACTAAGGTTTAAGACCTTATATAATACACCGGTATATGAAAAACTACAGATCTAAAAAATGCCGAAATGCATAAATAAATAAATTAAAGAAGAAACGTAGGCAAAAATAAATTTGAATAGCGACATACTTTTTGGTTGTATTAATTTATTTATGCTTTTACATTTTCATATATTTATTGATCTAGTATTTCATTTCTGCATATATAAATTCATTTATTTTACTATGTCATTAATTTATTATATTTATGTATAATTCTCCGTCTTCCACAGAATGGAACAGCTGTTGTAGAAAACATACTATATAAGGCAGAGGGATGGACACGGGGTAGCCTAATCAAAGCTAATGATTGTGCAGATTTTCTGCCAAAAGGCTGTAGAGTGATTTGCCTGATCACAAATAGTACATTTAAAAAAGTTACTTATGTCACGTTTAAGATGCTGATAAACATTTGTATTAGAGAATTTTGTATTTTATTTGAAGTTCAAAAACAGCCTACTTTTGATTTTTTGTTTATTATTTTTGTAGGTAATTTAGTCAGGCATAACTTTAATAGCTAAAAACGGACATTCGTCTTTATAAAGAGTTTCTCCGTCTTTCGAACCGTCTCAGTTGTCGGTGAGGCCGGCGGGGCGGATCCCACACTAGAGTGAAACACAAAATAAAGCAACATAACAGTAAAAACAACTTGGCCTTTTTCTAAGAATTCGCAAATAAGCTACCCTGTGGATATATAAACGTCGAGGTGAGTCAATCAGGATTCATGCTGCTGAGGTAACGAGGTTCCCGGCCGGCTGTTGACTAGCACGCGACGATTCCACCAGACAAGCTAGCAGGGAGATGCTAAGTTCGTGGTGTGTGCTAGCGGCTGTGCGGCCAGGGCCATTTTACTATAACACTGACGAGTGAACAACTACAAGGAGAGTTCTTGATCAAAGGACCGATAGTTACAGAGAGTGATTCGTAACCCACGTATATAGAATATATGTCGAATAGAAGAGTTCTGGAGAGTGTGTTTTCCTATGGTTAGCACACAGTTGGCACCAAAGTTAGCTAAGCGCTGTGATGAAAATGGTTCTGGTCCTTGTTGCGAAGCTATACCTCGTGGTTATAGATCCTTTACGTCGGAGTAGTTAACACAGTTAATGCACTACTCATAGAAACGACATTTGTGTTTTCTGGTATTAAGTAACACCTCACCACTTTTACTCGAGTTTTACTTTTTGCTTACATAGCAAACATGTCCGTGACACCTGATTTATACGTTCTTCCTAGCACATAAGGTTTTTTCTCATCGGGCCTCGACTTTAGCCTTTTCATTCTACCGTTTGATGTATAACGCACCAGCAAATGTCCTTCTGATTAATCCTGAATCCACATGCAGTGACATCATCTTTTATCTGAACACCACACCAAAATGTTACTGGGTTGGTATTTTTTCGTCACTAGTAACAAATAATTGCTCTATACACATAGTTTTTTGGTAGATTACCCAAAAAATTGTTGCAGCTCCTATGACCTTGTTTAGCTTAAGTTGATTAACGTAACTTCTCAAATGCAACTATATACTGGAGCTTCTATGACTTTTAAAAAAACACATCCACGGTTTTGGTCTTTTTGCATCTGAATAAGGAAGTCTGTATGTTAAAGCGATAACCCATTGAAATTTTTGTTTTTTTAGATGCCCTCAGCAATGAATGCGAATAGGACAGACCAGTCTGCCAGCCCAGAGGTGGGATCCGCTCCAGGGTCAATGGGCAATTTTGCACTGGGTGGACAGTCCGAAGTCTTGAAGCAGGTTCTCTGTATCATTGACAAGAAGGTTCGCAACATGGAGAAGAAAAAGGTGAGTGCTTTTTCACAGCTGTTTGTTCTAGATCCTTTTTATATAACATGTACCTGTCTTGCACAGATCTCATGCTACATTTTGAATGTTCATCCACAGAGCAAGCTGGATGATTATCAAGTCAGGAAGAATAAAGGGGAGGGACTCAATCAGGACCAGCTGGTGGGTACAATTAAACATCTATTAAAAAAAAAGATTCTACTAAATGACATGTTTAATACATTTTTTTGTTTGTTGCTGTAGGAAGCCCTCACCAAATACCAAGAAGTCATGAATAATTTGGAATTTGCCAGAGAGCTGCAGAAAACTTTCATTACACTAGGACAAGATGTAAGACTTATTCTGGTTTATTTGCAGTGTTTATTCTGCCAGGTAGTAACATAGCGTTCTGTGGCATATGTTATCATAAGATCCAGAAAGTGGTAAAGAAATCTGGTCGACGAGAACAGCTGCAACGAGAGGAGGCAGAGCAGAAAAGGCTGAAGACAATTCTTGAGCTGCAGTTTCTTCTGGACCGACTGGGAGATGAGACTGTACGGCAGGACCTGAAGCAAGGAGTCAGCGGCTCGCCACTACTTACAGATACAGACCTTGCCGCTTTTGATGAGTTCTACAAGTTAGTGGGGCCAGACCGTGACCAAAATGTCAGGTTGGTCTAAGGCGTTAAGTCACATTATCCGTTGAACCTTTAAAATGCAAAAGATGTCCTCCTGCACATTTTTTACGAGATGGTCCATATAATTTATTTATGTTCTCACAGGTTGTCTAATCAGTATGAAGAAGCATCTGTGCACCTCTGGGATCTGCTGGAAGGGAAGAACAAGGCTGTGGTTGGAACAACATGTGAGTGAACCCTAACTTCTATAGAGAGAGAGAATAAAACTGTTAAACTAACAAGACAGACTACATGAAGACATCGACTCCAAACGACCTCAAAGGACATTTTCTGTCTTATTAACATAATATAATTTATAGTGAAAGCTATACTGTAATTTTTAGGAAATGAAGGTGTAATCATTATTGAAAACAAAACTGCTTGCTTTAGATGCCCAGCTGGCGGTGAAAATTGTTGGCAGAACATTTCATCAGATGGTTGGTGACAACAGTCACCAGCAAGCTTTTTATCAAAAGCTGGCTGTAAGTAATTTAACAGATACTTTTGATTAATCCTAGGAAGATGGAGACGGTAACAACTCTGAACAATAGCTTCTTGTCTTAAGTGAATAGAGGCTCAGCCTAGTCTTTATGTGTTAACATATCATGAACATTTTGTTAATGCAGTCTGCATGCAGTGCTGCGATGGGGAATAATCAGGGCTTGGGGCTTTTGGTGTACTGCATTCTCAGCGGTCTGGCCTCAGGACTCGCACTGCTGCATTCTGCTCGGGAGCTAAGCGCTCTAGGCTTATCCTGAGTCAGCAGTGGGGCAAGATGCCAATGGCCCTGTCGCCCATGATTCCACATGTCAGATCTGTGCCCCAGTGTGTTACTGGTGACCCAGTTCACAGTAGTGGCACCAAAAAACAATTTACAACTCAAGGCTTCAGGGTGTTTGTTCAAGAGGCCTAAGGCATCAGGCTGTCTGGAAGTAACTGCTCTGCCTTAACAGTGAAGTGGAAATACCTGTGCTAGCTTGAGGGCTTTTCCAGTGAATTAGTGCAGTTGATTGTAAGAATAGCTTATTTCTAATCTGATCAACCGTTAGTTTAGGAAATGCTTTTGTACTTGTTTGAGTTGCCAGAAAAGGATTCATGGCGCAATCAGGCTCCTATAAGCAGAACTTAAGATTATTGTTAAAAATACAACATTTAAAGAAATGGTTTTTAGTATGTGTCACAAGAATGTTGAAAATCTGAACTGTGTTTCTGTGTCAAGTTGTTTTTTTTTTTTTTTTTTTTTTTAAATGCATTGTATTACACATCTCACATTTAGTTCTGAGATCTGTTATACTATATTGAAGCTTAATAGGTTGATTCATGAGCATGTTTTTTATTTTTATGTTGTTAATATTTTAGACAAAGCACTGAGAGAGACTTTGGACCAGGTTTTGCTGAGTGGTTACTTTGACCGCGTACCATCGCACCAAAACGGGGTGTGTGAGGAGGAAGAAGAGCCAGTCGCAGCCGCCGTAGCTGAATCGTCACAAGAGCAGCCGGCTGATCCAGGTTTGAGCCACTCTGAAGTCCCTGTGCATAATGCATCTCATCGCTGCTTTCTCTTAAAAAGCTTTTCTCTTCACAGAAACTGAAATTATTGAGGAGTTTACAGAGCCCATTGCAGTGGAAACAACAGAGGTGAGAATAATGTTCTAGTAAAGTCTTGAGATGCAGATCAGTTTATTATAACTAAATTAATTAAAACAATGATGTGTGCTGTTTCTCTTCCAGTTTGTAAATAGACAGTTCATTCCAGACAGCACTTACAGCGGCAGTGAGAAGGAGCAGGGAGATGAGTGGACCACGGAAACAGAGGTATGCATCAAGGGCTTTTCTATATTTCTAAATAATTTCAGTGTTGTTAATTATTGGCCAAGCCTTGTAGTTATAATGTTTCACCATGTTGAACCTGGAACAAGTGAGTGAGGTATCACTGTGACACCAGCCTTCTCTTTGTTTTATGTTTGTACTGCCTGTAGGATATTCAGACAGTTTTTGGAAGACGAGTATTTGTAAAATGTTTGTCCAGTCATTCATGGTTAGAGTCGTACACACCATCAGATTGCAACAGCGCTGATAATGATAGTTGTGATGTCATTGGCAACAGACACAGTTAGACAAAGTTGATAAGCCTGTGGTTTCCTAGAAAGAATGATTGCACTCCCTGTGTTATATAAATATAGTTGGAACATCTGTTGGTACCCTTGAGACGATGGACAATTAATAGTCCAGTTAGTTGATAAATTCTGTAACTGCATTGTGACATGTTGTGTGGATGCTCAGAATTAGAGCTAATATTTTTATTATTTATGTTGGCCTCTCTTCTAAGTACAAGCAGCTGGTTTAGCCTAGGCTCATCAGTTCTTTCCCTGTTTGTAATCATCTGTAGTTATTGCATTCACTCAGTTGTATAATATTTCCTGTGGCGTGACTGGCGCTTTTCATTTAGTCCTCCTCATTTCTCATTCATCCATTATTTCTGGCTTTCACACCCAGGCAGTCAATGCCATGCAGCAGCCTGTGCAGACTGCAGTTACCCCTGTTGCCCTGGAGACCCACCCTATGAACCTGCAATCTCCTGTGCCACCTACTGACCCCATGGTCAGGAAGCAGGTGGTGCAGGATCTAATGGCGCAGATGCAGGGAACGTACAACTTTATGCAGGTGAGGACTTGGTGCTAAAATGACTGTTTACTGTAGACGTTCAAGTCTTAAATTAATCACCTCTTTCGTTAGGACTCTATGCTGGAATTTGATGGACAACCCATTGACCCAGCAATTGTATCGGCACAGCCCATGAAACCTGGTCAGAACATGGACCTACCACCGATGGTTTGTCCACCAGGTAAATCTTATGTGTACTGATGTGTTTAACTAGAAACCTACAGTGGACGTTATTGTTTATTAAAGTACAACACTCAAATCTTCTTAGTCCACCCAGAGTCCCGGCTATCGCAACCCAACACTGTTCCTGTCCAACCTGAGCCCGCACAAGTAAGTGATGGTCAGGAGATGTGTTGATGGGGTTAGGCTCCAGCGGGAAATCTTAAAATAGAACATGTTTAACTTTTGCTCTGCATGTTTACAGGTCCCTATCGTTTCTGCCACACCACCCCCACTGTATCAGACTTCACACACGCCGGACCCTCGACCTTCAACAGAACCCATCGATCCCATCCCGGTAAACCCACTTGTTGAAAGAATTCACTGTCTTTACTTTATTAAATTACTTTTTTATTGACCATAGTACTTGGTCACACGACCAGTATCTGTCACTGAGCCAATAGACCTTGTACAGTAGTGTTAATTTTATTGTATCTCCCCTCATCAACAGAACTCGTTGTCCCTGTCCTCAGAGCAGGCTCCACCCTCTGCTTCTCAGACACAGGTTTTCCAGCCTGCTTCAAAAGTTCCGCACAGCACTGGCATCAATGTCAATGCAGCACCATTCCAATCAATGCAGACGGTAAGACTGTGCGTAAGCACTCATTCACTGTTGGTTTGTTTTTGTTTTTACACACACATTGAGCACACATGTAAAATGCGCTTCCATTAGAAATTGCAGTTTTATGGCTTTTGTTGTTATACAGCTGTTTCCAGGAAGTAATGAGTAACTGATTTCAGTCCTAATGAGCCCCTGACCTTTCCTCTGGTTTGGCGTCACCACAATTCAGTGCTTGTTCTCCCCACAGGTTTTCAACCTCAATGCCCCAGTGCCACCCTCTAATGACACGGAGTCTTTGAACCAAGCCAACCAGTACCAGAACAGTTACAACCCGTCCTTCACCAGCCAGTCTCCGCATACTGTGGAGCAGACTGAGATGCAGCCAGAACAATTGCAGTCTGGTAGGCATGTTTCCATTCCAGTATCGCTTTAAATATTGTACTTTTTTTATTTATTTATTTACTTATTTTTTTATTTGGTCAAACAGATGTTTCATGCTTGTGTGACTATGGATGGAAAATGGTTTATGGTGTTTTTTTTTTTTGTAGTTGGTGCCTTTCATTCCCCAGACCCATCAGGAGGCCATCAGCAACCCAGTCAGAACCCAGGCTTCAACCGGCAACCTCAGTCCTTCTATAACAGCAGAGGCATGTCTCGCGGGGGTCCCCGCAATGCCAGGGGCATGATCAATGGTTACAGAGGCTCATCAAATGGATTTAGAGGTAATAGTCACAGTCACGTTTGTGCGCTAGACCTGTTGACGTGTCAAACGTTTCACATGAATTGTAACCTGCAGTGCCTTGAGTCTGTTCTTGTTGTTTAGCTCCATATTCTTGTTCACAATTTTACAATCTTATTTTCCAGGTGGCTATGATGGTTATCGTCCTCCTTTTGCAAACACTCCAAACTCTGGGTATGGACAGACTCAGTTCAACACACCTCGGGATTACTCAAATGGCAACTACCAGAGGGTAAGAGATACTTTTAGACCTTCCACAGCATCTTTATGTGCTGTCTGTTGGAGTTTCTAAAATGTTTTTTTTTTCCTCCTTCTTATTAATAAAGGATGGTTATCAACAAAACTACAAGCGTGGAGCTGGACAGGGACCCAGGGGAGTGTCGAGAGGCAGTACTCAGGCAATGCGTTCCTGAGAAAATCTTTTTATAATGACTGTAAAAGAGAAAAAAAATTACCTGCCACTGCTGGTCCAACCATTGGGAGTCGAGTCCCTTTATCGGTTTTTCCTGTCATTTTGGTTCTAAAAGATCGTTTTATGTTCAAGGAGCTCCCATTTCCTTGTTTGTAAATTTGATGTTGCTTCAAGAGTTTCAATAAAGTTGTGTTGCATACCCATGTTTCAGCTGTACAGTTGCATTACCAGTCACAAATATATTGCAACTTGTTGCACTAAGTAGTGGCATATAGAGGGAACATTTCTAATATAAAGAAATCTTATACACTTTATAACTCGACACATTTTCTTTTCACCTTTTGGGCTTTTTTTCAGTCAGACTATATGAAAATTGAGAAAACTTGTGAACTTGAAAACACAATGATGCATATGTTTAGCTTAACTAGTAAAAAGACATTCTGTTAAAAATAGTGGAAAATTAGCAAATACATATAAGTAAGCCCCCACTTATTTAGTGCCTGGTAATGACTTACCATACAGTTATTATACAGTTCATGACTAATTGTCAGGTATCAGAACATTTGTTCAAAATACACACATAAAATAGCAAAATAATTTACTAGCATTACAATATTGTATATTACGGCATATATTTGATTATGGTTAACAAACTCAAAATACCTGCCATTTAAACTCTGCATTGGAAGCCTGTGAATGTTTGATAATATTGCCCGAAAAAACAGTTAATATTATTTAAGAAATTAGCAGCTACTGTTTTTGTCAATGGATATTAAACGTGGTCTGTGATCGACAAGTTTCACCTGACAGGCAAAATGTAGGGCGCGTGCCTCTGGGGTGTTGTCGCGCCATTATGACGTCACGCAGGGGTCCTTAATGAACGGTTGTCTCCACGTGAGAAAATCAACAGCATGATGGTCGGCATGTAAATGCAGCTCTCAGCTTGTTGGGTTTATTTTTATCAGGAACAAACACCGAAACAGTTTCTTTTCACATAAGTAATTGAAAACGGTGAGTTTGTCAAGATTAACTTTAAGGTTTTACATTTTTTGTGTTTAAGTAGGTCTTTATATTCTGTTCTGCTTTGAACTGTCGTTTGTTTTGGCTGCAAGTTCCTTTTTATCGAGCCAGCTAGCAGCACGATGTATGTGTAACTGCATCGTTTGTGTTGCAGTGAAGCAGATAGTTGCTTCTCTGTGTTGATATATTTGAGGCTGTGACGTCTCCGGTTTCTTTCATTAGCAGAGAAATGGCAACAGTCCGAAAGAAGGTAGACAACCGTATTAGAGTCCAGATAGAGAATGGAGTAGCCCTGCAGCATCGCACCATGTTTGTGGTGGTGGGAGATCTTGGGAGAGATCAGGTAATGTGGTTTATGTACTCTTTATCGCAGTAACCTCAGGTTGAGATTAAGATTCACAGTATCCCTCTCTCGTACGAGGCTCGTTTTCAGCATTAAACCAGTTCATCTGTCTCTGACCCAGGTTGTCATCCTACATCACATGCTCTCCAAAGCTGCTGTGAGGGCACGGCCCTCTGTACTGTGGTGCTACAAAAAGGAGCTTGGATTCAGCAGGTGTGTATGTGTGTGAGTGAAACACTGAGAGAGAGAGAAAGAGATGAAAAGCAGTTTGTTGTTAGATGTATGAAAAATAGTAAAGACTTAATTTTTTTTAATTGTATGAACCAGCAACCGGAGGAAACGCATGAAGCATCTGCAGAAGAAAGTTAAAACGGGCACGCTGAATCTCAATCAGGATGACCCGTTTGAACTCTTCATCGCCGCAACAAGCATTCGCTACTGTTACTACAAGGAGACCCACAAGATCCTGGGAAACACATACGGCATGTGTGTCCTACAGGTGAGTCACAGCTGTCGAAATGAAGACACACAGGTAGGAGTAATTTGTGTCTGGTTTTACATCTTTCTAAATTTTACTTCATTTTACTCATAGGACTTTGAAGCTGTCACTCCAAACCTCTTGGCGAGAACCATTGAGACTGTAGAAGGAGGCGGGATCGTGGTCATACTGCTGAGATCAATGAACTCTCTTAAGCAGCTGTATACAATGACTATGGTGAGTTTGTAACCTGATTTATCTGCACACCTGTCAAGTTTACGTTGCCAGTCAGAGAACGTATGTTAACTGTGGCTTTATCTCTTCAGGATGTCCACTCTCGGTACAGGACTGAGGCCCATCAGGATGTGGTGGGACGTTTCAATGAGAGGTATGGTCCTGGGATTTAGTAAAACTTTGTCATAGTTTTATAACAGTGCAGTTTTTAAATTATTTATTTTTTGGTTCTGGTTTTAGATTCATTCTATCTCTCGCATCCTGTAAAAACTGCGTTGTCATTGATGACCAGCTGAACATCCTGCCAATCTCCAGTCACATGGTGAACATCAAACCAGTCCCTCCAAAGACTCAGGTACGGGCATTGGAATAAAATAATCGAAACTTGTGGAATGTTGTCTTAACCCTCTGAATCTGATCTCTCAGTCCTATTTTGTTAGTTACTGGCTCCAAGAGTATTGAGAATTTATCTGATTCCTACCAGGATGATAGTGTGTCACCACGTGAACAGGAGCTGAAGGATCTGAAGGAGTCCCTCCAGGACACTCAGCCTGTGGGTGTGTTGGTTGATGGCTGCAGGACTATGGACCAGGTCAGGACCTGCTGCTAAAGTTCCAATTCACACCTTTTTTTATTTTCAAAAAAGATTGAATGGAACATTTTTTGTACTTTTAAATAAGTTCAAACATCAGGAACTGTTTGTCTTCATGGTACCACATGAACATGTCTCAGTTGTCATTTTTTTGTGTTTTGTGCGCTGTAGGCAAAGGCAGTTCTGAAGTTCATTGAAGCGATCTCAGAGAAGACCCTGAGGAGCACTGTGGCTCTGACAGCTGCCCGTGGTCGTGGAAAGTCAGCAGCACTGGGGCTCGCAGTTGCTGGAGCTGTGGCTTTCGGGTACGGACACGTTTCACTCTTCTATAAATGCTTGTTTTGTTTCCAGTTGTTTTGTCGTTCCTTGACATTTTTTCCTCTTGTAGCTACTCCAACATCTTTGTAACCTCACCGAGTCCAGACAACCTGCACACCATGTTTGAGTTTGTCTTCAAAGGGTTTGATGCTCTTCAGTATCAGGTTGGCTGAATTGACCGTCGCCTCTGATGGAGTTGCAGCACTGATGTCACAAATAAATGTAGCCTCACTCCTTCTTTTGTATTTCTAGGAACATCTCGACTATGAAATCATCCAGTCTTTAAATCCAGAGTTCAACAAAGCCGTGGTGCGGGTCAACATCTTTAAAGAGCATCGGCAGACAATTCAGGTAAACAAGACCCATTTACCTGTTGTATACAATAATAAGTAAAACATCCATATCTGACGTCTCTGCTCCTGTGACCAACAGTACATCCACCCAGGCGATGCAGTGAAGCTCGGTCAGGCTGAACTGCTCGTCATTGATGAGGCTGCAGCCATCCCACTTCCTCTAGTTAAGAACTTGCTGGGGCCTTATCTGGTGTTTATGGCCTCCACTATCAACGGGTCAGTGCTTGGGCTGGATTGGATTCGCCAATTCGCTCTTCCAATGGTCTTCACAGCTGACTGGTACTTTCCCTCCTCTCTGCAGTTATGAAGGAACAGGGCGCTCCCTCTCCCTCAAACTGATTCAGCAGCTGAGGCAGCAGAGTGCAGACAGTCAACTGAGCATGTCCGCGGAGAACAGAGTCTCCAACACAGCAAGGCTTGCGGCAGGTAAAGGCCGCGTCACAGCGTTTCTGCTACTAAGTTTTTATTATTTCTCAGTTAAGTACCCCACTAACTGCCGTGTCTTCTCGCAGCCCGGACGCTTCATGAGGTTTCTCTTCATGAGTCCATTCGTTATGCTCCAGGAGATGCTGTGGAGAAGTGGCTGAATGAGCTGCTCTGTCTGGACTGTCTCAACATTCCCAGGCTCATTTCAGGCTGTCCACTTCCACAGAACTGCGATCTGTATCCTCAGAGTAACCCTAGTTGACCCTGGCTAGACCAGGCCGGTTGCGCCAATCATTAAAACAAGAGCTTCTATCACTTGTTTGATGAAGAAGCAAAGGCACAAACCAATACATTCATAAGAAAAAATCAATAGAAAAAATATGAATTAGTTTATTTGAAAAGCACCAAATCACAGTGTGATACAACAGTGCTAAGCCGTTTTATAGAACGTCTAATTGTTTTATATAAACTAAACTTACTGTCCAAGGCAAAACTGCTTAACTCGCTCTGTGCAGATACTATGTGAACAGAGACACGTTGTTCTGTTACCATAAGGCATCTGAGGCTTTCCTGCAGCGGTTGATGGCTCTCTATGTGGCGTCGCACTACAAGGTGAAACGTGTTTGAAATCAAGATTTTATTACACATCCTTCAGTATTATCCTCAGTGTGTTTATTTGCTGACTCATTGTTTGCTCCCACCACAGAATTCCCCCAACGACCTGCAGATGCTGTCAGATGCTCCGGCTCATCACCTCTTCTGCCTGCTGCCGCCTGTTCCTCCAACACAGAACTCATTACCCGAGGTCCTTGCTGTGGTTCAGGTAAGATGTCCTTGTTTTGGGGTAGATTCTGTGCTGTTTTAATTTTTTCATCTTTACTTCTCCACATTCACTATTTCCTTTGCTCTCTCAGGTGTGCTTGGAGGGAGAAATATCACGACAATCAATCCTCAATAGTCTGTCCCGAGGGCAGAAGGCCTCTGGTGATCTCATTCCATGGACTGTGTCTGAACAGGTACATACTGGTAATGAAGCTTTCAGCAAACCATTAGAGATTTATTCCACTGTGGAGACATCAATCATCTCATTTATCTTTATAGTTCCAAGATTCAGAGTTTGGAAGCCTCTCTGGAGGCAGAGTGGTGAGAATAGCTGTCAATCCAGAGTATCAAGGGGTAAGAACCCGCAGCCTCCTGATTGTTGGTCCAGTTAGTGTTTAGTTTGTGTATAACATGTTTCCAACCTTTTAATTAGATGGGTTACGGCTCCAGAGCTCTCCAGCTGCTACAGATGTATTATGAGGGCAAATTTCCCACAATGGATGAGAACACACAGTCAAAGCACAATGAGATAACCTCTATCAGCAGTGAGGTAATGTATTCCAATCATAAAGTCTTTAGAAACATCTGAACGACAGTTTAGAGGTCAACTGAGCTGTTTTTTCTAGGCTGTCAATCTTCTGGAGGAAGTTATCACACCACGGAAGGAGCTCCCGCCGCTGCTGCTGAAGCTCAGTGAAAGGAGGGCAGAGCGACTGGACTATTTGGGAGTCTCCTACGGCCTCACAGCGCAGCTTCTCAAGTGCGTGTGCTCAGATATGCAACGAAAAGCAGGGTTGTAATATTGGGCTGTTATTGAGTTAAACCTTGGTGACCCCACAGGTTCTGGAAGAAAGCAGGTTACACCCCAGTCTACTTAAGACAAACCCCTGTAAGTACAAGCGTCTCATCTTTAGTTTATTCTTAAGATTAAAGCAGCTTTATGCTGTTGTTACAGTTATTTTATGCCTGGCTCCCTCTAGAATAACCTGACAGGAGAGCACTCCTGTGTGATGCTGAAGGCGCTGCACACAGAGGATGCTCCAGAGCAGAGCCAGTGGCTGACGGCCTTCTGGAAAGGTGAACTTCACTGCACTGTCCCAGGACATCTGCTTCGTTTCAAACCTGCAGTTTGGCTGAACAGTTCTGGTTTCCCCCAGATTTCCGACGACGCTTCCTGGCTCTCCTCTCCTACCAGTTCAGCAGCTTCTCTCCGAGCTTGGCACTGAGTATCCTGCAGAAGAAGAACTCCAAGGAGGAGACGAGCAGTAAGACCTGACTACTACGTAAACCAGTAACATTTGCAAAGCATCTTCGTCTCATTGCACTTGTCTCTGGGCTCCATAGTTCTCACCAGTTCTGAGTTGACAATACACTTCAGCCCTTACGACCTCAAACGTCTGGAGTTGTATTCAAGGAGCATGGTGGACTATCACCTCATCATGGACCTGATTCCAGCTGTAGCTCGGATGTTTTTCCTCAAGCAACTTGGTGACGTTTCCCTCACAGCAGCACAGTGTGTAGGTCCTTCCCTCTGGTTTAGAGTCATAGCCGCTATGAACAGTTAATTTTTTGTGAATACCGGTTGTTTCATGGCTGCTCTTTTCTAGGCGTTACTGCTGGGGATAGGACTGCAGCACAAGTCAGTGGAACAGCTGGAAAAGGAAATTGATCTTCCCAGGTCGCAGCTCATGGGTCTCTTTAACCGTCTCAGTCGTAAATTTGTTCAAGTAAGTCAAGGCGGAGTGTGTTGTATAATGCATTATCAAAGAGAGCACTAAACTTTTAATACTTTCTGTTGTTCTAAACTGTCTCTAGGTATTCACCAGAATCCAAGAAAAAACAATTGAGGAGCAAATGACAGAGTCTAAAGATATCGACATGGAGCCAACTGTCACAAGTCTTAAAGATGATCTGGTGTGTGGTCTTAACCATGAATTTTTTTCTCTCTCTCTCTCGACTAATTTGCGAAAACTCAAGCCTGACAATGTTAATGTCAACAACAAAGTGTGCAAAAGGTGAAGTTGCTAATTAGGGTCCTAAAGCTATAAACCTAACCTAAGTTGTTTTCTCTCCGTTAATAGAAAGATGCAGCAAAAGAGTTTGAGGAAAGACACCAGAACGATCTAGAGAAAGTCAAGGAGATGGATCTTGAACAGTGAGTATGAAATTGGGAGAAGCCACTTTGTAGTTGAGGGCATTTTGAATTTGAACTTGATATTTTACACTTTCAGGTACAGGATCCGTGGAGATGATGAGGAGTGGGACCAGGTATTAAAGAAAGCAGGGAGCACAGCCATCATCAGCATAAAGAGGTGCATCTTCTTCTAGGGTCATTATAAATATCATGTGGTTGGATGTGTTTGTAATCCTGTCTTATACCCAACAGTGACAAGAAGAGGAAGCTGGATGGAGAGAATGCCACTTCAAGCAATGGAGTTCCTCAGTACGGCAAACTTAAAAAGAAGGAAATGCAACACGGCAAATTCAAAAAGACCAAAGGCAAACATGGGAAGTTTGGAAAGAAGGCGTGATGGTGAAGAGTGCTGCTGCTCCAGATATCTCAGATGGACTTATGCTGGAGAACACTGAAAGACTGGATATTATTTTTTTTAAATTCAACTCTCTCTAAACACACTCTTAACACATGTGGTTATGATTTGTTGTACAAGCACAACATAACACGTTATTCTTGCACCTAATATTTACTTACGTATTCCAGCTTCAGTATTTTTGGTTTCCATGTCTAAAACAGTTTTTTAATTAACTACAACCTGATGTTTGGCTTTAAATTTAAGATGCCGCTGGAAATAGCCGAGGTTTTAAATCAGTCCACTTCTGTTTGAGTTGCTGTTTTATAGTCTCGGGTGCAAAGGTACAGTCTATAGCCTGCTCAGAGAGATTCCATAGATCTTCATGACTGAGACCAAATGTGGATGATACTAGTTGATATTCCTGAGACAGGTCTGTACAGAAGACCCCCTTATCATCAGTCTGTAATGTGACAAAGAATAAATAAAATATGTGCTCAGTCAGATCCATCCTAAATGTTATTTTTTTTTAAGAATATTGTAGATAACTTTCACTTTAACTTACACAAATCACAATAGGATGTCCCAACTGGTACCAGTATTTGAAGTGATGTTGGGAATAGCACGGCACAGTTTGTCCTTTAACATTCGATGTCAAACATAACTCTACAAAAAAAGTAAGTGGATAGATGAAAATGTAATGCAGCTAAACATAAAACATGAACATGAGTAAGTCTTACCAAGTGGGATGTTGTTCTTTAGCACTTTGTCGACAAGGCTTTGAGATCCACCCACTTCAGGATGTAAAAAGGTGCCGTGACCGATCCTGTCCGGAGGAAGGTTCAACAGCAAATCTGACTCCTCCAGCTGGGATGGTATCTGCAACAGTTTAAGTTGTAATGATATAGTACTCACCAAATGTCAAAGGTCAAATGATGAAACCATTATGTCCTACTTCTGAGAGGTGCAGTGACAACTTTAGTCCCGAGTTTCTGCCCCTCTGTAAAGCTGGAAGTAGATCCTTGCCATGTCCCACCTTAAATTAATTACAACACAATGATTGAGCCAGTTACACACACAGTTTGGAACTACCTGGTGAAAGTTCAAAGCAAACAGAAAGACGCTCAATTAAGTCAAGTTAATGACTTCAATGACTTCAAGTTAAAGTCAAGTAAGTTAAGAACAAGAGGCCATTTCCAGCAGCTATTTACAGACCAAATTAAGATATGTTATGACTATAAAACTAGTTATAAAAGAGTAAAAAAGGTCATTCTGAGTAAGCTCATTATTTCCAATATATAGCGAGCCAGTCTAACCCATTGCCTCTACATTCTATTAAAACATTTCTATACTGCTTTTTAATATTTGCATTTTTATAACTAAGTATGGAATTTCCATCAGGTTCAATCCACCAACTACTGACCTTTGGATCTCCACTCAAGTCAAGTCCAACCACTGAACCGTCTGAGGACAGCAGGAACTCCTCGGCCAGCTTCACCGTCTCCATGGCAACCTGAGCCCCGTTCCTGCGGTCAATCGCCATCAAACACCTTCACAATAAATTAGTAATGTTTAGCTTCTTGCACCAGGGTGCCATCCTGCAGGGTGGCTTCATCATCATGCACAGGTCCAACAGAAACATCACGTACCTGACAAATTATTACTGCAATAATATCAATACACCTACCTGACATCAATATCCAAGCCTTCATTTTTACACAGCTGGATGGCTTTGACCACAGTTTCAACATATCCCTTCTTTGTCAAACCTAAAGAAAAACACAATTTCTTTTAGATTAAAACAAAATATTTTCATTGTAACTGTTTAAACAGCAGTTAAAAATTTCAATACATTCAAGTACATCTTGATAGAATGAAGAACATCAAATTCTCACATTTGAAACAAAATATACATATAAAAAACCTGAACTAAATTGTGCTGCTGAAACGATCCAGGTGGTAGATCCGCATGCTGGCCTCCTGTTGGTAATGCTTGCCTGTGTTTGTCTCCTCCCTGGGTGTACTTCTCAGCTCTAAATACTTGACGCCATCTGCAGCAAACTCTCTGATAACATCTGTAGTAACCTGTGAGGGCACAACACACCTTTTCAGATGCACAAAAAGACGACAACAACAAAACAACCGGTCCTCACCATCAGGATGTCCTCCTCTGTGTCCACCAGCTGATGGATCACCTTGAAGACCTGGAAACACCTGCAGACAGATGTGGTGGAGTTTAGTTAGCTTCCACTAAGTAAACGCTGTACTGTAGCATTCATCAACGTTGGCCGACCCCGTTATACGTACTCCTCCAGTGTCCTCCGCTGCCCTTTGCCGATGGCCGTCATGCTGCGTTCAATGTTGAGGTGCGGTTTTCGCCTGATGAGCTTATCGATGGTTTGGGAGCTGACGGAACCGTTGAGATGAGCATGAAGCTCCTGGCGACAACAAATCGCTGACGTTAGCATGTACCTAGCTAACCGGTAGCTACGCGGATATCTACGCTGATATCATGTAACGGGTTCACTCACCACTTTTGGTAACGTCCGGTGAAAGAAATCAGCTTGAGTATCCATAGCAAAGTAAAACAACGCTCTTGGTCGTTTGAAATGTCTGATACGATGATTGCACGTGCGCGATACTCGCTCGCGACCGGAAGTTGCTCAGGCGCTACTGGAAGCCAGACTCTGTTTTCAGTCTGTATTTCCCTGTTGCACCATGACATGCAACAACGAAATACGTCCCCTTGTTAAGGTTCCGCTGCTTTCACCGTCATATTACACTGATGAGAAATTGTTTATACTTTTACTAACTGCTACACTACATTAGCAATATTGGTAAATATATATCCACAGTAAATATGTACAAAATGTTTTGGTTCTTTTGGTAAAAAAAATGGCAGCACAGTATATTTATTATTATTATTCTCATTACATATTGTACAATATCCAGATTGTCAATGAATTTGCAAAATAAACCTTTCATATACGGTAGAAATCCTGTACATGGGAATACTCATTATATGATAAAAGTCATTGTTACTATATCAGTAGTAAAGTCAAAATTGTGCTTCCATTTTTGATTTACAGAGGGGTCCAAGTTGTTGTATATGAATTTATATACTAAATTATATACTATATAAAACTGTGGAACTGCAGAATTGCAGTCATTTTAGCTTTATCCCATTCAATTCTTGCAAAAAAAAACACTGTACCTGACAATCGTAAAAACCAAAATATAAAAAATACAGCTCCTCCTAAAACGGAAACCATGGATTAGACATCTCAGTCCAAATATGTTACTGTCTACAAGTCCATAAAAAATTTAATGATGCCGCCAGGCTATCAATGTAAAGCACATTAAAGATAATAAAATTAAAAACAGGTCAAGGCACTGTGGTTGTGAGGCAGGACTGTGCTCTACGAAGAGATATGACAGTTAATTATTCACTCTTGATAACAGAGTGCAAGAAAACTTACCACAGCAGCTGAGCCGTTAATTAAGAGTCATTGCCACTTCAACAGCCTGACACATTACACATTAACTTATTAAACTTATTGACTATTATTCAAAAAAGTTTGTTTCACAAAATTTGTTGTGAACTCTAGAAAATAAAACAGTCTTTTCAAAACAGACATTTTAAAAGCAAAAGGCAATATTCTGTCAGGTTACTCTTTTCTTCTCCCCCTCCCTTGGCTGATATGTTGTAACCACTCCTTTAGCATTTGAAAGCTTGGTCGGGCAGCAGGATCCAGGTTCCAGCACTGTTTCATGATGTTATAAACCACTTCAGGGCAGCCATCTGGACAGTCCATTTTGTATCCTTTCTCCACTCGAGGTACTACTTCTTTTAATGGCTACAAAACAATTGATACAAATGTTTTAGTAGCATCAGCAGAAAATATAATGAATTTCATTTAACTAGTGCAAAACCACCTCATTTACTTGTTTAAAGTTATTCATCCTCTTTTAATTCCTCTTTAGTAATTTATGTAAGCAACTTGTCAAGAAGATGTTGATACTTACAATTCTTGGATAAGGCACTCTGCCGAAAGAATAGATCTCCCACAGTAAAATACCGTAGCTCCAAACATCCGATTTGGTTGAAAATTTCTACCAATTGACAGGAAAACACATGTCAGAAGACTTATTTACTGTTTGGTGGGTACTAATGCCCAGCCACACTGCTCCACACGGTGGCAGCATCTGTAAACAACACTGTACCTTTTCTCTGAGGGCTTCAGGTGATGTCCATTTTACAGGTAGCTTAGCAGTATCCTGAGTGGAAGAGGCCTCCTTTGTCAGCCCAAAGTCACTGACTTTAGCAATGTTGTCTTCTGACACCAAAACGTTTCTGGCTGCTAAGTCTCGGTGGACAAAGTTGTTGGCTTCCAGGTACTCCATGGCTTCACAGACATCTCTGTAAAGGCAGCAAAAAGAAAAAAAAATTACAGAGATTCTGATGCGAACATATACCGGGTTATAGGGAGAGTGTATTTTAGCTGCATGCTAAGACTTTAGTATAAGACCCTGAGGATTCATCAGTATGCATAGTGTCCAATCTAAATACTTACAGTGAAAAATTAAGGAGCGCGTCACCACAAAGTACCGTCCGGCCTCTGGAACGTAAGTAGTCAACCAAACAGCCCTGAAATACATGAATCAAACAAATGTGTCATATGTCCTTTATTGTATCATAGATGTTGAACAATTATGAGTCAGCAACACGCCTACCTTTGCCATGTACTCAGTGACTATAAACAAACTCCCATTCTCCTCCACTATAACTCCGAGCAGCTGCACCAGGTTATCGTGCCGTAGTTGCCTGAAGAAACAAAAAAGGAAACAAATGATGTGATCCTGGTTTGCCTGTGCTCCTAAAATAATTTAAATTAAGAAAAGTAACTCATGCTCCTTACGTCATAACAGAAGCCTCTGCAATAAAAGCCTGTGCCGTAGCATCGTTCTTGATGCACTTCACAGCTACTTTGGTCCCTCTGTAGTCTCCTACCATGACATCTACAAAGAAAAAGGCATATACATATAAGATACACCGCAGGGAAACAAACCGAGTGACATTTGAGCACAAACTTTTGTGTACTGACGCCACAGGTAAACAGACACAGTGTGTGGGTCATTACCTCCAAACTCTCCTTTTCCAATGACCTGTTGCAGTTTGAGGTCCTTTCTGCTCAAAGACCAGCCACCTGTTGCATAGATAGAGCAGGACCCAACATTTAGCTAAAACACAACAGGCCCGTTACTGTGTCCCAGTGACATAACCTGTAAAAAACGTGAGCCTTACTCCTGGAAAACTCATCCTGAGCTGCCACGGTGCCTTCCTCCAGCTTTGGCTTGATTAGTCTAGTGCACAGTCCATCTGCATCTTTGGTGTAGTGCTGCACACAACAAAAAATACCACCATTACCCCTTGTGTAGGCCAGCAGTGCCTTACAGTGGCCAGTAGAGGGCCACGTGGCTGAACACACACAGGACACGAGTCTTTATCTGAGCACTAAGTGGTGTTCTACTCTACTCTACAAATAAGTGTTTCGCAGAGGAAGAATCATTTTGAGTAAAGGGCCTGATGTCTTGTTGAGGTTATAACTGTGAACCTCAGCATACACTTCACTCTTCCTCTTTGAAACTTCCTGTTCATCATTTGTTCCAGGAACTGTTATGTGGTCTATGATGTAGCACAGAGACATGCAGGGGTTCTACAAAACAGGAAAATACATCACACACATAGACCAACACCCGATGTAGTAGCACAGCAAAGTAAAATACCTGGTTTATTTATGAAGCATAACCTTATGCCATACCTCGACTAGCTGCATGAGGTTCTCAAAATACTCTTCCTCATCGATTGTGAGCTTGCCGTTGTGGTAGATGATGCGGTAGTGCTCCACCTTCCCATCACAGCTCACGCACAGAGTGTAGTCGCCGGGAAAGTTGGTGCTCTCTCGCACCAAAAACAGGCCTGTTTCAGGAGGGTTGAGCAGCTTCTCAGCTTGGTCCCGCGTTATCTTCCCATGGAACCATCTGGGAACAGTGGGGTGCAGCATGAGAATATTATTAGTTTAAAATACGTCCTCCTGTTTGGCCCTTTTCTACCCAAGCGCTTTTTTTTTTATTTCACTTGAGTGATTATGATATAGATGTACAATCTTTTAAGTTGTTCTGAGAAAGACTATGTGCTAAACATTCTTAAATGTTTTTCATACTTTCTGAGATTCAGTGTTTGGTCTGTTGCTGCAATTTATAGTTTACATTTATATCCTATAGTTTCACATACAAAATAGTTTTTGTATGTTTTGCACATAATTAAATCATATAGATGATAATTAACAAGTGACTATTTCCAGGATGCTCCCTGGACCTGTCTTGTTTTCTTTAGCCTTTAAGGCATTCTCATCATCTATGTGTAATGTAATTCATTATGCAAATAAAACAAATACCGTCCTCTATCAGTGGTACAGATAAAGGACTTTGCATATCCATCCTGTTTTATGACTGAAAGAATGTACAGCTCACTTATTTGCATTTGGCACCAGCTTTAAATATCACAGGCCTTAATTTATTTACCAAAATAGAAGCAGCTTTCCACTGAGTTGTATACGATGGACTGTCACAGCCACGTTTCTGTATCAGACCAACTTATGGTTTGATAAAGTCACTTCCTTTGGACATATATTTTCATAGGATGTTACATTTGACTGCATTCTATTCAGTGGTTTATATTGCAGGTAGGTGCTGGATACAGTTGCTACACTGCCGTGAGTTTGTTCAGGTATCTGCTATTATATGTACCTGGAAACCTGAGTGAAACAACAAACCTAATGCTTGAGATGCCTCCAGTCTAATGTAAAAGTAAAAACACTCCAGATAAACTGTTTAGAGTTCAAGGAAAGCTCAGCTGGAAACAAACACAAGTGCACTGCAATTACACACAGCCCGTGCCAGCTGTGGTCTCCATTCACATAACTACAGTGCTGCTGCCAAACTCGCCGCCATAGGAAGAGGGACGAGGGCAAGATGGAGCTATTTTAACCATCCCTGCAGACGCCACACAGCGCTGGCATGGCAGCAGCCTCTTAGACGCAGACAGCAGATACGTGAAAGGCTGCGTTAAAGATCAGACGGCGCGTGTACTCACGGCATGAGGCTCAGCTTGCCTCCAGACTTCACTCCCTCCCTTTTCTGAACATAGTTGGCAGGAATGGTCCCCTCACGACCTGCGTTATTTTTAGCTTTGTACCAGTTTGGATCCTGAAAACGAGATAATGTCATCGATGGGTGAAATGAACGAATCTCTGCAGGAAAGCAGCCAAAGTCAGAAATGTGCACGTGCAGCATCACCTTTGTGACGACAATGATAGTCAACACGTCGCCTTTGTTGAAGGGCAGGTCGTGTTCGGAGGTGCCTTTAAAGTTGTACCTGGCCACACACTCTGTGCCCTGCGGCCAAGGAGTCTACGGGAACACGTGCAGACGGCTCATCGATCAACAAGCCCGGCTCCTGTGCGCGCACGCGCCAGCGCTCTGTTCCGCTTTTGTTTACCTGAATCTCTGTCATGGTGAGGCGGTTTGGTCCTCTCACAGATGAGATGGTCTAGCTGCTACCATTAGAGCCAGCGTTCGCAGACACACGCACACACACACACACGGCTCCTGTGAAGAGAAACGGCATCAGTGCACCTGCTTCCGAGCTGCTCGCGGAACCGCGCGCATTCGCAGGTAGACGGTGAACTTGTGGTCTGGCTGTGCAGCCATGCGCCAACTCCCAGTCAGCCAGTCAGCTATTATCAGAACACACTAGAATAGTCAGAGTGTCAGTAAAAGAACTCGCTCATACAGAAAGGAGAACTAACAAGTCTCCTTTTTTTTTTTTTAAACACTTTCACAAGACTTTCCGTGACGCGGGACAACAGCGCAGTCATCAGAATCGGCCTCCTTCGGACAAACCCTAACCCGGCTGTGAGAGTTTAGTCTCGTACCTGACGCCGCTGAGGCCTCACGTGTTCATGTGACACGCACAACATGCAAGAGACGTTACAGCGAGTGGTGATGAAATAATGCTCAGCATCCCCCTTCCTCCTGCCCCCCCCATCCAACTTCCTGTCTTTCTGTACGAGTCCCTGTGGAGAGGCATCAGGGCTCAGAGGTCAGGATCCGTCCTGACTCACGTCCATGAGGTCACATCCTCTCACATCACCATGCGGCCAGCTTCCGCCATAGAAGCTCAGATGTTTTATTCAACCCGTCATCATACTTCCGTTAAAATTACACAACCTTTGTCTTCTCAGCCACACGCTCGAATAAAGAACCAGTGAGTAACTGAAGGCTCCCACGCGTCCAGGAGAAAGGACTGTCAGTAGGACGGGGATGAGGCGGATGTCGCCCCCGTGGACTTCTGCAGCTGTCTTACTGAATCAAGGGATTTCCCACGCCCCACGGCTCAGCAGCAGCCCCCACCCCAGCTCACACCGGTCCTGCTCGTCCCAACTACACCGACACTGACTAGGAAGCACAAGAAGATAGCACCACAGTAGTAGTAGATAGTATCATTTTGGACAATACACAATGTACCACAATGTAAAAGTAAAAAATGTAGACGCTCAACGCGATTTATGAGCTAGATTTATGAGTTGGCACAGAAACTGTTAACTTTCTCATCTAGAATCACATTCATTGGAAACAAAAGCGTTTTATAAAGCATAACTACACTATTACAGCTGTTTGTCTCCGTCCTTTCTCAGTTGTAACTTTATGACCCATCTTGCAACTCATGCACTGACCCCAGGTTGGAGATCACTGCAATAGATGAAACCAGAGTTCACAGACCAACAAAATGACAATCCATCCAACAGTAACCTGCTAGTGACACTAGAGGGAAGGTTTTACGGAAATCAATAGTTTTTGGATACTTTGGTCTGATCCGCTTTAAACGCTGGCTAGAAACACATCATTTCATCCTAACTATAATTTGATCCATACAAACAACTTCGCAGCAGGAATGATGGAGCTCGATGCTCTGAAAATTGCGAAGCAATCGCAGTTTGTTGATAGCAACAGAATGAGTCTGGGCAAAGTCCTCGGTGCAGGAGCGGAGTGATCTCACCCAGTGAGGAATGGATCAAGAGGGCCAAGGCTGACACAGATTCTGACTCATGTCTTCTGGGACATTGAACCCAGCTCAGCAGAAGGCCGCCACCAGCTGAATGAACGGGACATGGCGCTTTTGACAGTTGGAGCGGAGTCATAGCAAACAACAACACAATAATCACAAGCCGTAGATAAGTGACAAGGAGAAGCTGTCCGCTAAAGGGGAAGTGATGCATCTTTGAGCGCTGTATGAAACCAACAAAGCGAGACGAGGAGGAGAATACGATCCTTCGCTCCAGACAAGCAACTAACAAACACAGGTGAAAACCGTGCCCAGTAAATGTGCACAACCTCCAGATCTAATGATAATATCCAGACACAACAGGTTGACCAGCATTCAGCGCTCCTGTCACACACGTCAGCTCCAGTACGCAATGTGTTAGTGAAAGCCTGACGCCTCAAAGCATGATGGGACACGAACATAGCGTTTGATTACGATTGTGCTAACGGGAGCAATGACCTGCCCCATGATTCCTCCTAGTCTGACTTTACCCTACAGAAGCGCAGGCCTTGTGCAAATAAAGATTCCTGTCAGGAACTAAAAAAACTAAAATGTGTAGGTTTTAACTATGACTGCAATAGTTCTGCCAAAACTTGGAATGAGCACAGTGGGCTCCTCCACGTGCAGCAGGGGCTGATCCTCACCCTCACCCTCCTGCCCTGTCATTTGGCTACTACAGCGATAGCTGAGCTTTGGCGCAGCTACACAAACAAAAACAACCGGGTGGTGCAAGAGGAAGAAATAAACAGGAGGAGACCGAAAGCGTGGCAGCAGTTCGCCCAGCTGGGCCTGCAGAGGAAACCGGGCCTCCTCTGGGAGAACAACTGGGCTCCCTGCTCACTGCAGCAGCTGTATGAGCCGAGGTCCGATTCCAGTGGTCGGCCCTTTACAGAATTTGCCTGTGCATTACCTGAAACCATTATTAAAATGCAGCACACTTTAAGACAGGGTCCTTCTCAGAGCAGGAGGAACCCCCCGCTTAATGGGCTGATCAGGACACCTTAAAGGTCACGGTGTGACCTCAGAACACCCTGCGAGGGAAACCGAGGGAGCAGTGGACACACACTTCCTTGCCGCCGTGCAGTGCACGGCGTGCAGTGCAATGCTGCTCTGCTGATGCATGACACGTTACAGGGTAGCAGCTCTGCTTTGCTGCGGTTTCCCCTGCCTAATACTGTCACACTGTAAAGACTTGGTTTAGAGAGCTGTAAACTGGCCTCTTTCATACAGTGGGTGACCTTTGAGGGAAACCCTTTCTGGGCAGAGGCAGCATCACTCTCAGCTCCTCTCACCTGCAGATGCTGTTTTCCTCCCGTGCACGTTCTAATGTCATTAATTCTTTCTTATGAAGTACAAACCAAGAGTCGAGGCTTCTCGGTCCTCTGCTAAGGTCAACAACCGCTCTGAGTCATCGTCAGGGTCCGGTGGTAACGCTGGTGGTAACTGCGTTACTTGCTGGATGTGACCGAGCAGCGCAGCGGGGCGCGCGCAGCAGCCGCAGCCGCAGCGCAGCGCGGCGCAGCGCACGAGAGGAAGTGGTGCGAGTCTGAAGCGGGAGGATGTTAATAAGGCCACGTCTGTCATCGCCAAGTCACTTATCATTCAGCCTTTTACTTCTGCAAACTCACTCCATTGGAGCACGACTAACTGGCTGGAGGTAAACTCGTGGCTCGGTCGCCGTGTTCTATTCACTTGTCAGTAAAGACTCCAGCGTGTTCTGAGCAACCGAACGACACCATTTCGGGACGGTTGACAACTTGGTGGGTTCGTGACAAAGAACCTACCTGTGCGCAGAAAAAAGACGAAAATAGTTAAGGGGATTCAGCTACTTCCCGACGTCCGTCACGCGACTTCCCATTCATGACATGGAAACCCGACAACTAACGCCGCGATCCGACCGCATCAAGTCCCGTTGAGGAAGTGAAGTCCGTCCCAGGTGCCGATAAACTTCAGTAGCTCAGTTGGACCGCGATGCCTCCAGCGAAGACAGTGGCGTGTGCGTCTCCTGTCACCATCCTGTACAAAGGCTTTGTGTAATTAAACGCGAGCCTTCACACGTACGGCCGCAGCCTCCTGTGGAAAAAGTTCAGTAGGTGAGAAGAATGTGCCCTGTGATCGCACTGAGTCCGCCCCAGGCTGCCCCGCTCCTCTCCCCGTCACCAACATTCAAGTTTTTGCCCCACCTTGATTTGGCGGCGCGCATGCGCACTTCGGAGGCCGTGTCCGGCTAAAAATAGCTCGGCACCGCTTCCACTTGAGACGAGCTGGAGAATTCAGCCATCAATAAACTGTTTACAAAAGAGTCACAACTCAAAGAAACTAAGCGGGAAATGTGTTTTATTGTTTCACAGCAGGACTGCACAGTATTCACGACGGTGAGCTGATACTGTCCAGACAAAACATCCCACTGACTATTTAATGCGGTTTAGCTGCATTGCAAACTGCTCCTGAATGTATCACACATCCAAACAATGCGGAAAATACGAGCACGTTTACAGAGCATCAGAGAGTAAAGGCTGCTTTGACGCAAGCTACCGACAGTTCACAGGTCGCAGAGAAGTAACACTTATCCTAACAGAAACATTATTCTGCCGTTCCAGCAGAATAATGAAAGCAACAACAGTGTGGTTCTGTCGCCCCCTGGCGGACAGAAAAAACCCTCCACTCACTCAGTAACACTGAGCCAGGCGTGTCTCAACAAATCAGCTCAGAAGAATTTGTGAAACAAAAGTTGTGCACTGAAGGAAATTTCACTGAATCGAAAACACTACAAACATGGGCGCTGGGTTTTCCTGAGAGAAGTTCACATGTGGACTTAAGGCCACACCAAACACCATGTACACAAAGTACCAAAGAGTAGCGACTCCTCCAGCGAGTGAGAGACCAGATTCCTCAATATGACAGGACCAAAGTATTAAGCAAACGGTTTATGGCAGGTGAAGACTTGCCCCTGCTCTGGATGCACCCATCTTTAAAATAAAGTGGCCTTGTTGATTTGGCAGTAAGTAAAAATGCTGGCAGCTGTCTCAAACATTTCAACAGGTCAAACTAAATGACAGGATGGTACATCCTCACTATTAAATGTTACTTAGTATTTCACAAAACAACTTTTATTGTAAACCTTCCTGGAAATTAAAATTCAGGTGGTCCCTTTATTTGAAAGTTAAAAGGAACATACCAGTGATTTTTAGTCTATTTAAGCTAATGTTTAACAAACTGAAACACATTTACAACAAGGCATGTTTAGTAAATCCTGCTAATGTAATGCAGAGCAGGCTATAAGATCAACCAGCCAATAAGCTGCTGCATCACCACACAATTCTTCCACAAACTGAGATTCACATGTTAAGGAACAGCCATAAAGGAAAACCAATAATAGTAAAAACAGCATCAATGTCATGTGCATTGAAATACATTCAAAAGAAATATTTAATAAGCATGACTTCGATTAAGTTGGAAATGTCACTGGTGATGTCCTTTAGCTTTAACACAAAAAGCTGCTGATAGCTTGATTCTCTCCCTTAGCTGCCTGAGTGTGGTTTGGTTCAAATATACACCACTACTCATTTAAATGACAAATTTAAAGTAGTTTAAATTTCTACACAAATAAAACATCAGCCATTTCCTTAGTGCTGGAAAGTACAGTGGGGCGTCTGTAAAGAGGTTTCCGCTGTGTGGTCTAAATTATTGCTATAAAACTGTATTTGCATGAACTATATGGTTGATTTCTTTTCTTATTTGCCACATGGCTGGCTTAACATTTGTTTCCTTTTAAGTCAAAGATTGTCATATTCAGTTTATAACTGAACACTATGTGATACTATTATTAACCTTAGCTGTAAATGTGTCTTATCATGTAAATATAATGAACCTACATAAAAGTTAAATGGCCATTACATCCACTGTACATGTAGTGGCCATTACATCCATTTATCTAAGCCAAAAGTAAATGCTCTCGCCTTCTTCATCCATATTCACCATGCAAAATCAGCATAACAAACACTGGTCCTTCAGTGTGAGAGAAAAGTCCTAACTCATGATACTGAGTTAGAAATTAAAGAAAACAAAAAATACATGAAGCCTTAGAGAAATAAGGCACAAAAACTCAAATTTTAAAGAATGACGTGATGCTGGACATTCATCCATTTACGCAGAGTGCAGGGGGATAACAAATTTGCATCCAAAAGGAGAGTGGTACTTCATTCCCACTTCCTGAAACACCTGGCGGGGGATACCTATGTCACACAGGTAAACCCTGCCAGCCCCCTCACCCAAAGCAAGTGGGAGACAGAGAGAGAGTGACCACTTGGCTTCAACGGCCTGACCCTGTCCACTGGAAGGAGGGTCTAAGCTGAGCACTGGAGCTCGGTTCTGGTTGGCCCAGTCTGCGGCCGCTTGGTACCAAGGCTGATCCATCAGGAATGTGTTCTCGTGGCAGTCTAGACAGTTAATAATTAGATCCACTGGGGTGTCTGGAAGGTCTGTGAATTCAAGAAGGAAAACAGACGGGCAAACCTAATGAATTGCTTAAATATAGAGAACAGAGAAACTCAAACTAAATAAAAATTGGTAAAACATTCTTACCTTTGATACTGGACACCTGTTTGCCTCCAGTCTTGTTGAACAGTGTGAGCTCACTGGTGACAGAGTCAAGCATCTTGACAAAATTTGGCAAAAACAGAATGACTTCCACTTCATGATTGGCTAGATGACGACCACAGCTAATGCCTTGTGCCCCCTGAACATGAGGGCCACACAGCAATGCCACTGTGGGACGCTGGTGTAAATTTTTGGGGGTGAATCTGGAGGGAAAATTGAAGAAAAAAAGAAAGAAAAATATTACAAGACTCTATACATCCAATATGTTACTGTAACAATTGCTTAGCCACAGATTATGAAGTAATACGCACTGTAATTAAGTTTGGCTGCAAATAATGCAGTTAAATAATATTAATGCATTTTTAATTCAATATTGGTTACTTTAGTTGAAATGTTTAGGTATACTTGACATGATGACTAAACCGTCAGAATATGCCTACCTGTTGGGGCCACCTAGCAATGTAAGTGCCATCTGACTGGCGCATACTCCAGTCATTTCAAGTCTTCGCTCCAGTGAGAGACCATGACGCTCAGCGACTGACAGCAGGCGCTTGTGTAACTCATAAGATATACTAGGTACAACAAGCCCAGAATCTGCATGAAAGGAAAAAAAGGGATTTGAAAAAAAGAGTCAATTATTTAGTTTGAAAATATGATAATGTTTCAATTTTGGGGCTTCGAGTTTACAGTTTATTAAAACAATGATCTGTGGGAACGATGGATGATTCATTTAACAGTTAGTTAACATTAGTTTCTCTACCTACCAGTGCAGTATTCTTTAGCTCCGGGCTGGGGTACAGTTATCTGTCTGTACACAATTGGTTTAGCCTCCAGTATGTTTTCATCATGACGGTACCGTGAGGGAGTCTGCTCCTGTGGTGTCCCACGTGACCTCGCACCGTTGCGCCGCTCGGATATATCAATCTCTGAGAAAACTGCTGCTTTGTCAAAAAGTGCCAAATTGCCTTCAAAATCAAAGTCCTTGTCGAGGCCGTCATCCACACCGTCCCCAAAGCACTCATCGTCTCTGTGCTTCATTTGACCATTCTTTACGCCATTCTTTTTGGGTGTCACTGGGTTTGGCCCTCGACTGCTAGATGACCCTGATGGGACCACAAAAACACAGTAAGTCACCACTCGATGTGAATCTGTATTCATTGTCTTATTCTTGGTGAGCTGTAAAACACGGCACTCACAGGAGTTATGTCTTCGGCGAAAGCCTTTAGGCTGGCCAGGTACGTCCAGATGACGCTCTCCATAACTTTTAGAGCAGTGCTGGGGGGAGTTTATCCTCTCTACATATCTTTGGTCACCTTTTGGGACTGCAACTGGAGCACTGGTCACCTTCGCAGTGGCAGAAGAGCTGGTCCTACCAGTGCCGTTTCTGATCTCTAAAATCTTTAAGTCCTTTATATCAATAGCACTGTAGAAAACAGTTAAACTACTCTTAGAGCCGGAAACAAACTTTTCTGTGTATTAGCTGGATTTCTATAGGGGAGGAAACTATTTATTGGCGCGCTTTACCTGAACGTCACCTCGGGAACGGGGCACTTGACTCCATTATGGAAAGGCTGTCTCAATGAGATGGTCTGGCTTGACTGGTCCACAGATGACACCTCTCCTTGATAGACTCCCAGTGTTGGCCCACAGTTTATCGACACCAAACTACCCAACCAATCCGCTGCCATGTCTGCACAAAGCGCACGTTTTCCGTTAGCGTTAGTTATGAGTGTGTTTTTAGTTTTAGCTAAAAGTGTTTTGAATTACATTTACAAACTTTCTGAGAGCAGGACAACAGATAACGTGAGTGATGAACGCCAAGGCTAGCTAACACTGATGCTAACTGAATGGCCTGTTGTCTTGCTCGATAGCGTTAGCATTTTTAACAAGCGTCGTTTTTATTTAAATCTTAACATCAAATACTTGCACCTTTCAGAAATACATCAAAACACACCTTCTTAAACTACACGTATGAATAAACCACAAGGCGAAGGGTCGATTAGACAACAAGTGTTACTTCAAGAAGCTTCACAGATTCTTGAACGGCCGTGAAACCTGCCGCTGCTCCCGTGCATAAGACTTCCGGTTCCGGTAAGCAGCATCTTTCAAAATAAGAGCTTGTGGATGAGGATTAAGAGAAAAACAAATTTACAAAACTCTAACAATACATAAAACGTTATAAGCAAAAGTTTTATTTTTCTTTGTTTACTAGTTACCAGCAGAAAAAAGTACATATATGTACTAGTACTACTGGAAGGTAAATAAACTACTAATAAAGTACTAGTAATATGTATATTCATTTATAAATAACAATGGAAACGTACAACGGAATGCTTTTGTCAACCTGGATGTCAAAAAGTCTGACAGGGAGAGCAATGCTTCTGAATAATGGCTTGACACAATTTGGGATTTAGTCAGTAGGATGCAACATTTCACACAGATCTGGAGCGTATTAGCGCATTTACTATAGACGGGATATTGAAAATTCCTCATCTGCTTGTTTGTGCTTTAAGCCTTATTTTAGTGGTAATAGAAAATTGCCTTTTCTTAAAACAAAGCCATTAAGCCTTTTTTCTTTCTAACTCTTTCTCTCCCCACCCACAAATCACAACACATTCACTGTTATTATTACTTTATCAAGAGATGTCTAAGTGAATGATTACAGACAGCCAGCAGTGAATGAGATCATTTGGAGACTATCCCAGTAGTGTTAGCACATGACACGCCTACCCTGCTGGGTCCTGTACACACACGTAACCATGGCTACTTAGTTCAAGTGCTATACAATGAATAGCTGGGAATCAAAGCTGCGTGCACAGGTGGACCCTGGACAGCAGAAGGGTTCCGCAGCAAGGTACGGTAGAAGTAAGGTCAATTCAGGAGGAGGGGGTATAATATATAAATATAGAAATAACATAATTCTGGAGTGGACATACACAACCTGCTAGGTGTTAAAACTAGCAATTTATCATTAAGCAACTACTGGAATATATGAAGACATGAGCTAAAAATATACACACACCTCTATGTGAAAATCCATCTGAGGAATGTAGCCTCTCCCATACAAAGGGAAGCAATAGCCTAGATCAAGCAAGACACTGGATGTTGACAGGAGACCTTCTTCTTTCACAGACTGCAACATGTGGGACAGCAAATACCGTCTTACAGCCCAGGTAAGATCTAGATGTTTTTTCATTGTTAAGGCAGAACAAATCAGCTGATGTGTAATGTCATTTTCGTAGAGATCAGCATGGTGCGGTATGGCCTCTGTCTCTGGGAATGGCTTTCTGTCCACAGTCAACACAAGGTTAAATAAACTCCTACACAACGTTTGAGAGACAGCAACATTACTTTACCTTCAAGTCATAGGTATATATGAGGTGTAATATGTTGTGGTTAAACTCTGTGTTTTAGCACATCTGGCAGCTCTGGCGGGTTCAGACAGGATGATCCAGGTTTAAGGCGATGGCAGTCGTTGTCCCATCTGGAGCCTGAGAGCTTTCATTCATCTCTGGGGTCTGAATTTAGAGGTTCCCGAGGTGAAGGTCAATATAGACAATCAGAAGTGGTGCAGTGGCTGCAGGATGCCCGTGAGCATTTGGACACACAGCTGGAATGTCTGAGGACCAGAGATGCACAGCTGAGCTACCACATGCCTTCTGCACAGGTGTCTGAAATGACGCACAGGGTAAGGGAGCTGTCGAGAGTAAACGGTGTACGAAATAATTCCTATTACTTTGACTTGCCCATTTTCCTGCCACTTGCCTATGCAATTATTATTAACTTGCACTGATGTGTAACTCAGCTGTCAGAAGCACTGAGCAGTCTTGAGCAGGAGACGGAGGCTGCTAATTTATCCCAGTTTGAAAAGAACCAAAAGTGCAGCGAGCTCCGGGAAAAGTAAGTGCAGCAAAACACAGAGAAAGAAAAATTGGTATGGCTGCTGAAAATGCTGACATTTCTCACGTTATGTTTCCTCCCAAGGGTCCTAAGGTTGGAGAAGGACATGATGCAGATGAGGCTGAGTTTGGACAGAGGCGGTGGCGGCCACGCGTCCGAAAAGAGTCCTGGAGTCAGCAGAAGTCATGACGACTCCAACAGACAGGTCTGTGCTTCATGAATCACAACAATGGAGCTGTGATTTAATTGGCTTATTGTTCTCTGTAGTTTCTTCATTACATGGTTTTACATGCATATTTTTAAGGAGAAGCAAAAGGCTGCCATAGACGCTGAAATAAGGGCAAGAAAACAAGACAAAGAGCAAAACCAGGGGTCTGCAGAGGTTAGTTTTAAAATGACTCAAGTGTTTAATCAAATGTAAAATGACACGTCAGGAAATTGTGCTGGTGTTTTTACCTCCAGACACAGAGAATGCTGTTGAATCAAATCGAGGAGCTGAAGCAGAGGCTCAGCCACGCCGTACAGAATCACTTTGAGGCACAAGAGCGGCTGACTGATGCTAACAATAAGATTAGTCAAGCATGCCTGGTCGGTTACTCATTCAATGTTCACATTCCCAACATGATAGAATTTGTAGCAGTCACTCTTTAAAACTTGTCTTCCAGGAGAAAGCTGTCTTGTCAACTCAGGTGCTGAAGCTGGAAGATAAAGTAAAAGACCTGAAGACCCAACTAACGGCGGCTCTGTCTGACAAACACAACCTGACCCAAGTATCATATTCATATAATTTTATGAAGTAATTATATTTTATGTTTTAGAAGTATTATTTAGTTTCTCTGCGTGTGCCATGTGTAGGAAAAAGAGACAGGATCAGAGAAAGCAGAGGTCCACAGTAACGGGTCTCATAATGACAAAGAGGTTGGAAGAAAGGCTGAAAGCTTAAAATAGATCTAACATAATTTCTACATCAAATGATCATGCTTTTGTTTTTACACAAGGTAAATGAAAAGCTGTCACATGAACTTGGAATCATCCAGAAGAAGCTGGCGATATTACAGAGTCAGCTCCAGGAGCGAACAGCTGAAAATGTCAAGAAGTCCACACGGATCAGAGACCTGGAGGCAGAAAAGTCTCAGCTGATCCAAGAAAAAGAGGAACTGATGAGCAAAATGAGTGAAAGTGAGCATGAGATGAAAGAGAGGTGCTGCCAGCTCAGGTGAGACAATACCAACACATGCTCTATGCACCTAGTTAAATGTAGTAATAGCTCTCTTTAAATGTTCAAATTATTTGTGCAGGGAATCTTTGGACGTCTTGCGAATGGAAAAACAGAAACTGCAGGATCAGTGTTTGTGTTTGGAGGCGAAACTTAAAAATGATGCAGTGAGAGTCCAAACCGTGGAGGAACTAAAAGCTGTGGCTTCGCATTGGACAGAGAAATGGCAGCAAGCGGCTTCAGCCCTGCAGACCCTCGAAGGGAGCAACTGCAGGAATGACGTAGGAACATCTGTGTTGGTTCGACTAGATGTCTGTTGCATGCATTCAAGTCAGTCCACGTGGGTGATGAGACTAAATGCTTTTTATGCGGAAGGAGTCTGATTTGTTGCTGACGGCTGAGCTTGAGGCACACAAACAGCAACTGGAGCTGGACAGAAGCCGGAGTCAGACCCCGCTGCACTCATTTCATAAGTATAAAGGTAACCGTGCATTCAATTCTGTCTGCAGATCCGCTCGGCTACCGTAGATTAATAAAATTCTGTGCCCCAGATGATATTTTATATAATTTTATTCTTCACACGAGTCAAACCAATGTAATGTTTGCAGCTGGTGAGGCTCAGGACAAGAACACACAGACGGAGTGAGTGGGTTGTGATGAGATTTTCATTTTCAAAATGCTTCATCAGCAAATGCTCAAAATGAAATTCTGTTATCTGTGTCTCTGTCCACTCATCAGCTTATCAGAATCCTCTTTGTCATGGGAGTCACCACCAGATCACCAGAGCAGCCACAACAAATACACTCAGGTGACAATGAACACTCAACATGTGACAGTAAGTTGTAGAACGTTAACTCTCCTCCTGTGTGATTAACAGGTGTTCATGGAAAACCCTGAGCTCCAATGGTTAAAGGTGGAACTTGCAGAAAAAGAGAAACTGCTGAAGGAAAAGTATGTTTTATTTATAAACTAATACATTGCTTTAAAACTGGAAAGTGATTATGAGACATTTGAATCTTTCAATCGGTATTGTTTTAGGACAGAAGCATTGATGAGTTTAGAAACGCTGAGAGAGACGGAAAAAAACGAGGCTCGAATCAGGATCTGTGCTTTGGAGCTCCAGGTACGTCTGCGGTTTTAACCACCTGTGGAGCAGCAGCTGTGGTGAGGGAGCAACTAATGACATTTCTCATTAAAGGTCGGGGAAAAGACCTCTAAAGAGCTTCATGATGATGTTTGGACCACGGACTCGCTGAAGGCCCAGCTAGAAGGTACGAGCGTCGTCTGGCAAAGGCTCGTGTTGGTAACATATGAGCGGTCCTCACTGTCTGTCCCGACATACTGCATGCTTTCAGAGAGCAGGAGGAGGATGAGCCAGCTGCAGCAGGAAAAAATGCTGGCGGTCCAAAGGCTTCAGACCCTTCAACAGATTTACCAGGTAAAGATTAAAAAGACAGCACCTGTGAAGATGAAATCTAAGACGAATTATTACTTTAAGTGATAGATTCTTTATCCACAGATCAAAGCTGAAAAACAATCTCTCGAAGGCAGTAAAGAAAAACCTTCATGTCCTGCAGGTCTTGAAACTGACCAGCAGAGGAGGATGATCAACGAGCAGGTAATTCTGCACAGCACATTTATCATCATCATCATCATCATCATGCTGTCATAGCAACTGGTAGTTAAACTGTCCAAACTTATATTCTTAGTTAAAGAATCTGTTTAAAGAACGAGAAGAAAAAAAAGCAGGAAAGATCGACAATGCGGCAGCAGCAGCAGCAACTCAGACTGACTCTTTCTCACATCAAGACCAAACCTACACACCTAAAGCCGTGAGAGTAAGCTCCTCTCCTCCAGAGCAAAATCCACTGATACAGACTTTAGCAGCTACATCAATATTAACATGCATCTGCTCTTTATTCAGACTCCTGTGGACAGGTGGAGCTGGCAGCTGAGCTCTGGTCTGATGCCTGTGTACGAGGAGGACGAGGAGAGCGATGAGCTGCCGGGAGCAGAGGAGGAAGAGCCGGGAGCGGAGGAGGAAGAGCCGGGAGCAGAGGAGGAAGAGCCGGGAGCAGAGGAGGAAGAGCCGGGAGCAGAGGAGGAAGAGCCGGGAGCAGAGGAGGAAGAGCCGGGAGCGGAGGAGGAAGAGCCGGGAGCGGAGGAGGAAGAGCCGGGAGCAGAGGAGGAAGAGCCGGGAGCGGAGGAGGAAGAGCCGGGAGCAGAGGAGGAAGAGCCGGGAGCAGAGGAAAGCCTCCACAACCAGAGACCCGAGGTTGTAAATACTTAAATCACGTAGTGTGAAATGTCATCAAGTTAAGGCCCATGAGGACTGACCTCCAGCAGGCAGTGCTTACACGCCATGCGCTCAGCGAGTCCATACGTTCTGCCAGAGCATCAGCCTAATGATTAAAGCATCGACGTAAAGCCTCCAGCCAAGACCCCACTCAAAGCACCATCTATATTTGACCGCATGCCAGATATTTTATAAACGATATATCTGCAAACGCAAACTAATATCATTAATGTCATAATCACATCCCACAGATTATATCATGACATTAATAGCGACAGCCACATTCATTAATTACATATAAACACGTATGTGCTAATCCCGGCTTGTGCTGTCGTCAAAGGGCACAGAGCACATGGCAGCCGGCCCGGCTCCATATAACCACGGCAGCCGCCATAATCTCCCACATTCTGTAAACTACTGGTAAACATCTGTCTCAGCCACACAGAGACGCGCAGTCAATAAATCTGGATGTTACATTTAAAAAGACAAGTGTGAGTCTGGCACGTTCGGAACTAGATATGGATTTGGTAGAATTCAATGGGGGAACTCCACGTACGATGTAGGTGCACAGGATGAGGAGGGTAAAGGTCTGAATCGACTCTCTTCTCCACCAGACGTCAGCTGTGAGAGCAGCACACGGCACTTTGACGGCAAACAGTGGGAATCGGCCACAAGGTGACGTGCATGAAGCTGTGTAGTGTAGTTGTCCTGTGTGTTGTTAAGCTACAGCATTTCTGCCTCCACTCAAACAGGAACTCATCCTGCAAATATGTCGCACCAAAATCTAGTTCATTAACATTATTCATCACGGCTGGTTAAGTTCCTGGTTTGAATTAGTCATTCTTTATACCTTTGCGTTCCAGCTGCTGCATGTGTAGAACATTTATAGATTCAACAGTCTGACATATCACTTGTGTTTTATGATTCCGTTGTATTCTGTTCCTAAAGATTCAAGGTTCAAGCAGCGGATCCAGCATCTAGACGCCACTGGAGAACGAGCGTCTCAGTCTAGTAATGCTGACCTGGGCTCAGATGAGTTGGACCTGCAGTGGGAGCCTCGCTTCCTCTGTCCTGATGGAGTGTTTCTGGCCCAACGTGTCGAGGCCTGCAGCCCCGATGGCGATGACGACAAATGAAGCCTCCTGCACTGGACTGGAACTGGACCGTTGTATTGCACGGCTGCAGTGTGGTGTGACACCTTCTTGGTGTGATGCGAGCATTGTATGTTTTATAGCGCAGTTTAAGAGTGATTAAAAGTCCAACAGCAGCATTTTATTATTGCCAATAAAGTTCAACAAGCTTACAGAAGCAAAAGTGTGTTTATTTTACGACGTGAGAGAATTTCATATGGTTTTTACATTGCATACAGGTCCTTTACATCCCTGTGTATCACATGGTACATCAGAATAAATGACGACAAATCTGTGATATATCAAATAAAGGGTATTTTAGTCACAAAGACCAAATGAGAAACTCTTCATTTGCATTTAATTTAATTAAGACTCTGTGACATCCCCTTAGAGCGTGTAACATGGCTCTGACCCCTCACTGTTCTACATTGTGCATTTACAGTACTTTACTCACAGGTTGACAAAGTGACATAAAGGCCATGCTTTATAACTTTATTGCTTAGAGAGGTGTCAGTAAACTCAATAAGTCACATCAGCATCACTTGCGTTCAACCCGTTCACACGGCGTTTCCAGCGTAGGAGTCAGAACTCTGCTGTGGTTCTGGCTGAAGCGTGTGCCATCGCACCTGCTCCCCCTGCAGACTGCACGTGTCCCTCCAGTGAGCGCGACCCGCATCTGCAGCTTCTGCTCCGACCACGACTCGACCGAGAACCTGATCTCTGCAAATGTCCTGATGCACAAAGGGAGAGTCAACAATGAGCTCTTTGCGTTTGACTTCGTGCTCTCTCCTTCAATTGTGAGCCTCTCTTTACCTGCACAACTATAAATTCCATCATGAGCTGCAGCTGACTGATGTTTCCCTCAGGCACGTCAAACAGGAAAGAAGTATTCAACACGGCACTGGATCCTCCTTTAGTTTGTCTGCGGCTGATCACAGCTCCATCATGGTGCAGATTGATCACCACGTTGTAATCTGTACAACAAAACCTACAATTAGAACCCGTAATAATAATCTCCCTGCAGACACAATCCGGCCTCATCTATGACTGCGAATATGTTTAAACACTCACGCAACCTGATATAAAACAAAGAGATCGTATGTGATATACTGAACATGAAACAGACACCATGAAATCTAATGGGCTGTCTGCAACAAAGAATAATGCCCAGACAAGCTAATGCAAGCCAAGATTAGATCCGTCAGCTCAGAGATCCAGAGGAAATTGCAACATTTTCCTGAGGACTGCGAATAGTAAAGGATTAAACTACAATGTCATTTAAAAAAAGGGATGATCTCCTGCTGCATTCGTGTCCCGCAAGACATCATTTAATCCCCTAAACATTAAAAGCGACCATAGAGAATTACTTCACCGCAGCCCCTGAAAGAGAGAAGCTAGCTGTGTGTGGCCGCTTACATAAAGCCCGCGTTTCTACAGCGCTCCTGCTAAACATTTGGACGGATCAGCTTTGGTTTCACCTGCTCCTGCTGACGCGTGGACCAGCTCGTCCAAGTTAGCGACTCTGATGATGGCGGCCTTTATGCGGCGAGCCAGAGCCTGATAGTGAAGCAAAACGAGGATCTGTGGAGGACAGCGACGGCCCCCGTCGTCTGGGACCGGACCCTGCAGTCGAAGGGCGAAGGTTCAGAGAACGGAGAGGAAAATGGAGCAAGCAGATTATCGATCATCACCTCCCATGAAGTCTTAAACATGACGTTTGCTTTAAATTCAGCTGCTGACAGCCTCATACTATAACCCTGTGGACGGCTGGGCACAGCTTACAACTCTGTGGCCTCACATCCATCATAACCCAGGCTCTCTGAGGGAAGGATCAGTCCGAACGGTTCTCACGCGTCTATGATTATCCAGCCATATCATCCCCGTCCTAAAACGTAGTCGAGTGCTCGCAAACATGATGTGAAACCCACCTTTCTTGGCGCCCCTGTGTTCGTGCTGAGCTCCTGCAGGACGTGAAAGCAACGCTCCGCGAGCCAGTCTCTTCCTCCGCAGTCGGCCTCCGCTTCCCCCAGTGCAGCGCCTCCGGGGCCGTTTGGCTCGCGGGCGTGCACGGCTATTTTGAGCGTGCACCTCTGGAGCTCCTCCACAGAGCTCACCTTCAGCGCCAGCCCCAGGCTGCCGGCCTCGCGGCCGGGGTCCCCCCGAGCACAGGCCTGAGTGGGGCGGGGGTGCAGCGGGGGCAGGCTGCCCAGCACCCACAGGTCCTCCAGCGTGTGAGGGGTCCCGCTCACGCTGAGCACAGTCACTGTCAGGACCTGCTGCTCTGGAGCGAAGCCCATAATGAGATGGAGGCAAGGCTTTGGTGGCGGCGCCCGCCTGCAGCCGGCGCCGGAGCCGTACGTCAGGGGAGTCAGTGGAACTGGCTCCTCCGACATGGAGGCAGACACGGCCGTGAGGCGGCTGTGTTCGTTGCAGGACGCTCTGTCGCCAGCGATGGTGCAGCGCCTCTGCAGGGCCGCGCGCGTCTTGGAGAACAGTCCCAGTGTGGGAAGCGCGAGCCGGGAGGCGTGGCCGGCACCTATTGGTTTGTAGAGAGGCGACGTGAGCGGTGGCGTGCTGAGGCGGCGCAGGGAGAAGCTGATCCTCGACCGGTCCCTGCGGTTGGAGGCGCCGGGAGGCTGAGCGGTGAATTCGAGCTCTGAAGGGCCAGGGCTGGTGAATGTGGAGGGATACTCCACTAAATCCTCCTCCTGTTGCTGCCTCTTGGCCGCCGTGGCCGAGGGAGGCGGGTCCTGAGCGAAGGTCACAGGTTCAGGAGGAGCTGCTGCTGACGTCACGGGATGTTTGTTCTCCACCGCGCAAATCTGACTTTTCCTCCAACACAGGACGCATCCCAGCATCAAGGAGAGACAAAAGACGATCAGTCCAACTAGAAGAAGAACCTGGAGGTGAACTGCAGACACAAGAAAATAATAAAACGTCAGTTCACCCTCATTTAATTTATAGCACACAACTCAACAATGTACTTATGGATGTGCATGAATTAGTTTATTTATGAGAACCATACCTTCCAGGTGTTTGGTGAAAAGAACCTGCACCAGAAGCCAGAAGAAGAGTATAACCATGATGCCCTCGATCATGCCCTTACAGCAGAAGAGCAGCACCGACTGCCACACAGGCTGATCTGGATACTCGTCGTCATGGTGAGGCATGGCGCGCCCACGTTCCTAAACCAACATCCACAGACGTGCAATGGTTCCCGCGCTGGAGCTCATCCGCTGTAAATACATTCAGGCGTTCAGCCCTGGAGATCTCCCGGTGAACTCTCTTCTACGGACCACACAAATCCATCGCTCCGGACAAAGCAAGGCACAAAAACATCTGTAACCCATTACATCATCTGGGAGATTTAGAACCAGAAGTTTCACGTCTGTGCAGCCAAACAGGCAACGGCAGCCGCACAAGATGCCATGAAAGGGATTAAAGGATTTCTCAAACATGAAGGGAATCCTCCCGCAGGTTGTAGTCGAGCAGTCTGGAGGAGCTGCGGGTTCTTCCCTGGTGGACGGTGGAAACGCTCCCGATTCCAAAATGATCTACACTGCAGCAGGACGTTCCAGGCACCCTCCCAGGTCAGTAGTGTCCTCATCTGCAGAGTGACATGACTGGTATTAGTTCTCCCTAATACTTGTGGGGGGGGGGCGTGGGCGGAGATGTCATCTGATAATACTCTTCCAGCTTGTATAGTGAATGTCATGTGCACCAGTCACATCCACAAGGCGGGACGGAAAAATCTACACAAAATAAATCATTAGGATTTGAATCCTGATGTAACTAAGCTGCTCGCCCACAACATGAATCAGCTGAGTTTTAAGTCACCGCATCACCTTTCGCACATATAGGCATTGTCACTACAGTGTGCACATAGCATATTTCTCGGACACAGTTCCAGCAGGGTTCAATACAGAATAACCACGGCAACAGCAACGTGTCCCTCCCCCACCCTCAGCCTCCATCCCATGAGCTCTTCATTAGCGGAGTGTGTCGCTGGTCTGTTTCACAGCAGCAATCAGAAATTAACCCTCGATGCACCAGTCCCTCACTGCACACGTTCACATCACACAGTTTCATTGAACTAACAGAGAGCAGTGCACAAATTCAGTTGACGCACAAATGGCTTGATTACAGGTTGTCTGGAGTCTGAGATGGAGGTGAAACTTGTTGGACAAAATTCTCTCGCAGCAAATCTTCACGTTCATTATGGATTTGTTCAAACAAAAACACAAGCGCCGTTCATAAGATTGTTTTATTCCCCATGGCCCCATGGTCCATGAAATACATTAATCTAAGATGCAGAGTTTAACACCAACCTTTTTTGCACTTGTCAAGTTCACAGTGATGATTGTTTGCAATGATACGTCTACCTGATTGTCCACATACAGTGTTTCAGCAGATGGTTAAGTCTCCACATTGGCTTTGCATATTTATCTAGAAGAGTGAGGTAGCACTGTTTCAGTGTTCTCTTGTCAAAAGCATAAGGTCATTAGCGTTACATTCTCTGTGTTTATACAAAGACAACACAGCAAATTATTGTAAGATACAGTATAACAGTCATGGGTCCAGAGAACTTTCCTGAGTCCAGAAGAAACAACTACCGACACAAGAAGCCTCTCGAGGTAAATGTCTCACTTCCATCCTACATATGGCTCCAAGCAGAAACCTTGTTTCTCACATTTTACTTGATTCACAGCTGACACAAGCTAAATGTTTTTAAGGCCAGATGATTAAATAAAAAAACAATAAAAACACTACACTAAATGTAAAAAATAAAAATGAACCAACAGCAAAAACAGACCATTTCTAGAAAAAATGATGATCTACACAATCCCTGAAAGCCGCTCATAAAATGATTAACTATGAGCCAACATTTACTATCACGAAAAGAAAAACTGCATCAGCAGCAAATGTCACCGACAACGGAAAAAAAACAACTGCATTGGTCTCAATGTGCCTGTTTCTGCCTCCAAGACACTAAAGAACAAATGTTTTAAAGCCTCTAAAGCATGAACGTGATGACATGCGACACACAGGCACTAAGACAAACTGAGGCCGGACTCTCTGTTATAGTTAGTTTGGAAAACATCCTCCATAAAAGATTCAAAGCACATTACACGCTCCGATCCAAGAAAAAAAGCTAACAGTGTCAGTTGCAGCAGATTTGTCCATATAGGTCTTCTCTGACTGGAGTTAAATGATTTGACTTGGAATGGTCTCAGTTGGGTCCCTTTGAGGAGGTGGAGGACGAGGAGGTAGGACTGTGTGAGGACAGGGCGCTGAAGCCACTCGTCCCCGCCATGGTCACGGCCTGCGACACCACGGGAGCGGCGGCCTTCTGGGCAAACAGCGTTCCTGCAGGACGACAGCCACAGCGGTTCAGTGTCAGAAACTCAACCCGAAATCTGTTCCTGTTCCACCACTTACCAGAGTAAATGGTGCCGTTGATCTCCACAGATATACTGATGCTGGCGGTTCCGTTGGTGGAGATACTCAGGGACAAATCCTGTTTGCTTTCTGTGGGAAAACCATAAAAACCCACAGTCACTTCCTCGCAGACACGACGGACGGCACCTGTAGCGTCAACGCAGCCCACCGTGCCCGTTGTTCAGCTTGAGGCTCATGGGGTTGAACTGGGAGGCCATGGCCAGGAGGTTCTGCTGCAGGGCCTGCTGCATGAGCCGCTGCTGCTCCTCCGCCAGGCGCGCCATCTTCTTCTCCGGCCCGTCGGCTGCAGCGCCGCCCGCTCCTCGCTCCAGTCTCTCTTTGAGATGCTCTAATGTGGCAGCTTGTGCCAGCTGCTGCTGCTGCTGCTGCTGCTGCCCCAGGGTCAGAGCCATGGGCAGCCGGCTGGGTAACACCGGCATGGTCATGTCATCTGGTCGGAGGAGGCGCGATTGAAAAGTATGTTAATATAATGTTAACAGAGTTACCTGCAACATCCTGTTTTCAACAAATGTCCCATTGTAGGACACGTCCCCTTGTGTTTACACAGAATCATTCCTCCCTGTCCTGAGTGGCTCCGCACCAGGGTCCAGAGGTGGCTCTGGTTCGAGAGGCTCTCACGGAGCATCTGTTTGAGCGATATAAATGTCGTCTTTAGGCCGCTTTAGCGTTCACGGCCCGTCTGTGCATCCCGTTTTCATGCAGTTTATCCCTGATAACCTTGGGGCGACCGCGACGCTTAATCCAGCTTTTGTTCTAAAGGTGGTCAATCCAGGTTCACCAGTAGGCCTGGCAGCTTTCCAGCCACCACCTGACCTCTCCAGCTCCTCTGCATACGTTGCGTTCCCCTTCTGCACGTTGCATACGTCGGCAGAGAGCGCTGGGGTGCAGGGGGGACCAGCTGTTTGGATCCTGGCAGCGGTGGCAAGGCCATCGCCACGCCTTACCCGCGATTAGTGGATATAGGAGAGGAGCTCAACCTCTTGGGATCGGCTAAGAAGGTCTAGAACCGAGGACACATCTGGTCTGGCATTTGCAGGCTTTCGGTTGGATGTGACCTTCCTGAGCCTTTTTAATCAGTTAGTCTCAAGGTGGTTACGGCTTTGACACAGTGGACGCCGGGAGCCCCCACAGTCTGACCTGCTGCCCACAGTTAAGACTCTGGGAGGTGCTGACGTCAGGCTGGGAGTCACCCGGCTGAGAAACACTAGAAATCAGGGTTATTATTATGCCACAGACAGGGTCATACCTATGTTTCTCTTCAGGCTGGGACTGGGAGACTTATTGAGGCCGTTATGTCCGGTGGGGTTGGTTTGCACCGTGGGGGAGGAGAGGAGCGCGTGGGGGGTGGCGCTGGGCGAGGGCGAGTACCGGTACAGGCTGTTGGTGTAGCTCGCGCGTCGACCCTCTCGGCGGTTACTGTCGATGGCGGCTTTCAGCTCCACGGGAGAACTCAGCCCCTTCTTCTCGCACTCAAACGGGTACAAGTACTTCATATACCTACGAGGGAAAGGGGCATCACACATGGGCGGCGGTGCGGCTTGGAGTCATTGGACCTTCCTGTGAGACACCTACTGTGTGCGGAGGGTAAAGGCTGCGCTGGTGATGGATGTGGGGAGGTTGAGACCTTTGGTGATTTCCCTCCAGATCTTCTTGTTAATGACCTCCACCAAGCCTCCCTTGTCCGTCACCAGTCTGTACAGCCTGTACAGGTCCAGCACCTGCTTCGCCATGATGGGGATTCGGTTCACCGGAGTTCCTATAAAAATAAAATAAAAAAAGTAAGAGGACACAGACAAAATGTTGGTGTTCTGTAACAGGATTTGACATGTTTATTCTCTGAGAACGCGTCTAAATGAGAGGCGTTTCACATGGAAGGGGGTGGGTATTATTCCGTAACAGCAGCTGTGTTTCGCTGCATTGATTGGCGCTCGGGGGGGAGGGGGTTGATTTCTAAAGCAGGAAGTGCTTGCCAGTCACCGCGCTGACAGCTGACCCAGCCAATCCTGATTTGGAAGGAAGCCAATTAATGAGGAAGGCTCAAAAGCAATTGTAGAAATAAGATTAGGTTAGCTTAGTGCCACACACACTCATGGCCATGACCTTTGCCCACATGAGTAAAGATTTGTGATGTGTCCATCTGCAATTGAGATTTGTTCTCACTGGGCCAAACTAATGTCAGTGACACCATGTTGCATTGAAAGTACATTAAAAGGGTTCATTACGCTACCTTAAGGTTTGTTTGTTTGTTTTTTTAAACTCACCTCGTTTTTGCATGAATACAAAGAGTTCATCAAGAAAGTCCTTCCGCTGTGGATCATTATCGAGTTCGTAAAGCTGCAAATTAAAACAACACCGTCAGCAACAAACCGGTCGACCGTTAGCCCGTCATGGCTTTTGTCTGTTTATATAAATTAGACAAATGTGCTGACCTTAGCAAAGTCCCTGGATGTTTCTCCTTTTACCTTTCCACCGTCATTCTCCTCAGCCCAGACTGAACTTCTCTGTAGAGAAACATCAGTTAGCAGAGTGTCGTCCACATTTGTCTGCTGTAAGTCATGACATTAATGAGGACAGTGTGACCAGCAAAACATGTCACCACCCACCATGACCCAATAATAAAAGGAGAATTATTGTTTATATTAATAGTAGACTGCATAACCCTCTAGGAGCAGAGTCCATGTCAGAGCTGGTGAACGGAGCTGCTTTCGTTTACTTACTGTTCCTCCATCACCTCCCACTTTGTTGTGAGTTCGGGGGAGTGTGTGCAGCGTTCCTATTATGGTGACATGCCTGCATTGCTTGAGCGTATGAACATTAGAACGACTGGTAGGAAACCATGGCAGCGGTTTCCGGTTTCGAGTCACTTCATGCTGTTTTATATTGAAACAAGGACTGAGTATTTTAGACAAAAAACAAGCTTTTGTTTATTTTGCTTCAATTCTCACGCTTGCAACTGATCCAAATAGTGGAGTGCTTGTGTCCTCCTGGGTTATTCCCCTTTAAAAAAATCGAAACGCATCAGTTTGCACAGACTTGAGGAAAACCTGCTGCTTTACTGACTCCATCTATGCCTTTAAAATACACAGCGTTCCCATCTGTACCCAAACAGTCCTGCCCAAATTTAAACAGGATGTTTTCTCATACCAATACCTACAGAGGCGTGGCTGTCTGCTTTCTCTCCATCCATCCTGTGTTCAGTTTTGATTATTTTTATTCCTGTTTTAGCTGCTGCACTGGTATAAATGAATGCATCCGCTCTGCTCGTGTGGTGGTCAAGTTGTTGACACATCTAATGGCTTCAGCTTAGAGTTTCTAATAAAGGATTTCAACTCCCTGTAGAAGGCCTATTGATGTGAAGGCAGATAAACATCCCAGTCTTTTCACCATCACATGGAAATAAAACCCTTCCCCCGCTTATTGATTAGCGAGTGAGACCCACTGTGGATCTATTAACAAAGAGCTTTCAGTTAATTGCTCACATAGCTTTCACACATCCAGCCCTGGGAATCCTGATAGCATTCAGCTTTAGGCCAGGAAAAGGCTCTCCTTTGTTTTGTTAAAAAAAGGCCCAGTTTTTATTGGGCTTTTAGATTTGCAGGAGAATGCGGTCGACTATAAAAGTAGCACTTCTATGGAAGTAAGTTTGTTTACGACCACTTGAGATAAAAACAGACTTGAAATGTTTCATTAAAACACTCAAACATGTACAGTCACGAAGAACTAGCTCTTATAAATGACTTAATTGAAAGTATCACGGTGCAGCACAGCACGAGTGAAATCCTATCCCCCGTAACCGCAGGGGTCACCGGATTTCAATCCAGATCAAATTATTCGGCCCTTAGTCACCGACATGTCAATATCATTCATGCAGCGTCGTGCTGTGTTGGGACCGGCTCTTTGGCCCTGCCTATGCCACATCAGCCGTCTGAGGCCTGTACAGCAAGGCCACAACCAGGCACAGATGCTGGCGAGTCACAGAAACCCAAAGAATGAACATCAAGTACTTTAAATGGTGACAGACTGAGCCACAGGACAACTGGATACTAATAAAAACTGCAAAGCTGAGGACTTAAACTCTCACTACAGCAGTCATACAGCGTATTGATCGACGTGCAGCTGAATTAAGAGCCCGTTTAATGTTGCCAAGCAACAGCTAAATTATGCAAAACCATCCAGTGAGCAACAGCTGCATCAGCAGTTAATCTTCTGGTCTGATTGAGATTGTATGAAAAGGCCAGAGAACATTTATAAATATTTATATGAATTAACTCCATAATTGTCGTGTGTAGCTTTTACGATATGCTAGAAACCAAAAGGGGCAAAAAAGAAACATGGGGGAATGGGAGATATCTGTAAATAATGAACAAGATGTGTGTTAAAGTCCCGATAACAAGTACCATGAGGCCATTTTGTACGCTGAAACTACAGCAAGTAAACTTTATGGGTCACTGCCTGCTGGTATGCTGTGAGGCACCAACTGCCCCTGTGCCCACAGGCCTCATTAATCATATGTATTGTAGTGAAGGGGGGCCTTTGAGGGAAACATACACACAGCAACCAATCAAAACAGCCCACATACAATAAAAGACAGATCATTTCCTGTAAGAGGTGAAACACAGAACCGTGATCATAAATACTGGCTAAGGATCCTCTGCTTTAAACGTCTTAGAGAGCATTTAAATGAGACCTGACTGATACAATGAGGAAAATCTCCCCCACCCGAACCTACGTTTCTTTCCAGTAGTTAATCCTCGAAGCCAGCGCTGTCCATAAATACAGGCTGGAGGCTAATTCATTAGCCCTCTGCTCTCGTTTCAGCGCCATCACCGTCAGGCCTGAATCTGTGGTTTTAAACACTTGGACTGGACCACGGCCAAGACCAATTAGCTCAGTTGGTGGCAAGAATGTGTTTTCAACAGTGTGAGACATGAGATGAAGTCTGGCAGAAGCAAAGCTCGGTGACCTGGCCAGTGGTTAAACATTTAAAGCTTGCCAAAGGGGTCCTTTCTCCACATGTGGAGTCAAGTCAAACTAAAGCGCAGGGTCACAGATGTTTATTGGGATCTCAGGTTCTGGCCCCTTGAAAGCGGAGACGGAACCATAACAGATGTGCCAAGGGAGACTTAATTGTTGTATGTTTTATAAGGGGAAGCATTTCAAAATTAACTCATCGGAGCATAAAGGCCTCGGCTGGAGAGGACTTACTTGCTTTAGGGGTTCATCACAGCCCCAGTCAGGAAAGCTGTTGGACGAGGTGAAGGCACGTTGGCCTGCAGAACACAGCAGGTCTCTCTCCTCCTGCTCCTGTTTTATTTCTGGCGGGGAGGTTTCGGACATTTGTTTCACACCAGGTGGCTGAAATGGATAAGGAGGGAGGGGAAAACCTGAAACCTGCTGGAGCCCAGGCTTCTTCTGCTGCCGATGGATGCCGTTTTCTTCCTCCGTCTCCTCCTCCTCCTCCTCATCCACCTCATCGTTCTCCACCATCTCCTCCTGCTCCTCGTCATCCGAGTCTTCGTCCTCCTCGCCTGGGCCCATTCTGCCAAGATGGTGTCCCAGGAGCTTTGGAATGGATGGGAACGCGGGTCCATCTGCCCTGCCGAACAGCCTAGCGTCCAGCTTGGAGCCGGCGGCTCTGGCTGCAGCAGCGTGCTGCGCGAACAGCAGCTGAGCCTGAAGGAGGTGTTTCTCCTGCAGGTTCATCTCCAGCTTGGCTTCCTGTTGTCTCTGCAGCTGCTCCATCACGGCCTCCAGCTTCACCCCAGCAGGACTGAACTGAGGGCACCCAGCTGAAATGCCCTCGTCAGAGATGTTTGACTACAGGCAAAAGACAGAGTTAAAATAACCACTTCAAGAAAAATTACATAAATTACTTAATTATAGTAAAGCTGGGTTCGGTTATGATACAGCCAATTATTTAGAATTATAAATACGCTTTTACGAAATAAAAGTTTCCAAACAGTTCGCCTCAGAAAACATATTAAAACAAAGCTTAATGGTTTGGGATAATGATTAACAAATGAGTCAATTCCCTTCAGAATAAATTAGTAGCAGGACACAATGTTCCACGCTTGATTGTCTGCGGCCTCGGGTTCTGAAAAGCTGCTTAAATATGACGGGACCTGTTGGACCGCTTCGGTTTTGTTCGGCGTCACAAACGCTAAATCCGCGTCCTTTCACGGCGTGGAGGCGCCGAACTACAACGTCTGCGCCTTCGCCCGAAGCCGCAACTTCACGCAGAAGCCCCGCCGCGTCCAACGTCGTCGGGAACACGCGTCGTTCGCTTTGTAACAAACACGAGCGCGAGCCGTCGACACTCACCGTCTGCGCCTTGGAGTAATCCATCACCGCCGCCGGCTCGTGTCTAGTTTCCCGTCCGTCCGCCGTCGGACATAAATCGCATTGCACGAGCAGGTCTTCCTGCAAACTTGAGACCAAGCGTGATTTAAGGAGCGGAGCCGCGAGGGGGCCGGGGTTATCGGAGCTGGAGGAGGGGTGAGCTGCTCCTCACCTCCCTGGTCGCCGCGCATGGAAACTCAAACATCTCCGGCTGTCGGATTGTGTGGCCGACACCCCCAACTTGGATGAATGAAAGGCCCGCCCCGCGCGTAAAAGCGCGTGAAGTGGCTTTGCGTCTCCAGCACCTCGGTGAATGGTATCGCGCACGTGTGTGCGTTTACACACAAAAGGCATGTTTTAATGCGCCGCTCGGCGACCTCCACACCCGCACAATACGGTTTTAAACTGACACTGGTTGTTTCCCATTTAATCATTTCAGTGAATCCCCACGTTTGTATCGCTCACTTATTAAACAGGAAACATTCCGTGGGTTTCTGTCAATTAGCATATACTTTTATTTGTGTCCGTGTTCACTGAATCACTGGCTGGTGAACTTAAGCTTTCCTTATAATAAATCACTGCATTTCGGAACCTTCTCGTGTGTCCTTTGGCTGGTGATGCCCTTCGCATGTCCACTAAAGTTTTGATAAATAACAGAAAATACTGGTGAAGGATGCTCTGAAATAGAGCTGAGATTAATTACGCAACGTAGGTTTTTGACAAAACAACCTTATGCTTTTTATACTTTAATCACATCTTGGTCTGCTGAGTGACAATGATGTACAACTATAATGTATATTAAATATAATATCAATACAGATGTGAGAGAAATTTGACAGAAGTCATCAGTTTCCCCCTTTAACAGCTAAAGCAACACAGCCACAGGTTAATAGGAGGTGAAGCTACACTGAGTGTGTAACATACTGTCACACTTAGGTGAGAGGAAATTAGTTAAACAGTTTAAGTCGAGTCTCTGTTTACAGGTAATGTAACCAATGCGAACCACACAACCCCTGCTGCCAAACTCAACATGTTCCAGCTCAACTAAAAATTGCATTTTAGCTCCCTGTGAAAAAAGGTTATATGTTCAGATGAGGCACAGACTGAGATGTTTGGTCATAGTAGGCAGAGGTATGTGTATGTGCAAAAGCACATGACAGAATAAAGGAGAGTTACCCCTGGACAATGACCCCAGACATAAATCAGTTAATTTTAGATCAAAGAAAGCTGGATTTTGGAATGACATGCAACCGAATAAGAAGCGTGCTCAATAACAATGTTGACTCTGTGTTGAGTTCAGAAAAACTCCAAAAGAAAAAAGGTCACAACTGCAGGAACATTCAAATATTTTGAAATCATACAGCTGATAATCATAAAGCTAAGATTCAACTGTACTGAAATATTACTATTCTGCTTTTAGCAACTCTAAATCCTACAAATGAGTTAAATTATTTGTAAAGAAGTTACTAAGAACTGTAAAGGAGAAATCCTCTGGTCTTGATTCTCTGACTATATGTACAAAATCACAGCTATGTGTTGATAATCACACAATCTGACATTTGTTATGTATTGCAAGTTTATTTCACCAGCTTTTAATTTTCCCTGAAATCAACAGATGAAATATAGATTGAAAACAGAAGTATGCTTTTTACATTCATGTTAAAATGCTGCTCCCTAGTGGCAAGACATGACTGAGACAATGAGAGACAGACAACATGCACCAAGCGTCGCTCTGCTCTTAAAGCAATGTTCAAAATATTGCTTCAATATGTAAAATCTTCCAAAATAGGTTTGACACTCAATAAAGATACATTTTCCTTTATTAGGCTCATCAATATTTTACAAGCAACAGAACGTAATAAAGGCCAAATTAAATATCACACTTTTATGAGGCAAACATTTATAATGGTTTTGGATCTGGGGGTCTTCACTAGCAGGTACCTGCAAAAAAACAAAAAGCAACAATTTCATTAGTCTGCCATGTTGTGATGGTAGTAAAAAAAATGTTACACACTTCTAATGCTTACTCATCTACGCTTTGTCAATGCCAAGCTCTTCAGGTGTGGCGATCCCAAGCTCACTTAAAGTTGGCCTGAGCTCCTGGATCACGTATGGGTAGATGTCTTTATGAGGGCCAGCTTTTTCCTGAGGAAATAAAACAAATGTAAAACCCGTAATCACTCTCATATGGACAACAACTGCTAGGATACCGACTGGTACTGGTGTCGGAAAATGCCTTTGGTCTCACCTTCACGACTTCCAAAATTCGGACAGTGCTGGCAAAATCGTCTAGCCTCCGACAGGCTCTCAGTGCTGCCTCGAGAATCTTTGGCTCAGGCACCAGATCGTACTCGATCAATGTGTTCACCCCTGAAAGAAATAGCACATGTAACTGGAGGATTTCACACAGCTGCACTACGTGCTTCAGTAACGGTCGTTAAAAGAATCCAGCACCCAGGGGTTATAACACTGTAAAGCAAAGTTTAACGCAAGGACTTCCTACTGAGCCACTTTCTTAAGTGTATGAGTTGGCAGTTTCCTCACCTTGAAAACAGGTCTTTCCTCTCTAACCTGTTTTTCCATTTTATTAAATTATGCATTTAAGTGTAACGTTTTCAAATAACATAAAGCATGTACTGATATGATCAATGAAGAGTCTGAGCGTTATTGTTGATCAATGTGTATAACTGACAAGATTTTATTTCTATGGAAATTTTTCCATTGTGTCAATCATCTCATCTGTTGTGATAACACAGAGGTCAACAGTGGAAATGAGCACAGGTGTTACGAAATAATTAGCAGAAATATGGGTTTGAACATGTTCTGTTAAAGGCAGCAGTGGATGAGCCCAGGTTTGCAGTTGAGGCAAAACAGTCAGGTTTAAGTCTTCCACTAGACATTTTGTTAGTTCAAGCCAAGACTTCAAAATCACCCTGCTAGTTATTTTCAAAGTGTTACTTTACTCTTTGAAATAGCAGAAATGAATTTATCATTACTTATGGAAGATTTGTAAGTTTAGAGCTGAAAAGTCCATTTTCTTACCCTTTCTCAACTCCCATGCGTCGATGTCTGGCCTGTTGAAATAGGTGACCCAGCGGGAATCAAACTCCTCATCCGTCTCCTGGGTCCCATGTGAATAACACCTCGAGGCCAAAACAGCTGCAGACAAAAGCACAATGTCTGGTTAGGCATTCTGTCCCCCCCAAAAAAAACAGGATCAACAGTGGCATCTGGTGTCAGGTAATGCGGAAAGGCAAACAAAGTCAAGGATGTCTACTGGTTGTAAAGGACAAAACTGTCTGGTAATGTCTGGATTATAGCCAACGTGCTGATACGAGAGACCTGTTCCAACCAAACTGTGCAAACACTGAAAAAACAGGAAATGACTTTATTCTTTTAATATACATATGTGTTTATCACTTTTTATGGAGTCAGACACTGTGCACCTACCAGCTTTTACTAGTTTTAGTTTATTCTCTAAAAGAAAAGGAGTTTTAGTTAATTCTCTAACAGAATAAGACAGGAGTAGCATATTGTGGCTGTAAAAAACACAGCGGCAGAACAATAGCGGACGTTTGTCAACACAACACACAAGTCAACCGTCGTTAGCATGTTAGCAGGAAGCATCAGCAGCACAATCACAGGGCCCGAGTCTGCGCCTTGCAACTGGGTCATGGCAAGGGCACAGGAGGCACCGAGCCGCTCACGGAGACAAGACTAGAGCAGCCCAGACTCGTCCTACGCGACCGATGGCAACGTTAAGCTACACGCAACACGGTTGGACTGAATCCCCGGCGCTTTGACTGCGCGGTGCGTGGTTTCATCGGTAAAAGCTACACCGGCTACGCTAACGGGAGCTAATGCTAGCTAGCAACGCGCTTGCGGTCACCGCCACTGTGCAGACCGCCACGATGGGTTTCAGCTACAACGTGGTTTCGCACGACCCCAAAACGAAATACGGAAGTGTCCGCAAAATGGAAATATTACCTTGGCAACGTGGTTGCGTGCGGGTCAGAGCCCGGACCCCGGAGACAGAAAGTCGGACGGCGGCACTGAACATGGTGATGAGCAGCTGGACTACACGCACCGGTGAAGTCTGGCAGGCGGAGGCTACAGCTAGCAGAACCGCCGGTCACGTACACGATTTTCTTCTGCGCATGTGCAAACCGCAGCTCGTTTTTTTTTTTACTGTAGACGGTTTTATTTTGACCTAAAAATAAGAGCGCGTCAAACATTCTTCACATGTATGTACTTTATTACACAGTTAAATGTCACATGGGAAATAGAAGCGCTTGCTTGGAATACAGGCCTACTCTCATTGAATGCGTGATTTAAACACGTGTTTGGCCTGTGCTCCATAAATAACATTTGTATTATAACCAAAAATATTCATATCTTGTTCTTGCATTAAATAGATAGAATATTCAAGCATTTACAAATCTGTTCCCTCCGAAAATTTTCCTTAGATCGTTTAATATAAATAAATAAATAAATAAATACATTAAATCACATTCAATGTAAATATTTCCTACAAACAAACTGTGGGAGATGAAGTATTAAAATGATTTTTTATACATAACTATAACAACAAGACAAGATATTGAAGACATGTCTGGTATTTAATGGTGGTACCTCAATAAAAGTCCAAAACCATTTAATCTATACTTTATGTACTAAATGGATCATGCGCTATGTGCAAAAAGCTATTTTCTGTTAATATTTTAACAGTTAAGCTCTGGATAGTAACAGTTAAGCAATATTTGTCTTTATTTACTATTTTTTGAAAATTTAGCAATTAAATAAATGTAGTGGAGTAAGTAAATTCATAAAATATGGATATCATGCACATATGGTATTCAAATATGATCCTGCTAAACCATCATAATAAAACAAGTGAGGCTGTCTCAGGTTCCAGTTGTTTTAGAAATACTTGCAGTAATATCAGACTCTGGACGTTCAAAAGGAACAAACACCCAGCATGTCATCCCGACAGACTCTCTTGGATGGGAGCTGTGAGGAGGGACTGAGGTCCGGCCTAACCACAGCTCTCCGCGTCTCTGTGTCCTCTGCGGGGACGCCCGGGGCTTGTGGGGGTTGGTATCCAGGCTCCTGGGGATCCAGGGGGTCTTTGGAGAGCAGGATGCAGATGGCAGGGACTGTCCTCTGCACAGTCGTATTTGATTCCCCTCGATTCTCCCAAACCTCGCTCAGTGTTTTGTAGTAGAGTTTCGACACCTGGTGCAGACCTCCCACTCTACGCTTCAGAATCTCCACGCAGGTGATGGTCTTGGTGAGCCCCCTCCCAGAGCCACTGAAGACCACCTGCCTGGGCGGCGTCCCGCAGGTCCCTCCTCTGTCTCCCTGCATGCGGGCGGCTGCGAGTCGCAGTAGATTGCGGATCTTGCTGCCTTCTTTCACTCTCATGTGCAGGATGTCTGCGGCCAAGCCGGGGATCGGGAAGGGACTGCTGTCCTCCGTGCGACTGACTCGCCTCAAGTTGTGCCCGCCAAGTTTTGGAGACGTGACATCGGCGGTGAATGGAGCAGACTGAGGTTCCATTGTGAAGCTGTGGGCAGTCTTCAATCTGACCCCCGGATTCAGACTAACAGTACAGGACGCTGTTTCTCAGCCTGCAGCCTTGGATTATTTGCACAACTCCCTCGAGGCGTGAAGCACATTTCTTTTTTTGGATGAAACATTAAAAACCGATCAACTTTGAAATCCAAACTTATGACTTATGCTCCTGTCATTTGCTCATGCTGCATTTCCACTCCGTCTCCTGGGCACCGACATGACAGCCAGCAGAGTAAAAGGGACCATTTCTTCTTCTAATCCCATTGACGTGAAGGAAAAGATGCCCTTGCTCTATTCAGCACTGAGGACAGCTGATGCCCACAAACACATGAGGCTCAGAGACGCATGTAGAGCGGGACATAGTGCTCTTAAAGGAACATGCAGCATTTTGCCTGATTTAGTAATGTCTTTCACAACCCAGTTCATTAGGTTTGCATTTTTATTTGTCCACATGGTTGCATGAAGAGTACAGATGAATAAACACAAGTTAATGAGATTTAACAAGGCGTGCAGCTCAAACAGATCTTTGTTTCACTGGCTTTGTGTATCGTGTGTGTTTTTGTAGATACCGCATTAAACTGCAACGCCACTGGGGTAAAGATAGAAAGAAACATCACTTACAGCCATGGCAACATGAAGTATTGTAGTTTTCACATCAACTTCCTCTTTGCACAATCATCACAGAGCCATATGGTCCTTGAGAGATTTCTTCCTTTGGGCCATTACAGAAACTTGACAGTTCTCCTCCCTCAGTCCTTCGCCTGCTGAGCTGACCCAGAAAACCAGTGCTACCAAAGTTGTGCCTTTTCCCCCAACACCTATATAACAAAAAACGACAGTTTCACTTAAAGCTGCTACTCTGACAACCTCGCATAAGGACATAAAGCCAGAACGCTTTAAAAGGATGGATCTGCGACAGGAGTTTCCAGTTGCTGCCTTCAATGGAGCTGAACTGGGGGAGGAGACCAGGAGGCAGCTGTGGGGCTCATATGGCTGCAGCACCTTGTTATAATGGTCCATGCACCCCATGTTATTCACTGACTCCGTCAATCAGCTTGTTTTTAGCATAAGCGTGTGACCTGGCTGTGTTTTGGCCCCAGGGACACGTGCGTTGTTATATGTTTTTTACTGAAAGCAGAATTGCAGGACACACAGGCTACATCAGCACCAAGTGCTTTTCCAGTATTGTCTTATTCAAGCATCTGCAGCAGTCTCCACTGTTAGGAAAGTTATGACGTTTTATTGAATCAGTCGTATTAGGAATGAAATGAATGAATGAGCCCAGAGTGGATGGGACACCTCCATCTTGTGGCGGACAACGTATCGTACACGCATGCAAGTTGTGCAGGAGCTGCTTCAACGCAAATGGTAAAGAAATTAAAACCTTCAAACATAATAAGCAAAACTTTATAACTTTATTTAGCATGTCATTATTATAAAACATTTTACAAAAGAGTGACTATTGTATATAAGGCTTTTACGGGTTCGTAACACAACAATTCACTTTCATCCAACTAATTATATCACAATTTAAAATTTAACCTCTTTAACCTTTTGTCGTATTTTTCCTCCTGTGTGTGTGTTGTGCATCATTTTCTCAGCATGTCTTCGAAGCAATTACTTGCAAAATTTCCTTGCGAATCCTGGCGTCCTGCGTGTTGATGTGGACGTCTCCCACTTGGCCATTTTCATATCTGAGGAAGATAAACAGGGAGCGCTGTAGAAGCACAGATGTGGAGAAGACGAGCGGGTTTTCAGGCAGTTCTGTTGTTTTACTCACACAAAGAGGAATCGCGTGCACACGTGGTCGGACACAGGACAGACCCAAATGTTCCCGTGTTTCTGAAGGGCTTTTGAAGTTATAACTGTAAAAAGCACACAAACGGATATTAAAACGCCACCTAGTCCTCGGTTCATTTGTTAAATGACTGAATGGCTGTTTGCTACCTTCACAGAGGGCAATGCAGTTCAGGTTCCGGCTCTGCAGAAACCGCGCCTGACCCGGCTCTTCCTGAAAGAAGTGGGGAACAGGATGAGACACAGGCGCTGACAGCGTGAAGGCTGAGACTGGACAAACAGGACTCGTCTACCGCTTTGATTTTGTTGATTCGGTTGTATTTCTTCAGGAGTTCCTCCTTGGTGGGCATCTGGTGTTGACCTTTACCCATCTCTAAAATGGAAACGCACTCGAATCAATAGGGAATCTGATGAAGATGGATGCTGGAAGGAACAACAATAAAGTGTGTGTTCTTACCAGAATAGTCAAAGGATATGCTGGAGATGGGACTCAAATAGATGCCCTTCCCATATACAGCTCCATGAAGCTTAAAGGAGTAAAATGAAAGCTTTGTGTTTCAAAGATCTGAAGTTTAGATCCTCAACTCTACACGTGTGTAAAGTTCCTCTGTGTCTTACCTGTAATTTTGTGTAGGAGGCGTTAACGAGGCCATTTCTCAAAATCGAGTGCCAGTTTTCAATGTGGGAACCACTGACGAGGAGGAAAACACGGTCACCCTCTGTGTGCATGCGTGTGTTGAAGCACCGCTGTCCCGTTACTCACTGGAAGGCGAAGGTGCTGCCGAACAGCTTCCTGGCGGTTTGAAAACGAGCCTCTTTGGACGGAGGGCTGCTGATCAGCAGGAACTGGTGCGGCGTGTGCATGAACTTCAGCTGCTGCAAGACAAGACGGTCCGATTCGAGTGAAGCGGGAGCAGCAGAATGGGATCCGATGCTGATCATCAGAACCTAACGGCGAGCGGTCATACCCTGTTCAGGGGAAGCTTGACGATGTGTGATCGGTTGCTTGCTAAGATCCTGCGGTCAAACGCACACGCCTCGATGTGAGTGGAAACGTTCTGACAATAAATGATCTGAAGGGAAATGGAGTGGACGCTTGTTTCACAGTGCGGCGCTCACCACTGCAGCAGGGGGTAAGCCAGCGGGTCCACCTTGTCCATCTGCTTCTTGATTTCTGAATACGGACCCTGGAAACCAATAGATGCCAGAAAGTCTCCAGATTATTCTCCGACAGCGATGCTCACATGTGCATATTGTGAAATGCGTCACAAATTCACCTGTGCCACCTTCCTGATCAGCAACACGCTGTCCAGAGCTTTTTGCAGCCGCTCGTAGCTTTTTCTCTGTGATTGAACAAAGCTTTTGAAATAAATATAGCGAATGCATCAGCGGATATTAAGTCAGTGCCAAGTTGGCTGGGCGCAGCTGAGACCTTGGGACTGAACGCCAGGGTTTTGGGGTCGTACGGATCCACCACGGACGGGTACGGGTCAAAGATGATGCTTTTGCGTGAGGACTGGAGAGCAGCTCTGCACATGGCGACCAGCAAGTCAATCACCTGCAACAGCAGAGATTACCGGGATGCACTAATCTCATTGTGCGTGTGTGTGTGTGTGTGTGTGTGTGTGTGTGTGTGTGTGTGTGTGTGTGTGTGTGTGTGTGCGTGTGCATTAACAACCTCTGCGCCGGTGGCAACCTCCTCCGTTGCTCCAGACATGACCCCCAGTGTATAGAAGGAAAAGACACAGAGCTCCCTGGTGCAAACTGCAGGCTGCAACACAGACGACACAACCTTCAGTCTCCACGCTGATCATGGACTGTGCAGTGAATGAAACGATGATACCTTCAGCAAAGGCCTGTTCTGAAAGACGTGCCGCTCGTCACAGACCACGCAGTATTCACTGAGCGTGGGGATCCTCTGCTCTGCGTACCTCATCACCTGAGCCCCGTTTAAGATTCCATTCAGATCGTTGTATAACAATATATATTATATATATAACATAGCTGGATGCTGGACAGGACCCACCTGCACCAGGAAGCCGTGCTGCAGAGTCGGGCTGCTCTTACAGTGTCTGATGGCCTGAGAGGAGAAGAGCAGCTCTATCAGCTGCTTGGTGCTCAGCTGAGCTGAGGACTTGACGGCCGACACCACCACCCTCTGCGGAGGAGGAGACACGGGCATTTGATGCTGCCACACGCGTGCATTTCACGGCGCCGGCTGCAGGGGGAGCACTCACCCTACCGCTGGGCGTGTAGGTGAAGAGCTCCCCCCTGGGAGTCTCCACGGCGCAGGAGCTGGTGCGATGCGTGAAGCGGTTCAGCCTCATTGCCGGCAGGACGACCCGTCCTCCCACCGGCTTCTCCCGCAGCACGTCCGACCTGCTCGCGGTGAGGGGGGGGTGGAGGTTCAGAACCAGTGCAGGTCAATCAGAAGTAAAGGGAATGAATGCGGCAGGTACTTTGACAGCGGGAGCCAGATGCTGAGTCTCGCACGGAATCGCTTGATGGTCCCACTTGCCCTGAAGCGACTGTGTCTGCTCTTGTGTCGCACCTCGATGTTCTGGTTCGTCAGGTGATTCCACTCGCGACTTATGAAAACCGTGAGGATCCTGAGGGACGGACCGGGACCATTAAAACCGCGCCACGTGCTACGGTTCCTAAGTACTATAACGTCAGCACTCACTTCTGCAGCTGGTGCCCGAGACTGAAACGATCTGCGTTGGATGGTTGGAAGACTTCCACCGACGGTGCTGTTGTGAGAGGCGCCATTACTCAGGAGTCACACTACAGTGGCCTGAAGCGTGTCTGCGGCAGCGATGCTCACCAGGCCCATCCAGATACTGAGAGAGAGCGAAGTGCAGGCGTATCACGATGTGCTCTGCTGGGTTGATCCTCCAGGCCGTGGCCACCGCCTGCTGGGGACACCCCAGAGTCACACTGCTGTACCCGCAGCACGGACCCTAAAGAACCCTAACTTACGTCCAAGACGTTGGGCTTGATGTTCAGGTCGACGTCCACGCAATCCACCGAGCCGTACTCTCTGGCAGAGGAGAAGGAAGCAAAGGTCGTGACCGCGCGTAGCAGCAGCGATGCCGTCGGCTTCACTCTGAACGGCGCTCAGACTTCTACCTGACAGAGACGGCGGAGTGCGAATACAAAGAGCGGACTGCCTCCACGTCTGCGTCCAGCTGGGGGTGGCGGTGCAGGTCGGCGCCACAGCCCTCCTGCTGAGACAAACACACTCACCTTATGGTCCAAACAGCTCAGCACCGCGGGATTAAAGCACTGGTTTCTACTGAAGTGGCTCAGCAGAACCTCTACGCACGTGTGAATAGTAAATGGTACAAGGAGGGAGAATAGGTGTTTTCAGATTTGAAATGACAGTCATTTTAACAGCCGAGCAGGTCTATGAGGATTTATTCATTCATCATTTTTGCAGAAACGTGCATTACGTGTGTTCCACACAGGTCGTCCTCCGCGTCGCTGTCCTCCTCAGCCGGACTCCACTGCTCCGTGTCCTGTTGGGTTAATGGGAGACGTGCTCAGTGAGACTGTCACCTTACGTCCACGTCCAGAAGCAGCTCATTCAGAGGGCGTCAGCCAGAGAATGAGACCAGACCACTGCGTCTGCTAATTACGTCTTAACTGCGTGGTTTAGAAACTGTCGTCACGCGTCTGGAAGTGACTGTTGAAGCTGCAGTCAGTTAGTTTGTGAAGTGATTGTGAACATTTTGCCCTTAACGAAACCAGACGGTGAATGACTAGAAACCATGAAACAAATGGAGGAACCTTTAACTCACCATGTTTTCAGGTTTTGGGGCCGTCTTCAACAAAAGCCGGTAGTGTTCGCTCCACTGTGACTGACTGAACTCGACTCCATGCTGAGAGGACGACAGGACTTCATCAGATCAGATAACTGTCAGGTCGCTCCTTTTTTTCAGTTACCGGCAATGCGTTAAAAGTGATGTAATGCAGAAACACTGATTCTCACCTTTTCTTGAGGAGTTTTCACATTAGCAAATTAAAATCCTTAAAAAGAAGTCCCACAACTTTAAAGTTTGTCCGTCCCAGAATCAACACAACAAGAGGCGCCTGGTGGATGTCTGGTCGCTGTCCTCTGCTTGGAACAGAAGGAAGTCCCACATGTTCAGTCCCAGACTTCACGGTCACATGACCAGTTGTAGACAGATCAGCAGAACCTGTTCAGCCAATTGTCCCGTGTCTGAAACGAGGCTGCAGCTATTAGTTGATCATTTCTGGCCCATTCGCAGTGTCTTTGTGCTAGGTGTGTGATGGGAGTGACGCCCGTGTGATCCTTGCATCCATAAAACCAGGCTCCGGGGTCGAAGCAAAGACTCCTGCTGGTGGATGTGAACAATGGGGATGCAGGCGATGTTTTGTTTGGCATTTCTAGGACTTCCTGTCTGCCTCCTGTGCTGTTGTCTGACCCTAATCTGCAGTTAGCCTTGTTAGCAGTCACCTGCTGCTCTGCTGTCTGGCCAGATTAGACACTTCCAGGACGGCAAACATCTTCTCAACAAGGGCTTTTCTCAAACTAATCCACTTAGACACGAGAAGGTGTTTGTTACGTCGCTGTGTAAGTGGGTGGGCAGGAAATCGTGAACCCCACCTTTACTGCCATCTGTCACTGGACTGGAAACATTTTAACTCTAAGACAATGATGAAGTTCATAGGATTAAGTCACTGATCACTGATATTAAGCCTTCAACACTGAAAACTACTGTAGGTTACAACTAACCCTAACTCATCACAGACACGCATGCAGTGGTTTTACTTTTGCTGCATTCTGGGAACTTTTCTAGATTGAACACGACTCGACTTGAAACGTCTTTAGGTTTAACATGTATCCTCAAATAAACAGGAGGCGTTTGGAGTCAGATTTCCACCTCTTGACTGATTCCAGCATCCACACGTTCCAAGAATGTTTAGGAGTCATAAAGGACACACGGACACGGATGAAATACTGGAGAATGGGTTTATTTTTACCTTGTTTAACAGCTTTGTGGGCAAAGGTCACAAGTAACTAAGTGAGGTATGGGTATTTTATCTTACATCCATGTACAGAAGCTTCCACCCCTTCCATTTGTGACTTTCACACTAGTTCAGTAATGCACTTTTTACTTCACTGCATTTATTTGAAAGTCTTACTAGTTTTTATAAATGTTCTTTTTACAACATGGATGTAATTGTTTAAAAAGGGACAAATCAAATAATGTGGATGATTAAATTTATATCTGACCCATTGTACCATTATATTATTATGCTCAGCAGGGTTCAAAATAATCTTTATTCACCATTCAGTACATTTTACAACATGGACTCTGTGGTTTATATAAAATGAAGAATCTTGTGTTTATCCTTCACTTTTACTTTACTTTACAGGTTGACATTCACAGACATTATCTGCCATAAAAAAGTCTTCATTTTGACGGCTTTCAACCATGAGGAGTCCTTATAACTGCGCGGAGGATCTGGTTTTATGGTGTAACCGCACACAGCGCGTCTAAAGCGGCTCATGTTTAAATCTGAATAATAAGCATCACCGTCACACGTTCGAGCCTCGCCATTGGGCTCCGCGCGTCCCTCTGCAGCCTCCACCTTCGACCTATATCCCGTGTCACCGCGCTGAAAGTAGTCCCGCGTCGTGGGGATAAAAGGCGTCGCTCCGACGGAACCAGCGGCGCTTCGGTTCTGCAGAGTTCAGCCGGTAGGTGAGTAGCGGGGTCCGTCGCAGGTCGGAACCGACGCGCTCGTGTCTCAAACCATCGCTGCACGTTTGACGTCAAAATGTAGCTTCAACATCAGACGAATGTTTTAGTGACTGCATCACAAACTAACACTATTTGACAGTTACGCTCACTTTAGATGACGTCATATCTGTGTCGTTTTCCAATTACGCTTCATTTATGAACCGTTCAAAATCATTTGCATTTGTTTTAATAATATGCATTAGTCCGGCATCATTTCCTAATTCCTACTGTTCCATAGTCTTTCTACTTAATTGTAAGTCTTTTTATTAATAGTTAGTGAGAGAAAACAGTTTTCTGATTTATTTGGATGTATATTTTTTACATTTATGATCTAATTTTTACAAATACATCCTAGTGATATATTTTGCAGTTCATAAATACTCCCAGCTGTCCATGTTATTTTTAGTGCATGTTGTAGTTGCTGAAACGCCTCCTTGTCCTTTATGAGGCCTGTTTTGCTTTTCAGTGTCAGTTCTTTACATAATTCACAGCTATTGTTTTACGTACAAATGACCTTTGGCCTCTGTAGGAAGGGACCAGCTCCTCGTCCTCAGCTGCACATAATCTCCCACTCAATGTGGGAGAGAGGAGCCGGACAGGACTCGCTTTTTGCAGCCTGCTAGAATCTGAGTCCGTTTCTCCTTTCTAATAGTTTAAAGTGAAGCCACGGTGTCAGAGGCTTGACCTGGACCGCTCTGTGCAGCAGCTCTGAAATGCCTCAGGCTGAGCTGCTCGGAGGCCTGGTCAGGAGGATAGGTCACCTCTGTCGTTTGCCCTCCTTTCTTCCCAGGACTTTCTGTACAGACACAGATCCAGTCATGTCGAAGGCCAAAGATTCGGGCTCGTCCATCATTCACACCCAGCAGCTGCAGGCTGCCATGGCCGACACTTTGATCGAGCACATGTGTCTGCTGGACATCGACTCCGAGCCCGCTGTGTCGCGCAACACCGGCATCATCTGCACAATTGGTCAGATTTCTCACGGCTCAAATCAAGCTGTGTCCAACATCCGACTGTAAAAATGTCACATGCAACGTGTGACTCGCGTCTTGCTGCAGGGCCTGCCTCTCGATCTGTGGAGATGGGCAAGGAAATGATCAAGGCTGGGATGAACATTGCAAGAATGAACTTTTCTCACGGCACACACGAGGTGAGTGTTTGCTTCACAGCCGCAATCTCAAACGTCCCTCCAACCTTTTTCCTTAATTCCAAGCGTCGATGTCACAGCAGGTGGTTCGCCCTCAGCCGTAAACAGCAGAGAACCTGCTGCGGCTGATTGGAGCGGGTTGAAGCCCAGACGGGCTCCTCTGCGAGCGGTGCAGCGTGGGTTTAGCCTTTGCAGGGGCTGCAGTGTGACATGACTCCGTGTCCTGGTGACGGGCCGAGGCTGTAACGTGATCCGAGCGCCCGCTCGCCGCCTCAGCGCGGCCTCTCTGTTGTAGCCTGGGACCCGCACCCGGGCCAGATCTTTGGCCGACCTTCTCCTGCCGACCCCTCACCTTTAAAGGTCGTGCCTCTTTACCTTTCCCGCTGTCACCTGAGCGGAGGAGCCGTGGAATGTGTCATCGGCTGCAGCGCGAGCCCTCGTGCTTGATATTTGGGTCCTCAAAGGTTAACGGCAGCGAGTTGTTTTCGGTGTAACTCAACTCTCGGAGTGGCTCCTGTGTCGACTGGGCATCCGTGGGCCACACACGGGTCAGCACCGCTGAAAAGATCAAACCTTCACACACCCCAACAAAGTGAATGTGTAATTTATTATAAGGAGGGAGAATTCATTTGACCTCTGTCTCGTTGGCGTGTCAGTTGTCAGTGCAGCTATTATTAGTTCAGCCTCGCAGCAGCGGGTCGTGTAGGAGGCGTGTGGAGGCCGCGGGCGCTGGACCTGTGTGCGTTCCTCACACGATGTAGTTGATCAGACATGCGCAGCTATTCACGTGCACTGAATCACAACAATGCAATGCGCTAAAAATGAGCTGCAGTTGTCGCTTCAGATTTACAACCTTTAATTGTGTAACCACAGCCCCATGAGCTGTCATGCATGCACCTGTTGTGGCCCAGTTTACTTTAAGTTTTGGTTCGTGAGCAGTCACTGAGGGTCCTCCTGCTTCGTACAGTACCATGCTGAGACCATCAAGAATATGCGCGAGGCAGCCGAGAGCTTCGGGCCCGGAACCGTCGACTACAGACCGCTGGCCATCGCTCTGGACACCAAGGGACCAGAAATCCGGACCGGACTCATCAAGGGCGTGAGTTCCGCGCCGCGCGGTTGCTGCACGGCAGTGGTTTTAGCCTGAGGATCAACACCTGTGTTGGTCTCGTGTTAGAGCGGCACCGCTGAGGTGGAGCTGAAGAAAGGTGAGACCATCAAGGTCACGCTGGACGACGAGTACAAGGAGAAATGCGACGAGAAGGTTCTGTGGCTCGACTACAAGAACATCACCAAGGTGGTGCAGGCCGGAAGCCACGTCTACGTGGACGACGGCCTCATTTCTCTCAAGGTTAAAGAAATTGGTGAGCGCCGTGTGGTTTGTCTTTTTTAAAAAGGGCAAACGGCATTTTAGAAATAACTTTATCTTCATCTTTTACGCCTTTAGGCAACGACTTCCTGACATGCGAGATCGAGAACGGCGGCATGCTGGGCAGCAAGAAGGGCGTCAACCTGCCCGGAGCCGCCGTGGACCTGCCGGCGCTCTCCGAGAAGGACATCCAGGACCTGCAGTTCGGCGTGGAGCAGGGCGTCGACATGGTGTTCGCCTCCTTCATCCGCAAGGCTGCCGACGTGCAGGCGGTCAGGAAGGCGCTGGGCGACAAGGGCAAGGACATCAAGATCATCAGCAAGCTGGAGAACCACGAGGGCGTGCGCAGGTGAGGGGCCGGCTGCCGCACCGAGTCTGGGCCCGGGCAGAACTGCTTCAGAACCTCTGGACTCTTCCTTTGTCCCATTTTTCGGACAGGTTCGATGAGATCCTGGAGGCCAGTGACGGCATCATGGTCGCCCGCGGAGACCTGGGCATCGAGATCCCCACAGAGAAAGTCTTCATCGCCCAGAAGATGATGACCGGCCGGTGCAACCGGGTCGGCAAGCCGGTGGTCTGCGCCACGCAGGTCGGTGCCGCCGGGCCCCTGAGCGTTTAGCTGGGCGTGCGTGCGTGTGTGTTTAGATACGTTTTCCCCAACAGATGCTGGAAAGCATGACCAAGAAGCCTCGGCCCACGCGCGCCGAGGCCAGCGACGTGGCCAACGCCGTGCTGGACGGCAACGACTGCATCATGCTGAGCGGGGAGACGGCTAAAGGAGACTACCCCCTGGAGGCCGTACGCACACAGCACATGGTGAGAGCCCAGTCGGGTCAGAGCGGCATGAGGCCAGCGCAGCGGCAGTCCATGCTAACGAACGCCGCGGCCGACGACAGCGCCGGCTCCCATTCAAACACGTGTCTGCTAACAGCTTGCGTTCCGCTAACAGCCTGTGTGGTATTTGCTGAACCTGCTCCCCTGTTGCACCGCGCCTCCTCCATCGTCTGCTACCGAGCGTCGCTCAGTTTGCATGCGCCCGAGGACCTGCGGTGCCTGGACATCGTGAGCCCCCGCTGTTGTGAGTGAGCGCTCAGGTACGAGAGCTCTGCACCGAGACGAGCCGACCTCTGCCTTGACCTGTAAAATCCCAGCGTCCTCCAGCTTAAAGCAAACTGTGTGGCTGCGGCCTGACAAACCGTGTGTTCTGCCGAGCTCAGATCGCCCGCGAGGCCGAGGCGGCCATGTTCCACAGGCAGATGTTCGAGGAGCTGCGTCGCATCACCCATCTGACCCGCGACCCCACCGAGACCATCGCCATCGGCGCCGTGGAGGCCTCCTTCAAGTGCTGCGCCAGCGCCATCATCGTGCTCACCAAGACCGGCAGGTGAGGCTTAGCGGCGCGTTCTCCACGCGGAGCACAAGGAGCGGTGCGTTTCCGTAGCGCTCGCTCCCTCCCTGACAGATGCCCACGGCTCCCGTGGAGTGTGCCAACTTCCACTGCGCTCACAATCTGTGCTCCACTTGTGACCTTTCGAGATCTGAACCCTGACATTTTACAAGTTAATTTTAACTCCATGTTCATTCCTCTTCATTTGGGAGTTCGTCCTCATAACGCACGCTACAGAAGACGTGCCGTTGTCAGCTGGCAGCACTTTTTAATCATGGCTTATTAGAGACTGGAATTAATATAGTCCACTACAGAAATACAGCATTTTTAGATAATACACGTTTTTACGAATTTCAATTTGACCACATCTGGATGCAGTTTCCAGTTTTCTGTGTATTAACCAGCCCCTGCTTCCTGCAGGTCTGCTCACATGCTGTCCAGGTACAGACCCCGTGCTCCCATCATCGCCGTGACCCGCTGCGGCCAGGCGGCCCGCCAGGCCCACCTGTACCGCGGCATTTACCCGGTGCTCTACACCAAACCCGCCAGCGACGTCTGGGCCGAAGACGTCGACCTGCGCGTGAACTTCGCCCTGGAAGTCGGTGAGCGTCGCCACGTTTGGTCGGGAAGAGCAAAATGACCCGGACGGAGTAGGAAGCGGACTGTTGGGTCACTCCACTCGGTTCTGTAGGGTTCACTCTGTGGTTCTGTGTTCTCTGTTTTCAGGCAAGCACCGTAAATTCTTCAAGTCCGGCGACGTGGCCCTGGTTGTAACTGGCTGGCGTCCGGGGTCGGGTTACACCAACACCGTGAGGGTCGTCCTGGTGCCTTGAACTTTATGAAGGGACATGAGTAACAGCGCCCCTCCCCTCTCCAGAAACCCGTGTCCCCGTGTGTCGGACGTCTCGTCTGAGAGGACACAGGACCTCAGAGTCCTGTCCTCTCTGCAGATTCTAGATCCTGCTGCCAAAGACTCAACTCAGAACCTTTCAGTCAGAAAGTCTTGTGTATTTACCGACACTGTTTGATTGGTGAACAAAGCTGAAAAGAGTATTATTACAACATCCAAATTAAATATTATGTACAGTATGTACGGATTGTGGTTTGCTTTGTTTGTCATTGTCCTGTGTTTGATGCAGAACTGATGGTGCAGTGAGCAACTGCCTCCATCCATTCATCCAACCACAGATGATTTTACTATGGTTGAATTTGAAGTTCTTTCTTCTTTCCATTAAGGTCACTCTCATACAAAATTGTTTGTGAAATATATTAATATAAATATATATAGTGAAATATATATTACACTTATAATAAATTTGAATAAACGTATTATCTGTGCATCCCTAGTTCACTCCTGAATGTGCTGCTACTGCTGCTTCAGAGGTTCATATCAGGACAGTATTTGCAAGACAAAGCCTTGCATAAGAAGCTAAAGGCTTCCCACAAGAGCTGCAGAGTCCAATATTAAAAAAGTCATATAATCTATTACAAAAATAAGTCCTAGGAATAAATGTGGTCAACTAAAATTATGATGGTGTTTAGTCAAGTGAATTACGAGCTCTGCATGTTTTAGAAATGATTACACATTAACAGATTTTTGCTGTCATATTACACAGTATTTTACTCATACTTAATATTTGTTCATTTCACATATTGTTCTGTTATACCTCAACCACAAAGTTGTTGATATCCAGCAGCTGGAGAAATATTGGAAAAATTACATCAGACTGTTATATAATGATGCAACCTTCAAAAAAATAGCTCATCAAGTGGAGTTGTTTCAGGACATCTTTGTCCTGGATGACATCTGAATCAAACAGGTTCGGTGTGATTTAAATTGACCAAGTCGTTCATCTCAAAGTGGAAAAGAGCTTATTTTAATCAAACCTTGTGGTAGTGGTGAATTAAATGTCTATATTTACTCACTAATCCAGCAGTTTATCACTCCTGGAACACGGCAGATAATTTTCTTTGTATCGACGAGTGGAATATCTGACAGATTATAATCCTGGCTATTTTAAATGTTGGCAGTTCTCAATTCATAATCCGGCTTAAAGTCTGAAACTTCCCCAGCGTTTTATCAGATTCTCCTTCATGCAATGCTCTTGAAAGGAAATCAGGACGAACATCATTGACCATATGTTGTTTATTGCATTGAATTCAGTAACTAAAATAAAATATGCCTAACATACATAGGTGACAGAATCTTCAGATCCGGTGGTTAAAAGGCAGCAGAAATAAATGTACTTGATGGATGACGGACCCCTCGTCTCCTGCACACACCTGGAGAAACCTCGCACCCGAGCTGATGCCGTGGGCAGGTGGTGCAGGGTTGGAGGAGAATAGTGATAGGGGGTGGATCGGGCCCATTGGCAGTGGCTGGCTAGCGACTGACACCATCCTCCTGCTCTTGGTGGGGTGAGAGTCACAGCAACCTCTGGTTCAGTAACCAGGCAGCTGAAGCCACTGGACGGGATCCTGTGATGGTCTGACCTGCAGACCGGCTAGCTGCTCACAGTCTGTCGCCGGACGCAGGTCCAGAGAGAGAAGCGTCGTCTAAACACATGGACTTATGAACAAGCAGAAGGATTTTAAAAAGCAGCCAGTGATACACATCTTACTGATTCAGCATAGCATCACAAAGCAGCAACTGTCAAATTTTACAATCAAATAATGTACAATGAAAGAGGTAAATATGCAGCAATATGACCCATCAGGGTTTCTTATGAACCACACGTCCAAATAACTGCTTTTAGCCCTTTGATTGGTGCAAGAAACATTCAAATCAATCTTAGTGCATCGCTGGTTCAGGATGTTTGATTATTAACAATTGCTTTTTTACTTTTTATTTATTTATCTGTTCTGACTAAAAACAGAATCTCATCAAGTGCTTCGGTTCACAGTACCTTTGTATTCCCATAAAAAACACAGATTATTGCATACTATGCTAATGGCACGCAAACCTTGGCTCAGACGATTCTTCTGCAGTGAAGCAGAGACTCATTTCAGACTTGAATGAGTTGGCATCCGTTGGGCAGCTCGCCGCGCGTGGAGGGACCCAACGCATGCAGCCTTCGCACAGAAGATTCCACTTAAAACCATCATCGCCCTCACGTGAAACGAAGGCGCAACTCCCACGTCTCTCGCCCAGACGGACAAATTTTACATTACATTCATTGCTTTTGTGTGTTTTTGAATGTAATCGTGCAATATTGCTCAAACGCCATCTCGGAAGACTTGCCACCATCCAACCTTTGCATTAGGGGATCTCCAGAACAACCAAACACACAGTCTGTCTCTCCTAAAATCTCTTAGGGGGGTAACGTTGCATTCACACGGCTCGCTCGCTTTCTGAGAAAGGATATAAAAAGAGGGCAATCATTTTTGGTTTCAGTCATAACTGGATACAGTCATTGACAAATCTGCCTAAAGTGTTGCAGCTAAAAGGTGACACAAAGTGCTTGTTCAGTGGGATTTTAAACAAATACACATAACATATGACAGCATGGGGTTATAATATAATACACAGAACACTTGATATTTTCATGAGGTGATATATGTGTGTATATATATATATATATATATATATATATATATATAGCCATCAGATTTTGGATTTTATCACTATATTTAAATAAGCAATATCCTGTAGAAAATAATAGTCCCTGTCCATTATTATTCATCGTCCATTCACTCTGATTAAAAATGAAATCACTGATTTCCAATCTGATTAAACCACACCCTCCTTCTTTCAAATTTGACAAAATAGTGGTAAACAATGCTGTGAGGGAGACAATCTGTTCAGGCATCAAAGGAGGGTGTGTCTGAACCTCACAAGTTGGATGGAAGTTTGTGTTGGGTCTCTAAACTCTTAGCAGGAGACCTAGTGTGAGGGGAATGAACGGTAGTGGACAGGTTCTGAGGTTCAGGCCCTGAATGAGTCCGGCTGAGTGGAGTGGCTTGACCTGGGATTGGCATGTAAGGTTTACTGACAGCCATGGGGGAGGAGAAGGGGCTGGATACCCACACTACCCTCTCTGAGGAGCTACTCGTGGCCAAAGGCCGTTCCTGGTGTATAGCGCTGTGAGAGCCTGAGATAGTCTTTATTTCCTGGGTAAAGAGATCCACCGAGGACTCAGCCCTCTCTTTGAAGGTACAGGCCACCCTGGCAGGGCATGAGGTGTGAGGGGTTAGAGGGCTATGAGTGTCACTGTGGTAAACTGTCCTTCTTCTCACGGGGCTTTGAAAGTTGGGACTGTGCATGGGGGGTGTGGGGCAGGGGGAGCCTTCAACTGACCCGTACTGGGCCAGCGAGGCAAGAGCGGAGTGCTCAGGGAGAACCTGGGGGAGGAAAACAGACTGGAGACCTGCCAGGCTGTGCTGGGCCAGAGAAGCTGTGACTCCGGCTGTGACTCCAGTCACAGGCTGAATAAATCCAGTGGAGGACTGGGTGCTGGTGATGAAGGGTAAATGTGGAAGGTTCAGACCTCGGGATGTCCTGCCTGCTCTATCATGGCTGGACCCCATCAGCTGGGGGACAGCATAAGGGGTCGGTTGCAGCTGGCTTAGTATGGGGCTTACAGAGCTGGAGATCAGAGGGCTTATGGTGGAGGAGATGGGGACTGGGAATCGTCCTGCTGTTCTCCCTGGCACCCCCTGCTGGACTAAGCCTAGTGGGTGGGGTGGAGTGGTCATAGCCCCGTGGAAGGGCTGGGAATGGAGCTGAGCAGAGCAGGTGTAGGAAACGGTGGCCTGGCTAATGGGGAAGACAGAGGCAACACCAGAATGAGGAGGATGGTGAGGGGGCTGGTGTGTGGGCAGAGTGGTGAGGGGCTGCAGGCTACTGGTGAAGATGGGCTGGGAGGCCAGTGTGGGTGAGACAGGCCCAGGGTGGAATTTGATAGAACTTGCAGGAGAACCAGGCCCTGAACCACACGTACTGGACGTGTTCCCCCCAAGATGGACTCTCTTTGGATGACTGGTGGGATCCTTCAGGGATCCAGATCCAGGTGCCAGAGGATGGTGGAAGAGGATGGGAGGCAGCTGGGCGTGGTGGGCCAAGGCCAGAGCTAGTGGGGTGGTGGCTGCAGCAGCCTGGAGTGGGGCCTGAACCAGCGGAGCCCAGATGACAGAAGGGGGTGATGGGAGAGCGGGAGCAGGGTTCAGGCTCTGAGCAGTGCTGGTCTGGAGCAGCTGCGTGCACTGGGCCATGTCACGGTCATGCTGCACTATTCTTTGGATGATTTCATTCTCTTGAAGATTTAGTGCACCGGAGCTTTGGTGATGCTGAACTTTATGCTGAAGAACAGAGTTCCTCTTCCCTGTTAAGAAAATGATACAGTTGAGTTGAGTATTGAGTTACAGAAAAGTTTATGTTGTCCCTGAAATGAGCCTAGAAAAACCGAGCCACACGGGTATAATAAATATATAATAAATATAAATATATAAAATATAAATATTATATTTTAATATGAAGCCATTTGGACATCTGGCAAAGCACCCACCGATGCGGTCCAGGCGGTCGAGAGCCACGGTCTCAAAGGCCCTCCTCATCATGGGATACTCCTCCAGCACCTCGTTGAAGTTGTCCACGGACAGAGAGTACAGCCGACAGTAGTTATCTGCTCGCACGCTGGCGGTCCGCCTGCCGCGCGTCAGCAGGCATATCTCTGCAGGGGGGAGGGAGAAAAGGTTCACATATGTCCATCACTTCTCCGTGCTGAGCGGGTGCAAGGCAGAGATTAACGCCGGCGAACTGATGTTAACTGTTTAACCGCTTTGTCCTACAAGAATTCATGTGTTCGTATTAGGTCCATTCATAATAGGAAAGCAAAAAATAGTATTGTTAGTGTGAGACGATGATACATGAAAGGGCCGAAGCCTCCGAATCCCACAGATGGAGCACTTAATGCAATTTCTGCAGCTTACAGTGCTGACCTCATTGGTCGTGCCAGATCAGAAAAATAAAATAATGCGCCATTTAAAAATAAAGTAGACATATTTTGAGGGCGGACATATTGAGGAACTCACTTTCTCCCCTGTTTGACATCAGTTTAATCTATTTATTATACATGATGATGTGGGATTTCATACATATTTACTAGAATATTTATTATTTGAAGAAAACATTTGTATAGACAGGTACTGATGAATGCTGTCTGGGGTGGATCACGCTCCTTTCAGTGAGGTGATTATTATTTTCCTGGACAGCCAGTTTCACTCTGCTACACAGCTGGAAACTAATCACGACAGGTTGACAGAACGCAACAAAGGCAACAACAAAAGGCAGCGTCTGGATTTCAGCTTTAAATATGATGTTGACAAAGGGGGGAAAACCCCACAGATGGAATCAAAGATCACAAAGCTTTGCTCCTCTTAGTCCCGAGCCCTTTTAAGGAGATGATGTGGACAGTTTTCCCAAGCTGTAATAGTCAGTGAAGTTAATCTGCTGAGTGCCAGAGCCAAATAAATCAAAACAAATCATGCTATCACCACTTCCTCACATACATTCAAACTGACCTGCTGCCAGCAGCACAAAATATTAGCATGCAGTGCACGGAGCAGGTTTGGTGCAGATATTACCTCCGAAGTAGGAGCCGTCGGACAGCTTCGTGTCCGTGCTGCTCTTGGTCAGGACGCTGACGACGCCGTGCTGGATGAAGTACATCTTCTTGCCAATGGTTCCCTCTCTGATGATGTAGTCGCCCGGCTGGAAGACCTCGAAGCGCAGCTTGGTCAGCATGGAGGTGACGAAGTTGGGGTCGGCGTTGGCGAACAGAGGCATGGACGCCACCAGCTTACGACAGTTGAAGTTAATAATCTCCTGCAGAAGACACACAGCGGTGGATTTCACAATACACACGGTCCTCACACCACAAATATCAGTGTCACTACATGTGTACATTTCAATTATCATAAAAGCAGCTTAATGCTCTGGTAATGAGGTTTCCTGTCCTCACAGTGTCCAGCCATTACTAATCAGATTACATGACTATTAACCTCAGCGCGCAAAGTAAGAGACAAATATTATATTACATAAATAATGAATTACTAAATTCACATATTTGCTAAGAATGATTTGTGTTTGCTAATGCACAATACTGTTATTATAAAGAATTAAACCTGAAACGTTAAATTATCCTGTGAAAATAATTTTTTGTGATTTGTTTTACTGCACTTTTTTTCATCTTCTGTTTATACATTAGACTCTACTTATGGATTACCTCTCTCAGCGGCTCATTCAACTCCTCCAAAATGCTTTCTTCATCAAACATCTTGCCCTGATATCGATGTTCATAGTAGTCGTGGATCCTCTGACGCATGTCAGCGGGGAGCTTATGGAAGGACATGTACTGCTCCACTTGCTTGTACTGCAACGACACAACACAAGCCAGTTATTAAAAGGATACAAATTAAGAAAAGTATTTAAGGGACATATAACTCAAAAACATTCAACTGTATTTGTGTCTATGATAAAATTCAAAGTCATGTCAACAGGAGTATATTAAACTGATTGATGTGCTGGCTCAGAGGTGGACTATAATGTGTCTCATTATGTTAACAGTCAACTGTCAGGCCATCTGTGAAACCTGCCCACAGTGCAGCGTTGCGCCTCTGTCCCATCTGACAAATACAGTTGTGCTCTGCAGGCTGCAGCTAATAACATTAACGACTGTGTCCTTCAGCGGTGTACCCTACCAGCAACGCGCTCGAAGCGTCAGTGCTCTGTTCTGCTGTGTTACGCTGTCGTGCAGTATGTGCCCGTATGTTCTCTTTTGACTGTAAAGTCAAGGCTGCTCTGCATCATAAAGATATGTGTTAGCTTTAAAGCAGTAGTTTGGAATGAGGTGTCACGTTATTACAGAATAAAAGCCTTTTTTCTTTCGGATCTTCGCATCTCATTTTTTCATGCATATACAATTAATAAACACAACTAATAAACTTTAAACATGTGAATGCAATACTAATATTAATTACATTTACTGTTTTAAGATAGAATCATTTAGTCATGCTACTGGATAGTTCAAGTATAATAATGCTGTAAATGAAAATCATCCAAACAAAGCAGAAAGCACCCACCTTTTCTTGGTACTGCCTTCTGGAGGAGTCCAGAGACTGAATGAGTGCAGTTGCATGCCCTACAAACATGGCGAAGCAGGTGGCGCCCACAATCATGCTGAGGATGGTGAGCCACACGTCAGCCATGCCGATTGGGGGGTACAGGCCGTACCCGATGCACAGCATGTGACTCATGGCCTTAAACAGGGCGTAGGAGTACTGCTGACCCCATGTGTCGTTCTGTGGAGACATTAATGCAGAAACACGTCTAGTGAGGCTTCTCGTGGTTTTAGATCAAACACACAGGCAGTGAGGTTTTTATTTTACTGTTTGAAAGCTCTAAGTTACCATAAACATCCCAACATATATGATGACATATGTGACTTTTAATTCTGATTCAAAGGCAAATCCTAATGTCCCCATCGCTTCACAGTAACCAGGCTAAACGTTTCAGGGCCTTTAAGAGGAACACATTTGGATGCTCTCTGACTCATAAATAATCCACTTACCACCATCTTGTTTCTAGTGACCCAGCAGTCAGCAGGAAAGTCCTGCAGCATTGGAACCAGGAACTGCAGACATCCATCCCAGTGACACAGCAACAGCATCATACCAATCAGGTTCATGATCCGCACCATGGCGCTGGCCAGATCATAGGTCATATGGAAAACCTGTGTCACAGATTATCAGCATTAATGTAACTGAAACAGCCAAACACACATCTCTTTGTAAATAAATCTAGGAAACTTCTTTTCTCCCTTATGCAATCACGGGGATTTAAAATATACAGTAGGTGCAGAGTGAGCAGATGGATACAGGGCTCCTATACCAGACGACACTGTTCTTAATCTTCTATAGTCCACCAGATGCAGTTTCAGCGTTGTATAACCATCTGCAAGCAAAATTACCGGCCAATGGGGAGGGCAGCCTGTGTTGGAATTATAAAAATAAGACAGTGCAGGAAAATAACTGGCATTAAGTAAAATGAGTGCGTAAGCCTCCGAGGGAAAGCGACAAATTAACTCTGCAGCTTTAAGGACCTGGACATTTGTTTTTACAAAAAGCAGGATGATACGTTTCCCCTTGTTACGCGAAGCATGAGGGTTATGTAAAAATCTGCTAGTGCACGGAAAATCTCGCATCGTACAGGACTTCATTCAGTGGGGATGTGGGGGTTTAACAGCAGGGCTGCAACTAACAAGGGATGATTATTCTGTTGGGTAAATATTTATATTAAATTCTCAACATATTCTCAGAGGGAGAAGATTATGTCGAGTTTTTTTCCTGCAAAGGCAACCGTACAAAATGAAATGGCATTAGCTGGAATAAAAATATTTTCATAATTATTCTATTAGATCAACATAGTTTCAGATTCATATCCTGTCGACTAATTGGTGCAGATTTGTTTCTGGAGCACCACTAAAACTTTAAATATCCAGCCAGCTGCTAATATGAGGATCCAATGGGCTTGTTCTTGCAGCATCTACCTCTTCCCACTGGTGGATGTAACGGATGAGTCTGGAGAGGCGCAGGAGTCGCAGCAGGCTGAGGATCTTGGTGAAGCGTACAATCCTCAGGGCTCTGGCCGTCTTGTAAAAGTCCGAATCGATGCGTGTCTCAACGATGAGAAATATGTAGTCCACAGGTATGGAGGAGATGAAGTCCACCACGAACCAGCCCTTCAGGTACTTGATCTTGATCTGCTGCGGGTCCAGGATGATCTCCGTGTTGTCCTCCTTGACGATGCCTGTGCGGAAGTTGAGGACCAGGTCCATGAGGAAGAAGGTGTCTGAGACCACGTTGAAGACGATCCAGGGCGGCGTGTGTTCGTCCTTGAAGAAGGTGATGCCAACGGGGATGATGATGAGGTTGCCCACCATCAGCAGCAGCATGGTCAGATCCCAGTAAAACCTGAAACGCACGCACAGGTTTAAGCCTAGAGACGAATCATTACAACCATCACTCTGTATTATGTAAACATAATAATAATCTTAGATGAACAGACAAGTGCAAAACAGACAGAATATAAAAAATGATTTTCATTATCATTAACTACATGTACTATGTATAACATGAACACGTACGGTACCGACTGCCTAGAATTTGAACTTTCAGGTCTTAAAACACAAAAACAGCCAAATGTTATCAATGGCTGCTCCTTGGTCCACACAGAGCCCGAGTCTGGGTCCAGCGTGTGTGCATACCCAGTGTGTGCTGCATATTAAAAGCAACTCTGGGCCTCAAATTGAAATTAATCTCTGTGCAACTTGCCGTCTCACACTTTATAGATTCACACCAAGTTGAGCAGAAACAGTGGAAGCGGCTGGTTCGGGCATAAACAGTAACAAAGCAATAATGGTTTGATTCGAGTAAACAGCAGTAGTTCTCTAATTCAGCTCAATACTCGGCATGAAGCCACAGAGACAGAGAAGAAAATTGGTTATTGGAATTCATCTGAGTGGCTCCTGAAAAAAAAAATTGATTTTCACAACAAATGTGTGATTGAGTTCATCCGTAACTTCCAACTGCAGCAGGGCCAGTGTTTACAGTAGCACAGTCCCCTGAATGGATCCACAATCCTTCCACAACTCTCAAGGTTGATGCACACATGAGCTACAGTCACCTGTGACACAGGCACAGTGAGATCTGCCACCAACCACGGAACCGCTCGGCGATATGGAAAACGTGCACATTACCTGAAGCGCGGATGCGCGTGACGCAGCGCGCACGCATCCCAGACGCCTAATTAACCGCTGATCGATGTGCGACGCGCTTGACACATCTGCCGCGCCAGCGAAAACCGTGAAGGTGGAAGTGGGAGGGTGAATGCATTACAGCATTTATGGGCGCGCACTGACAGCGTGCACGTCATGGACCCGCTACGCGCAGGAGGAAGGGACGTCCAACGGTGGCGAAAGCTCCTAGAAAACGCATAACGTCTACGGCTATGAGGCGCCGGTGAGATCAGCTGGTTAAAACGGCCTGTGAGCAAGAAAACGACTTTGATGAGCACCACCAGGAACAACATGGACCCGGAGCCCAAAACACTGATGATGCTCTGTGCACTTCCAAGTGTTTTCATTACTTACACTTGACTTTGGCAGGAGAACACGAGAACACCAGCGAGGCCAGAGTGACCATTTGCTCTAATCAGCTTTCTGTTTTCATCTGCCAAACAAAGCATTTGCATTCCTCCTTTCATCTGTCTGTTGTCTCTGCGGTGACACACTGGTCCTAATTGCACTTCCCCTCTCTGAGTAAATCCAACGTTATCTCCTGGGAATCCATGTCATCTCCAGAAATCAGCTCCCATCAGCCAGATGTTGAGTAGTTAGCATTACTGTTCTGCACACGTCACTGTGCTGCAGAACCCGGGAACAGCTGGACGGGGAAAAAAAGGGGTCTCCAAAGGACACTGCATTATTCCCATCCATCCCGGTCGCTTTCAGCTGACTCCAAGCGCGCGCCACACATCAAACAACTTACTGGTGTAATCTCCCGTTACCAAGAAAATAAAGCTGACAGTTGTGGGGTCTCTGGACCTCCACTGGTCCAGAGGGGCAGGCAGCACTATTTGGGTCAGAGTGCAAACAGCATGAGAGCACAAAGAGAGAGGAGTTACAAGCAAAGTGAGCACAAAAAGGCTTAAAATGGTGAAAGGAGCTTAGATCAATCAGGACAGCTGAAAAAGGGATCACATTTGTACCAGAGATACTTATCTCTTGCTGCCAGAGCGCAGCTGAAGCACAACAGCCTGCATGCAGCTCAGTGGCTTAACACACACCTGTACCGGGGCTCATGCCCACCAACAATCACATTAAACATATTTACAGAGTGCCAGTTCATTATGTGTGCCGCCGCAGTCACAGGACGCTTTCACGAAAGGCATCAGCTGCTTATGAAACACGGGAGGAGGACGTGGCTTCCGCCAGTGCAACAGCCTCCAACCCACAGACACGAGGGAGAGAAGTGTCCTGTTTGCAGCATCAGGACCTGCAGCGGGTCATGAAGCAGCCATGAGCCCAACCATCATGGGTTCACCAGGATGGAACATTCACCTTAAGGCCTGGCATGAAGTAGTGACACTGCATAACTTATACAGAGTTAACAGCTGGGCGTCCTGATTCCTCACATCACTCTCATTTCAATCCTTTCCATCTCCCGCTCGCGCTCACTCCGTGTTCCGTGTTGTGTCCCCTCCCCGTCCACACCGTCTCCGCTCCATTAGACTAATTGTGCCGTAATAATCTCCACTGATGTGTGCTTCTAATATCTTGAATGGTCATGTTACCCTATTTTGATTACCCCATTTCCAAGCCCCTGCTGCACTCTCTGTAATCCACTGCCCTCGCTAAATGATAAAAAAAAAGTGTAATTCAGATGAGTGGAAAAAAACTGCAGTGACACACATCGGTGTACAACTGGCCGGTGGAAATATGATGACAGTGAGCCTCAAGGTTAAATGTGGGGAAAAACCTTAGATGGTGCTGATGGTCAGGATGCTGCTATAACATGTAGACCATTCAACAGGAAACCGGTGCTGTAGGTTGAACTGAAACCAGCCGTGGACCGATACCCTACGTTTGTGTGATATTACACCGCAGCAGGATTTCACATGCGTTGTGGTAAATCTCACGTTTGTCCGTAACATGCTCATTAAAGTCCGCATATCCGATTCTACACCAGAGGCTGGTTTTGGGAAACAAAGCCATTTATCGGCTGTAGGTGTGCATGGATTACTGAGGCTCATTCATCTAATGATGCACGTGTACAGCACCGGCTCAGACCCCTGATTATCAGCTTGGTATCGTTTTATCATTACAGTGATTAAAGACCAAACACTCCTGGCAGAGAGGATTACTTAGAGTCTATGAGGCCGAGTTTAAAGTGAGCTTTTATTATTTCACGGCTCATCAAGATCAGATTCTTTTGATTTTTTTTATATCTTACGGCCAATTGAGCCTGATGTGACAGGACCACTGCAGCACCTCATCTCCCACACCCCAGGTCCATAAAGAAGTAGTTAGTTTCTGCCCATAAATTACCTAAAATCGCTGTAGGGGTGGATAATCCAGAAGCCAGCAGACTTTACGCGTTCCCTCTCGTGCTCCACGGCCCTCTCGCTGCCCAACATGCGCAGGGAGAACTTGTTGACTCCGGGCTGGAGCATCGCCCCGAACTGGCGGTGCATGAACCCGGCTTGGTACAGCCGGTCATCCTCCGGTATTATCTGCTCGGCGCCCTCCAACTTGATGAAACTCGACTGGTCGAACAGGGACGCCTGGCCGGCTGCGCCACTCAGACCACCCGTCGCCCGCTGCTGGGCCCCGGGGCCGCGCTCGCCGGGGAAACTCTCTCTGACTCCGGACTCAGCTTCGGGGATGAGGCGCTGCTGCTCCGGCGGCTCCGACCCGGGAGGACGGCGCCCGGTGATGGAGGAGACGCTGCCTCCAAATAAACGGCAGTCCCCGTTTAAGTTGGTCTTGACGGTGACGTCCCTCTCAAAGTCTCCGCTCGTGGCCTCGTCGATGCTTTTGCAACTGCTCGCGGGCGACAGGGAGGACAAATGTTTTAGCCTGATACTTTTCCGCTTGGTGTCCTTGTCTCCTTCGTCCGTCACGAAGGGGTTTTGCCCAATGTTTTGCGGCAAGCTGTACAGCCGCTTGCGCATGGAAGACTGGAACCGTTCCATCTTGAAGAAGGACAAGCAACGCGCTCTAAGGATCGCCCGTGCGAGCGCAGGGATGAATCATGAATCGCACGCACTTGGAGCGGCGCCGGAGGCGAAACGGCGACGGCGCATCCGCAGGACGGCTCGTATCGTATTTGACACTCGGGACGTGCCTCGCTCCGCAGGTGCGACCATCGAGACGCGTCAGCGATGCGCGGCCGCTCCGATCCTCCGCTCGCGTGACATCGGCGAACGCGCGGAAGCACACAGGGATCCAGGTGGCCCGCAGCGTGCGGACGAGGGCGCATCAGGATGCGGCGTGCCGAGCGTCGGACGTGCCGGAGCGCGAGAGCGCCGTCGCTGAGCTCCTCAATGACAGAGCATGGTCTCCACCTCCCCAAAACACCGGCGCCTTCTGTCAGTGCAAGGTGACGGCACACGTGCACGCGGCTGGCACCGGCGTCCGGAGAGCGCTGGCATCACGGAGACGTCGGCCTCCCCGCTCTCTAATAACGCGGATTCTGACGGAGCTTATCTGTCGGGCTGCCACAGGAGCCCGGGCGGCACGTGCGCTCACCCCGCCCGGCCAGGATGACCGGGGAGGATGATTCGAAGACGCGATCCAGCCGCGGACTCGGTAGTTGAGGAGAGTTAGGGGAAAGCGACGGGGTGCGTGGGGATCCGTGGTGTGGTCCGGCGTGCGTGCATCACGGCACCTTCACGCTTGTGGTTCTGTGGGAGAAACAATAACGATGCACTGTGTCATAATCTGCATAATCACAATCTCTGTGGGGTTTTTTTTGCAAACAGTGCGTCAGACGCAACCTACATCTGTACATCTGTAGCCTGGCGAACTGCAATTAAGATAGTTGCATAATGTATTTAAACATGTACAAAGGATTATGGGAGTCGTTTCATGAAGCATTAGGAGGTTAAAATAGTCACAGAAGATGCTGGAATACGCTGCTTGTCGTGATATTTTCAGTTGCCCATAATGGAAACAACTGTCCCCTCAGGCTTAAAGAGAAAGAGTGTATTTACTGTACTTCATTCATTCCACTATGATGCATATTTACACCGAGCCAATACATCAATAAACACCTAACAGTTAAATAAATAAATTCACGATTCATCAATTATGAATATGAGGATTATGACATCAGATTTACAGCCTCGCCTCCGTATGCCTGCAGTTAGTGAGTTCATGCCAAACTTTAAGACATGCTCGCAAGTGCTCATAATGCATTCACAAAATAGGACAAAGGTGAGGGCACACTGACCTTGACCTTTTGACCAAATATTAAACTTAACTCAATTTGAGATGTCCTAAAAATAGTTTATACGTGAACCATATATACATACTGTACATATATAACACATAGAAATATAATAAATCATACTAATTACTGACATTATTGTAATGAGTGATTAAATGAAATTCTCTCCATGTGATTCATAAAAATAGGATAACAACAAAAAGGTAGATTTAAACATATTGCCAGGCCAGAAACCAGTGACGTACGATCCGTCCATACTCTTCCACACTAACACATTAGCATAGCAGGCTAAATCATCTGAATCATTTAAAACAGATACAGCATCAAGTTCTGGACCTGAGCACTGAAGAGAAGTAATGCTCAAAAAATTTTATCAGACATAAATGAAACAAATGAAAAATAATATTTTTCTGGCACACAGCGACATGAATCATAAAAACAAGTCAATCTGGTCAAAGCCGGCTAAACTCTTGTTGTATTAAAATGCAAAACTTCAGTAAATATATTTAAACTATATAGCAGTTTAATTAGGAATAAAAGCAAATGAGAGGGAGAAGCAAACAACAACCATGTCCATGTTAGAATTCCTACATTGTGGGTTGTCGACTTGTTGTTGATGTCTGTCTGCAGGTCACATTCGTCTTATGGCTGCTTGTTATTTATGTTGTACCCGTCAGTCACTTTCCCATATTGCTCAAAACAATCTGTGTGCTTGCGTCAGCACTTCAATTTTGGAGTCTCCTTATCATGAACTGGCCAGACGAGGATTTCACACTGTGCCTTATTTAGTACAGTCATGACTCTCCATCATGTCTGCAGGCAGCAAAGCCTTGTAGCCAGCTCTTTATTCTTGTTATGCACTGTAACTTTGAGATTATAGTACTAGACTGTTAATAACTTCACAAAGCCTCACATGTTATAGCAGGCTACTGAGCTATTACAAATTAACCTAATGTAGAAATAAATATGAATACTCTCACTTGAAAATATTTGCAATGCAACGCTTCAGTATTTGCATTTATGGACGCCAGATTTCATCAAATACAAATTAGTCTTATTTCTCATCCACAAAAAGTCTAACTTTTATGAAAAATTAAATTACTGTTTCACAATTTATAACTATAAATTATAACTATGTGCAGCCAAATCATGTTCAACTCCCTGGAACTGCTTCACCACAGTCACTAGATCTATTTTAATCAGCTGTTGCTATTTTTCAGTAAATTTCATGCGGAGAAACTAAATATAGAACTGAAAAGCAAGGCTCAACGTGAATCTTTACTGGACTAGCCCATCAGACAGATTTAACCCAACATCTCACTGACTGAGAGATTAATCCACACAGAGACAACTACAAATCATTTTTTATAAAAACTATGTTCCTCCTTTCAGCCGTTTATCATTTTTTCTCAGGGTTCACAAGCCACAGATGTGACTTTGTTTTTATTACCACTAGGTTCCCAATGACACAATAATCCAGGACACGGCAGAGCATCATGTGGTTCAGCCTGTGACAGTTACTGGTCATATCGGTCCACTGGTGCGACCTGCTAGCGGACACAAAAAGCTCACTCCCCCTCTATCTGTTTTTATGCCGCTGGAACATTTCAGTGCCGTTTCAGCTGTAAGCTGTTGAATGTGCTGCCCACTGGTGTTCAGGAATAACAGGACAAAATGCAGTCGGGAGGCACTTTATTATCTACACCTGTAAAATTAAACCCAGTCCAATATAGAGGTAAATATAAAAACTGTGCTGTCCCAAAAATGACATCATTCTGCTTTTAGTGAATATATATTAATGTGTGTGTATTACTGAGTTAGCTTGCAGTGTTGAGATGGAGAAGAAAACTACAGTTTAACTGAACACCAACCATCTATAATACACATAGCACCTAGCATATGAGCAAACCCTTATCGTCCCGCAGTCATGAAACATCAATGGTATAGCAGCCAAAATGTGCAAATGTGAGTTAAAATGTCCAGGCGTTCCTGATAAAGTGAGAAAGAAGAATTATAGTGTACACTATAAAAAGTAATAGAAGTAATAAAATCAGTCACTTCCTGTTGTAAATATTAAAATATAACTAAAGTCATAAAAGCAAATAGACCACCTCCAATAAAACATGAACTTAATATCAGAACCACTCAAGATGCTCATTAATGTGTCATCATTTCAGGTCTGTGGTCAAGGCTCAAAATTAGGTTGATGCCACAAAGACATAAAACAGTAGTTTTATTTATATTGTGCAATATTTAACAACCAAACTGTTTTGGTAAGTAGAGAAAATTAGACTGTTTATCATAAATTGTAAAATTGCTCCATAAGTTGGACATGACCCTTGTTTCATTAGTTGTAACCTTTAATAATAAAACGATAAATAATGAATAAAACTTCACCTTCAGCTTTTAATAGCAGCGAGCAGTAAATATTAAGACCACCTCCCAGAGTTGATTTGTTTCCGCTGCAGTTTTAGAGGCTGAACATCACAAACCATAAAAAATTTTTTTTGTTTTTTTTAATGTGTAGGATTTCGGAAGTCTTGGTTTTTTTTATGAATTGGTTTTAACATTTTTGCAGCTCATCACTCAAACCTTCACTAGATGGCGCTGTTCTCCATGAGCTTTTCATTCACTGCAGCTGTCTGAATCGTGGTGGTGAATGTGTGTTGTGCAGTAGAATAAGGCAACTCAGACTCTGTATTTTTCCAAGATATTTATTCATAAAATGACTCTGGATCTGGAGATTGGGATTGAAACGTGTTAGTCCTGACGTGTGCCAACTTTCGCCGCCTCCCACGTCAGCTGTAGAGAATTCATGCAGCTGTGCAGTATGCCATCAACGCTCTATGGTAATCCTACATGTTTAAAGCTTTGTCACAGAGAAATCAAAAGCCGCAATGATTTTCAATATATTGATATGGGTAATAATTGCATAGGATAATAGCCATGCTGTACAATACACAGAATTAGAAAACAATGTTAGAATGATTAGTACAGACTTCCTAAAGTAGGTTTATACAGGTTTTCATTATTCTCAACATTTAAGTGCATTATATGAATAGACTTTATATTAACGGTGATCTGATATATAGCTAGCAATTTAATAAATACAGTACATACATCCATTAAAGTAAACTTTAACCAATAGAAGAGGGACATTGCAAAGCCCTTAATATGTAATCTATATATATTCTGATAAAATGAAAACAAAAGCCTAAAAAATGGTATGCAGCGCAATGATAAAACTGTACACGACTGTCATACCAGATTATGGTGGCGTTATCTTTTACATTGCAGAGTTTTGTTTTTCCTTTAGAACACACAGTACTCTTATCTACATGAAGCCACTCTGAAAAAAGAAAGAAGCCATTTCTGTAGCAAACAGAAGGTAAACGTCTTGCATGCATTACATTAGAAGTAGTAAAAATGTGGATAAGAGGGAAAAATAATAAAAGTCAACAACCGCATGCAGCAACAATGATTATAAAGTCAACAATTCCATAGTGGTGTCAGTACCTCCAGACCTCCCACCCTCAAATCATAAGGCATGCCTCATTTGTCTCCACAAGCATACTTTCAATGGCAGATACAGCCCATTAAGTGGTATGTGTTCCCCTCCTTTTTACCTTCATATGGTCAATACATGTATAATGAAACCTGCAAATAAAAAACAGACAAAATCCACTCATTAGCCCAGTTCGCCTCATTACATTTCACACGAGCTGTGAGTGACACACTTCATACAGGATCAGCTTGTGATCTGTGGCCACAGGCTTGTGATGCATATTTATCATCAGGCTTCTCCTTAATTATTGAGTACTCACTTAGCAGACAGGCTGCTCAGTTTGTATTCCTCTGGCGCAGGTTCTTGTCTTTGTGGTTGTTGGTAGAATTAGTTTTCCTTTAACAGGAGGCAAACAACACAATGAGGTCACATCACAAATGAGAGACGACTATACCAGTGCTGACACAGTACCTGTCAAAACCACTGATAGAGAACAGATGGAATCACGCTCTACAGGCAGCGTATTGTAAATGGCATATTGTAAATGTAAAGTTTCTCTTGGTTGTCTGTCCCTTTAACAATTGTTTTTTATGTCAAACAAGGTAAATGGTGTACAGTAAGATATATGATAGGCTGCAATTAAACACACAATAACACATGTAGCTAAAAAGAAAGGAATTAGTGAGAATAAAACTTTGATACTTACACTGGTCCAGCTGGGTCGTCATCTGAGGCAACAAGGGAAAATAAGAAGAAATGAAGACCAAGAAATAAAATACTCGCCAGGAGGCCTTATGCGAAGATGAAGTGACACTTGTGAGAGGCAGGTGATGTTGGTTGTGACGTTTTTGAGAAATGATGTGTTTAAGCTGTACTATACAGTATGTGCAGGATGTTCCAGAATAAAAATGCATCTTCGTTGACGAAACAAAATAATGAGCCACAGGCTGACAAGCTGCAGCAAAAACACCTCACAAGTTCACAAGCACTCAAACAGAAAGCAGTTAAACCAAGGAAAACAGGAGCAAAACTCTAAAAGATAATGTTTTCATGCACAGACAAGCAGCTGATGACTGAATGATATCCATGACAAACAGCCTCTACATGAGGTGCTAACAGTAAAAAGACAATGGCTTCAGTTCTATGGTGACTTGCATGCGATTTCACTATTGCATTATGCATTCAATAAAACAGAGCTACTCATACTCTTATGTGGAGGTTTTAAAAAGGAAATCATGAAACTGTGAAACCTTGAACTGCATTTGACACTGAACACAGAGGAGGCTAAAAGAAACTGCGCGCTGTTCTGTGAAGTGGAAAGAGATGAGCCCAAACGCTTATTAAAATTCATGAAGCATGCAAAGTCTCACACTTACCACAAACATAGTTTAGGTTTTGCAATTTGGAAAAAGGGGGAGGATGAGAGATGGTATGTCAGAGTCTTAATAGAGCCAACGGCCACAGAAAGGCTCATTTAAAGAAATGCATGGTAAATATAAATTAGTAATGTTCAATTCTGCTGCATCACAACCTAGAGCGGTTTCATAACACTGAGAAATCTCAAGGTGACCTAAAAACTCTGAATTCTGCAACATCCCATTTCTGAGGCTGCAATGAATCATATCATCAACATATACCTGTACAGCATCTAAAAGTGTCAACCATCCACTGAACAGCATGTGATGACATCAAAATTCTGTTTGACAGCAAAAGGTCACCCAAATACCATTAATGCATAATTCATGATGACGCTAATCTCCTAAAAGAGAGGCTCTGAGCAGTAGTGAAAAATCCCATGATACACGGACGTCGGAGCCAAATGTTTTCATGTAGTTAAGCTGGCATCTGTTTGGGAATATCACAAGGTCCCTGGAATAACATTAATAATTAAAAATGTCCACTTCCACAAAACTGCACTATCACATTTCTCATTAATATTAGATGTATGAAAGCGTTGTGACGTGGTGTGACCTCCTGCTACAGTGCGTCTACCGAGACGACCTCGGCAGACTGAATTATTGAATGCCGGCTCGGCACAGTGTCAGGTGACGCTGTTGGCGTTTCTGGTGAAGGACTGGAGATGCCGAAAAGAAAGTGAGTGTTTTCACAGCCACCTCGCGCCTACTCCGATTTATTATAAAGCAAAAAGAAGTCAAAGAAGAGAATGACGTCAAAACTGCACCTTAAAAGTCTCTTTCTCCTGAGTGGAAGAATTAAAGAGGCTTAAAAATCGCTGGTGACTCACTGTCTTGTAAATCTTCTGGCTTCTTGCGCTTCTCATAAACAACAATGATGATGACCAGGATGATGATCTCAGCCAAAACCCCCAGCAGAGGCCATAGAGGGGCCAAGTGGCTGCGGACTCTCAGCACGGACTTCTCATCGCGGCTGCCAATCATGTTGGTGGCATTGCAGTGGTACTCCCCTGGGTCTAAACTAATGTTCAGGTTCATGATCTGGAGCTCAGTGTAGTTGTCTCTGCTGCTGATGAAGAAGCGTCCAGTTGAGTTATCGATTTCCTATCGAGGAACAAAAAAGACATATTTCAATATTCAGGTTCATAGGTTTTAAATGACCCTTACATCAGACTAGCGAGTGTTATTATCAGTTCCAGGGTTTTTGTTTATTTACTGCACTGTACTGCAGCCAGAAAAGTGTACTTTATATTATAAATATAACAAATATATCCGCTAAAACTCTTTAACTTCAGAATTACAAACATGTAGCTGGTGTTAAATTTAAACCAAATAGATTTTTCTTAACTTCACCCATTAGTGCATTCTGCTTAAGAAATGAATTAATATGACGTACAATCGTTCCTCATACCCTAAATATGCCGTTTTCAAACTTGCGCCAGGTCCACAGAGGGTGAGGGAAGCCCACAGACTTGCAGTAAAGTACAGCGGTCTGGCCCTCGTTCTTATTCTCACTCCGCTTGTGGCCTGTGATCTCAGGAGCAGCTGAAACACAGACCATAACAATCTCTGCTGATGATGATAAAGGTGTTACTGGTTAAATATTTTAGAACTGCCATCTTTTTAAAATGAATCACGTCAATGATCAAGAAAATGAAAATTTGAAACCTACATATAAAAATGTCTCTCAGTCTGTTTGGGTTATTCCATATATTTTGTATGGTTTTAGCTTACTTTCCATCTACAGTAGCTGAATAAATGCTGCATAAAACAAGTAAACTCCTCCAGAATCCAATTGGCATCCACAGTGATTGTGTTACAGACCAGATTCAACCATTGAGACATAATCCCCTGCCATCAAACAAACAAGACACCATCTGCTGCCACTGAGCCGGGCGTTGGTTGGATGGAGGTGTCAAGGGCACCAGCAGAACAGTTTGAAACCAAAGGTCCCCCACATGACAGGGCTGCTGGCGCTCATTCTTAGTGGTGCCATCTCTAATGTGGAAGTGAGGAGCCTGCAGCTCGCAAATCAACACCTACATTTAACTTCGATGGTGGCATTGGCTGGAGGCGCACTCTCAAAGGTGTAGACGCACATGTACACACCAGTGTCATCACCTCGTGGTCTGTTTATCCTGCAGAGCACAGACACATGATGTGAGCCCACGCTAGGCTGCTGACCGTGTCTACATTGTCTACAACGCCGACCTGCGCTCCGTGTTCCTATTTGAGCTGCGTGTCTCTGGGATCTCCTCCCCGTTCTTCATCCAGAAGCTTTCCTGGAAGGCATTTTGGTTGGAGGTCAGGTTGCACTGCAGCATGAGGACGTCGCCTTCCACGGGAAGCACGGCGGATTCCGAAGCGAAGATGCTCGGCTCTGTAAGAGAGAGGCGCAGATGAGCTACAGTACGACAGAAGCGAGGCTCACCAGGAACCGTGGGCTGAGGGTGTGTTGGAAGATCAATGCACAAAGCATTCAGACAGACAGCACAGCCAACTGTACTTCATACAATACGAAACAGCAACAGAGCCGCAAAGTGGGAGGAATTATATCAAGCGTCCGGGGGTTCCTGAAATAGAAATCCATTCATTCACAGCGTTGTTTTCAGGGTATGTTGAAGGCTCGCTGGACTTGAATTTATATGACCTGCCATTTTCAGATATGGGATAAAAAGTATTGCTGGGTGATGGATTCTGTCATACGGACATTGGTCACCTTTATATAACCGAAGCTTTACTGACAGAAGAAACATATTTTCCACACTATTAAAATGATATTGCTCTTAATTAACTCTGCATTCAAACAATGTCTTAGATTGAGATTGGCATGACTGAGAGGCCCAATATTCAATATGTGTGATACAGTTACCTGTCTAACCACCAATGCATCTACCTGCAGTTACTACTAACACTGAGTTTAACTTGATACTGAAAGTTTGAGCAAGTGAGAGTCTGAAAACAGAACCAGGGTTTCATACAGTTTTGAAGCTGACATGTTGCTGACATGCATTCAGTCATATTAACAGAAATTAGGCCACATCAGAAAGAAAGTTCCAGTTTAGGTAAAACCATGTGCACTTAGATGAGACAGAGGCCTCAACTATAGCTCCTGATGTGCATTTGATATCGAATTAAAACCATAAGAGCATATTACAGTATATCGCTCCAATGGCAGAAAGATTGAGATAAATTACACAAACATAATGCCAGGACTTTAACATGCAGACATTCTGTGTCTCTACACTGAAAATAGATTTTTTTCAAGCTCCTCTGTACTCTAGTCTCTAGTAAAGGCATGTCATTCTCACAAACCTTTTTATAACACACATACCTCCACATGTATAAAAAAATCACTGCTAAAATAAACCCAAGAAGGCTAAAAATACGAGCAGCTCATTCTGCTTTCATCACAGATACTGTAAGAGACGATGCAGCTATCTATATTAATAATTAAATAGCTAGCAAAAAAAAATAAAAACAAAAATAAATAAGAACTACAGTACTGCATGTTGCTCACAATTACTCCCCATTTGGATCAGCCTCTAAACAATAATGAACCTAATTAGAGAGTTTGTCTAGGGCTTAATCCTGATTATCTACATCTTGTTTGTACATGTAGACAATGCTGAGCCTCTCAGTCCCAATTGTCCCAATCTGAAACACAGGTTTCTGGCCAACACAGCTTGCTACTCTAATAAGTTAAAATAGTTTTAAACTAGTCCGGATCAAATTTGAAACAATAACGAATGAATAACCACTTCCTTAATTGGAAAACTTACAGTAGTGTGTCTAATCAGTCTGCAACATTTGAAATTTTAAACATGAGCAAAACAGAAATAATGATCAAGAAAAACTAAAATTCAAAAATGAAGGGAAAAGATGAAAGCTACAGGAAATAAAAATGAAGAAGAGGGAAGATGAAAGAAATTGCAGCTGTGTGTGCTGCGGGCTGTAGGCAGGATGTACTGAACTAAGGGATAAGCACGATGCAAAATACCGCTCAACTGTGCTGCCAAAAGATAACAGGAAGACACGTTTCCAGGTCTGTAGGGGAGGATGGCAGCTAGGGAGGAAGCTACTAGTCCTCAGGAGAGGACCGGGGAGGCAGAATCACAGAACTAAATCTGGCTAGTGGGAGCGGGGGATGTCTCCTCTACACTGACCACTCACTCTGCAGCACCGTTATAGTGGCCTGTGCACGGATCCAGGTGCTGGCTGGATTCTGCTGGAGGTCGTTGCGTCGCGGGTCATTGCTGGCTCTGCACTCGTAGGTCCCAGAATCGTCCAGCATGAGATGGGAGACACCCAGCACGCTCACAGCATTGGTGCCAAAGGCCATATTGATGGACACCCGTCGCTTACGGGCACCGTCCCACAGCTGCCTGAAGGAATCGGCTCGATTGATCTCCGAGTACCACCACTGGATTTCGGGGGTGGGGTTGCCCACCACCTCACAGTACAGCTCAAAGGTGTCGCCTGTGAGCTTAGTCTCAGAAAAAGGTGATTTCACAAAGCCAGCTGGTTGTGGTGGGTAAGGAAGACAGCACGTCCAGAGAGCAGTCCAAAGAAAGGAAAAGAGGTGTAGGAAGGAAAGGCAAGAAAATAAGAGGGTAAATCAAAAGGGAAACAGAAAAAGATCGAAATCAAAGACACTGACAAACACATGGTGTAATAAAATATAAAGAATAACGATCACAGTAAGATGTGATGTGCAAAGAAAATGCTTATAACCTCACCAGTTGAGACCAGGCAAACATTCTAAGATGAGGAGGACACTAATGCACAATAAAACATAATGTCCAATTTACCCTATCAGCGAGAGTCACAACAGAACAGGAATGAGCCCAGCTCAGGTCTGGCCGAGCTATTACTGCTGCTCATCCTGTGGGGCTTTAATTTGAGTCTGCTGGGACGTCCCCGACAGGCTGCCCGTTCTCCGTTTGGTTCAATTAATGACATCATACAAATTTATGGCCGACTCACTCCGCGCTTTCATCCAAATGTCCTCCAAGTGACATTGTCCTTAATTCTTATTTGTATAATGAAAACATTGGAGCTCGTTGGTACAACTATTCAATAATGGAAACGCAGACACTGGGGTGTCCTGGTAATTTCACTAGATTGAAATGTCTCTGTCTCAGAAGCAAATGCAATAAAAGTCTAACAATTGATCATGGCTGCACAGGAGGAGGAGGAGGGGGGGCGTAGTCATCTAGTCTATAGGCACTGTGCAGAGACTGAGTGGAGATTTATAGAAGCTGCAGCTCTGGGTCTCTGGGGAGCATGTGGGCGCATGGTGATAGACCCCCTCCGTTACCATAGAAGCACGTACCAGGCAGATCACCACAAGACAGACCATCCTTTTTTATCCCAGCTTACATCATAACACTCCTGCAGAGCCCGGTACTGGTCATGATGCCCAACCCATATGTGCTGCATATAGAGAGCATAGGCGCCCGCAAACAACATGATGGGGATGGAAGACTAAAACAAACAGGCCGGCTCTTAACATAGAACTGCTGACAGACGAGTGCTGCCACCTCACATTGTGTCGATGTGTCAGAAGTGCTGACCCACTAGCACTGTCCTTGCCTGGCGCTGTAATGTACGACTCCGCATAACGTCACCCACGTCCGGTTGAGGTTAGTTTTGTTTGGGATGACGTGTGTCTTGTGTTTGGTCCTAGAGCTGTTGAAGTAAAGTGAACTAATAATATTACTTAGCGGGGTTTCATCTGCAGCTTATTTTCTCAACAATCTACTTTTAACTGATGTAGAAAACATCGGAAAAGGGTTCTAAAGCATTTTAAAGATAATGCCATTATCCAGAAGACACTAAATTAATCAGTAGTGCCTTTTGCAATACAAATAATAAATAATTCAAATTTCTATGGTTGTATAGCAAATAATTTGTCAAGAAGATCATTTGGCGGCAGTCGATCATGAGCTCAGCATCTCTCTGCCTATACATTATAATGAACCTATCCCAAATCCTCACCCGGCTGTTTTTAAAGCACAACAACCAACAACCCGCTTGCACCGATCACGCCATTAACAGACAATCCTTATTTCCAGGCTGCATGGCTTCTGTTTAGGAATTTGTGGCAGAGCTGTTTGAGTGACGGCATTAAACAGCCTTCTTGTTAAAAGCCACTGCACTTTAGATGAAACACACCCTTGGAGGAACCTTAGTGGGACTGCTCCACATACAGGCACCATTAGCAGACACAAATGGCTTCTGTCATGTGTTCGGCTGCTGTGTGCATCAGTGTCTCACATTAGTAGGTTCAGCTACACAAGGAATTACTAAAGGAAAAAAAAAACAGGCAGAGATTAAGATATACTGATAACGATTCGTATAAAAGCACAGACTCTCAGATTCTCTGAAACCTCCAGCATCTGTGCAACACACTCTCTTCCTCATAAAGTGGCATTACATTAATCCTGGGCTTTATTTGCTGGTGCGCTGATTGAGGAAGAGCTGTAACGAGTGGGTGTGCGGTATAGGAGGAAATGTGTAATGCATTCCTACACATGGTCAGCGCCGGGGAGAGGGCAGAGCTGAATAAATTCACACTCGTCCCCACGCGGCGCTCGCTGAGTGGGTTAGAGCCACACACGCCTCCGGACGGCTCGGCCCGGACGGGGCGCCGCCGGCCCCATCGGGTCGGAGGGGATGCGATTCAGGAGCGATGGGCTCGTTTTGGACGAGCAGAACCGTGCGGAGGAGTCCGTGGCGTTCTGCAGTGCAGCACGTCTCGGCGAGGAGAGAACACGCTCGCTGGTGCGGGAGGACATTAAAGCCATGGTTCCCAGTGCAGCATCTCTGGTCTAAAAATAGAAGCATGCAGGAAAACGGACTGATGCTATTTCCAGAGCTGCGCTTCTGAAGCCCTACATCTAATTACACTAACGTGCTGTGCTCTGCTGCAAAGACCCGGAGTGATGCGGAGCATCTTCTCACGCTGCGGGAGGAGATGAGGGGGGGGGGGGGGGGGGGGGGGGGGGGGTAGTGCTACGCTGCTGGAGACTCAAAAAATCCTGAGCCATGTCTGTGGAGATCTGTGCAAACCCACGCGTGACAGCATGTTGCCCGTGTGCAGGGCAGCGCGTGAACTTCCGCAGCCTGATGAGCAGGACTCGTCCTCGCTGACTGCTCGGCTCGTGGGTCGACTCAGTATTCAGCTCCACACTTCAAAGGACATTTTAGGGACACGCAGGCCTCTGTACGGCCCACTTCTGGAGGCGAACGGAGATTCTAGCCTTTTAGTGATTTATTGACCTCCGAGAGAAACACCCCGAGAAGGGCGCTTAATCCCAGTGATATGTGTCTTTTGGCGAAGCGATGAGGGATTATCTAATGAGACTTGGCTGCGGGACGCGCTTCTTAATAACGCGCACATCCTGTAATGATTCACTGAAATGCACCGCAGTGTCGGAACGCTTCGACAAAGCGACGTGAATCCATAAAAACCGCATTTTGTCCGCGGCGTGCCGCCAGCGTCGTGTTTTTATATATATATGTATATATATATATATATATATATATATATATATATATATACATATCTATCCGTGAGGAGAGCTCGCTTCCTACCGTACTGGGAAGAGACGGACTGCAGCATCAGCGCGCCGAATATCGCCACCGAGAAGGACATGACTGCGGCTCCTCGTTTGCCAGGTGTCATCGTCGGGAGATGCCGGTGGACGAGAGCTAAGGTGACCCGAGCGGGAGAAGAGGATGCGGGGAGGCTTCGCCGAGGCTCGCACCTCCGCACTCTCCGGTCGTGTCGCTAGGTAGACTAGCGGGAGCCCGCAGTACTACTGCTGGCTACCTGTGCGCCTCTCCGCCGTCGGTCCGGTGCAGAAGGGAACCACCTTTTCTCACCCCCCCACCACTCGTGAATGTTTCAATCCCGCGAGAACGCGTTTGAAGTCGCGCGTTGTCACGGGACCAACGGCAATGTCCATAACACAGTGTCCTATCAAAGTGGAGGAGAAATTAAACTAATACAAATATGGACAAGATGGAGGCTGCTATTTATTCGACAAGTTCGTTATTATTAAATAACAAATGTCAGCTACACATATGAATAGTAACCGTATTAACTGTTGATTAACCAGCCTAATTGGGGAGTTTTTTTAGAGTAACGACTGTTACTATGGTTACCTTCAAGCTGGTTTGGAAAGGTGGCTAAACAGGAAATACTGTCAACCAATCAAAACACCGTATTTGTCAAGCGTAACAGGGATGGGTTAACTAAAGGGGTTTCCAGAGCTGGGGGCCAAAATGTCAGGGGCCAACTGAATTAGATCATTTGGGGGCTTAAAGTTAGACTCTGCTTAATAGACAAAATATTTATGGCAATGAAAGATTGTGGACACATAACAAATAACACAGAAATATTCAATAACTTAATTTACAAGAAATGACAGCAAAGTTGCCACCATTGCAATGGCCAATTGATTTTACCGTCTTTAGTCTGGGGGTCCTGGGATTTGCTCCATTGCCTAACAGCCTGTCTTTCCCTCTGATGTGAACTGCCGAGCAAAGAGCTACATGGCCTGACCTGTGCCATGTGTCACACTGTTTCTCAGGCTGACTAAGCCTTGAACTGAACAGCACACTGAGGCTTTAAGCAGACTTTTAATCCTGTTTCTCTGTGAACTCACAGAAGGTGATCCTCACACTTTCAACACAGTAGCCTAAATCTGTAACACTTATCTAAAGTCTTCTACCCTACTTGATTAGTTGCAGTAACGAGTAGTGTAAGGGATTTTAATGATTGCATTTTAGTAACACAGCCACAGTAATGCACTATTACTTGACTTACTTTTTATTATTTATTATCATCGGCTTGAATCTGTCCTTTTAATAGCATACACCTGGTCTAGTGCATTCATGGGCCATTGTCTCGACGTTGACTACCTGACAGCCTGATAAGCGTGGGTGCCATCATCGTGTGCTGTCCTTGTTATAATTGTGGACCTATGAATAAGACATGGTTGTATTTACTTCATGAAGTTAGTAGTTAGCACCAAGTCGTCACAGAAAATCGGTCAACCCTAGTGGGACTGACACTGGCCTGTCAATAGTTTGTATGATCCACTTATTGGATGCTATGGTTTTCTCCACCTGCCACAGACAAATAGGTAGGGAAGTTTGCTGACACTTTAAAATATGCCTGCATATTTTAAACCAAGAAGAAGAGCAACAGACCAACAGACAAGAACAGTGAATGTGTGGTGAAACAAGACAATCCAGCGAGGAGTGAAGAGCGAGCGCTGCTTAAATATTGCAGGGAAGATGAGCCTGATGAGATGCTGGTTGGTGAAGCAGAGAGAAACTCGACCTAATTACCAATTGAGTGCAACAGCTCAGGGAGAGCGTGTCCATGTGTGGCACAAAACCAAGGACAGAGAGGAACAAGGAAATACAGGTTAACACAGAACTAAACATGAGAACTAAGGCAAACAATTGTGACAGGTGCAGATGAGTACTTTATGCTCCTACATGGACTCTACCTCACAACTAATAGGTTTCAGGAGGTTTATTTGATTTTTCAAATGTGAACCAGCCTTATGCCAAACTTATGTCAAACCTCCCATTGTAACAGCACACATTTTAGAACCATTGTCATGTTGCAAAGATTCAATATCTGAGTGGTAGAATGTGAGAACTGTTAAATATATTTAACAATTATCTTTATATTATTATTCATTACGTTTTGCAATATCGATCCTTCAGTAGCATGGCACAGCCTGTATTTGTCTGTCTCAGTTGTATCGCCATCTAGTGGCAGGTTAGTGCACACATCCTAACAGCTCAATTTGTCAGACAGCATGTTAGATATGCTTTCATACCTTCTTGCCATTTTGTGCATAAACAATATTCATGAGAACAGAAAAGCTTCAGAACCACCAATAAAAATGAAAAAGGGTGGCACAGTTGGAGAGTATAAAATATAGCACAAAATAATTTCTGATAACAAAAAGATTTTGATCAAAATAAAGTGGAATTTATAGTTTACTGCATATGTTCATTATTGATTTAGTTGTGGCGTTAATGAAAATGGTACTTTGACAAATACTAATTACTCATATGGAAAATGTTCCCACCATTGCTGCATTTAAAACACGTCCCTGTCCTAACTGGGCTGAATTTAAGTGTCAGTGGGAATAGTTTGGTACCAGTTTGGGGATTTTGGATTCCAGCTCATCATCAAACACACTGAACTTTTGTTGACTTCTGTCCGTTATCACACTACAAAGAAAAACATATTCAACTTCAGTCTTCACGTACAGGTATGTGTTTACAAATTGACAACATAAGCATGTAGTATAATACTCTGTTTAGTGGACCAAGCATGATAAAATAATTTGTATACCCTCATTTGTTTTCTGAAGTAGATGTTTACTTTTCTGACATTTAGGAATTCTAAAAACAAAGACTTTGACAAGTGTATAGTGTAATTTATACACTTACTAAGTGAGAACTTATTCTCCACTCTGACAAACAGTCTGTTTCAACCTGTTCTGTGTCTTCCAGCTTAGATCAGATGGATACAGCTGTGCATATAGAAACATAAATGTATAGTGTAATGTGCAGAACTATGTGTATGAACAAGGTCTGCCAGTTTTAGAACTGGAGCTGTGAATGTGTCTGAACACGCTGGTAACACAGCACGTGGTTGTTTGGGTTGTCTGTCTTCCCGTTTTTTCGTCTTGAGAGAAAAACGTAAAACGAGAAAACAACTAGTTTAAAAAACTGTTAAAAGGTACACAAACCCGGGCTAAAGCAAGTGTGGACAAATACACAATGACTTAAAATGAAAAAAGAAAGTTTTATTCAAGGAATTGCGTCACAGTTAGAGGGTATAAATATCCGAGAGGAAAAAAACAGGAAGAAGAACTGTTACTACAAGTTTGAGTAGGAGACTAAAGATGGACAGTGGAAGTAAGTAAAATTCTGCATTGGTTTGTGTTTTATTCATTGTCAGTAGATAAGCATTGTGTAAATATTCCGTTTTGTTGAATTTAACATAGACCAAATATGTTGTTAATGAGTATTATACTGGTCCGTGTACATTTTAACAGTTTGATTTTCCAACCAAATTAAAAGTTGGAAAAACGAGAAAACTATCCATTTTCTCATTTTCCGTTTTTCTCTTAAAATGAGAAACCCCAAAACAACCACGTGCTGTGTTACCAGCGGGTTCAGACACATTCACAGCTTCAGATCTAAAACTGGCAGACCTTGTTTATACATATACTGTAGTTCTGCACATTACACTATACAGTATATTTATGTTTCTATATGCACAGCTGTATCCATCTGATTAAGCTGGGAGACACAGAACAGGTTGAAACAGACTGTTTGTCAGAGTGGAGAGTTTACTGTCATGTTTTGATCATTTACAGTATATGCAGACATGTAGTTGCCACATCTTGACTGACTTGTGGCGGTAATATTTGTATAGGCCACTAGGCCTCAACCAAAGGGCTTTAATTAATAACTCTGGGGATTGTAGAACACATAAATGACTGTAGAATAACATTTGGCGCATCCACAGAGAGTCAAAAATTATTCTCTACTCTGACAAACATACGTCTGGGACACATTCCTTCTATCGACCCCTGTGGTCTGACCCAGTGACAGTCTAAGTTTCAACCTGTTCACCCCCCTGGACATCTGTGTCTCCCATCTTAATGAAATGGATACCATGAACATAAATGTACAGTATAGTGTAATGTGTAGAACTATGTTCACAAACACGATCTGCCAGTTTTAGAACAGGAGGAGCTTTTAATGTGTCTGAACACGCCAGTAGCACAGCACCTGGTTGTTTGGGTCGGCTGCCAGGACAGGAAAGTCATCAGGACCACAGCTCCCAGTAAGTCCAGTACATCGATACTAATACAGGTGACACGCTGTCACTGGTTCACTGGAACACCAGAAGTTCATAAACACTTCTGTTCATCACCCATGTTACCATCACAGTACACCAGCCGTTTTTTTGTTGGTTGTATTTGGTAAAAGTTATACTGAAAAATTAAAAATAAAAGTGTCAATTATCTCTAAACCAAAAGATTAGATGAGTTTCCTCTGTTGCAAATAGTGCAGTTGTGTGTTGAGTGTAACTGCTACAGTAGTTTAAGGAACTGCATAGAAACTAATGCCATTTTTGAAAGTACTACAGTAAAATGTAGTGTCACAAAATAAAAACTTATAATAGGGGAATAAAATCCTACCCTAATGAGGTGTAATTTCTCACAGGACGTGGCACACAGCAGTTCATTTTTTTCCACATAATTATTGTTGCAAAAATCAATGTCTGCTCTGTATCTCAAGACCATGCTATGACTAACAGCTGTATGTGATGAAAACTAGGGCAGGACTATTGTTTAATTATTATATTCTGACAAGCTTGGGTGTTAAACATGTCAATGGCTGTCACAGCCTGTAATAATGTAACCAGTCAGTATTTACTGTAGGAGCCTCGGTAACATTACACCCATCCTTTCGTCGACAACAGCCAACTGCTAACAACAACATGAACATGTTCCCTCTTGACCTGAAAGTCACGCAATACAGTGACTCAATGACTCTTGCTCTCTGACCTACCTAATCTATTGTGCTGTTGTGGTTGCTGTTATGGCTGCTGTGCCCCCCGCAAACAAACACATCCCTAGATTTGGGTAATTTGGGTATTTCTCCTTATAAAAGCCACAAACTGATAAAAAGCACGTGATAAAAACCAATAAACCAACTGAGAACGGTGTTTTTTCAAAACTAGACACGGAATTGGATTTAAAGCTGTTTCCTGTTTTCTCGTTTTGACAGAAAAACAAAATGAATGAAATCAAACTGTTAAAAGGTACATGGACCTATATTCCATTTATATGTAATTTAACAGTGGACTAAGCATCATATAGTAATTATATATAAACCCTCACTCAGCTTGTTTTCTAAAGTGGGAATTTCTGAAAACAATAATTTTGTAAAAAAAAAGAGTTAAATGTCCTCTTTATTTTACCAAGTGACCTAATGTGTGTACTGTATGTGAAAAATGAGAACTATGTCTCTTCATAGTCTCTCTATTCTCATCTATTTTCTCTTTATGCAGCAACGGCAGCTGCAGGTGACTCAACTTTGAACAGGGAAAGTATCTGTAGACAAATATCTGGTAGGTACAATTCTGCATTGGTTTGTGTTTTATTTATTGTCATTAGATAAGCCTTGTGTAAATATTCAATTCTGACCAAATATGTTGTTAATAAGTATTTATACAGAATTTAACATGGTGGATGTTGGTGGAAATAAATCTCTTGTTATACCAAAAGACCTACAGTAATATGTTACTGTGTTGTCATAAAAGGGGGGGGGGGGTGTGATTTTTCTCATCATTATTTTCTCTTCGTGCAGTAACAACATCTACATTGAAAGAACTACTTGAAGTATTGAAAGAAGAATTTAAAAAAAGTGCCCTCGTATCAAATGCTGTTCTTGGCCTGATCTTAATTGGTGTAGAGAAAGCAGTGGAAGTGCAGTTTGCATGCCCTTGTCATCCTAAACAAAACGAATGGTTTTCATTAGCATATTTACTACTTCCTGGATTTTTTGCCTCTGTGCTGATGCTTGTTATTCAAGGATTTGACAAATTTCGCCAAAGAGAAGAGATGGTAAATCTTCTACTTTTTGGTCTGGTTCCTGCCACAATGTGGCTCATCCTGGTCCTCTTGGATGGTCAATACTATGTCTGTGGAAAGACAACATGGAAAGGCAAGTTTGCGATCATTGATAAAGCTGATCCCCAGAGATGGTGTGAACCTGACTGCACTAACAGCACTTCATACAATGAGAGACTGAGTAAAACCCGTCAGTGGTACTTTCATTCCCAGGTAATTAAAAGTCCAATATGTCTAAACCATTCATGTAAAACTTGTCATTCACTATAAAACTGTAATATATGTTTACACAACCATTACACTCATTGGTAATAGTTTTTTTTCTCTCTTCCTTGGTTTCTTAGGCGTTTGGACTTCTTGTGTTTTTCATCTGCACAGGTCTACTTATAGCATATGGAGTATATAAATGTCCATTTAATGGAAATCAACCAACAAACCAGGCTAGAGGTGGGACTAATACTGGTAATGCTGTAGAACTAACACCAATCAGCCAACACACTCACACTTAAACCAACACCTCCATGAACACTGATTCAACAGTCTCTTACTGTAGTTGCTGTGATATTTAGATATTTGTTGCTTTGCTAAATATCTAAACTTTAGCAGTAACCCAGCATATGAAGACAAATGAATTGATTAATTAATTTCCTAATCTTCTTTTACCTAATAGGATCCTGTAGTGACAGAGAGCAAGATTTTTACTGTATTCTGATGCCTTAATGATGATTTTTTTTAATTTGCTTTGAACCACAGATTTTATTTGGAAGGTTTGTTAATAGGCTTATTCAGGATTCATGTTATCATTTATTAAAATCACAGGTTTTACATTTAGATAGAATAATACATACTGTATATATACATATATATATATATATTTTGATAATATTAAACATAATATTACATTTCTATCATCTCCACTATTTTAATACATATAAAAATATAAAACAGAAATAAACAAACAAATATTGAGAGGTGGGGGTTAAATTGCGGGAGCAAGGTGTTCAATATGCATGGACATGCAAATCTATTCATACATTTGCACCCAGACTTTGGGTTCAGCACTTTCATCCAAGTTTCTTGCAACAGAAGGTTATCTAATAAAGTGGCCAGTAAGTGCAGCAAGCTTATGTTTCAATGATGTACCAGATATAATAAAGCCCATTTACAGTGATTTGAGCCCAGAGCCTTTTATGTTTACCCAATAGTTTTCATTTAATGGGATGCTCAAAGACCTCAAAGTAAACATTAACAAGTCAGTCTTGAAGGGGTTATTTTTACATTGATTATATGAAAATGAAATAGGGTCAAGAAATAAAATTTTAGTTTTAGGTTGTTGGTACTACTAATGTCTATTTATCCGAATCTGGTTGGACAGCTAAGGATTTCCTACTTTAGGTTGTTGCTTTGAGTACATTAGTTTCAAGATTCAAAATTCAAAAAACTTTATTAATCCCAGAGGGAAATTGCTTTGCCCACTTATGATCGCTTTAACATATAAAAGAGAAGATTGAGAAAAGAGCTCAAGAAGATCAAGGCCACGAGAGCAGTCGGACCAGATGGCATCGGCTCCAGACTCCTAAAGTCCTGCGCAGGCGAACTATGTTATGGAGCATGTCTTCAACCTGAGCCTCAAGCTGAGGGTGGTACCACAGCTCTGGAAGACCTCCTGCGTGGTACCAGTGCCTAAGACACCACATGCAAAAGACCTCAGCAGCTTCAGACCAGTGGCTCTCACGTCCCATCTGATGAAGACGCTGGAGAGACTGGTCCTGGGTCCCATCTGCTCCGCAGCGATCGTCGGACTGATCACCGATGATGACGATGCAGAGTACAGAGGACTCACTCAGAACTTTGTGGACTGGTGCTAGCGAAATCACCTCCTGATCAATGCAGGGAAAACGAAGGAGATGGTGGTGGATTTCCGCAGACAGCAGCCTGCTCTCATCCCACCGATGCACATCCAGGGAAGGGACATTGAGAGAGTGGACTCTTACAAGTACCTGGGTGTGCATCTGAACAATAAACTGGACTGGACTCATAACACGGATGCACTGTACAGGAAGGGTCAGAGCAGACTCTACCTGCTGAGGAGACTGCGGTCTTTTGGAGTGAAGGGGCCACTCCTGAAGACCTTCTATGACTCTGTGGTGGCATCAGCCATCCTGTACGGTGTGGTCTGCTGGGGCAGCAGCATCACAGCGAGGGACATGAAGAGACTGGACAGAGTTAACAGAAAGTCCAGCTCTGTCCTGGGCTGCACTCTGGACACGGTGCAGGAGGTGGGTGAGAGAAGGGTCCTGGCTAAACTGGACCAGGACTCTCACCCACTGGAGGACTCACTGTCTGTTCACTGTTCTCTTCTCTTGGTGAAAATATAAACACAGACAGAAAAGAAAGTAAAATGGAACAAAACACTGTACTAAAACACTGTGTCCTTGTGACACAAACCCGAGGACAGAGAGGGACAAGGAAACACAGGGTAACACAAAACTAAACATGGGAACTAAAGTTCTCAAAGCCAATTTTATCCATTTAGTCAGATCTCCCATCATAACATACGATTTCAAACCATTCCCATGTTGCATAGATCCTATATCTGTGGGAGAATGTGAAAACTATTGAACACATCAAACAATTATATTAATATCATACATTTTATATATTTTGCATTATCGGTCCTTCAGTCTGCGATGGACTGCCGATCTGTCCAGGTTGTACCTGCCTCTCCCCCCCCCCCCCCCCCCCCCCCCCCCCCCCCCCCCCCCCCCCCCCCCCCCCCCCCCCCGACCCCGCATGGGAATAATGGATAGAGTATGCAGCAGCATAGTACCTTTGTATTTATCTGTCTTAGTTGTATTGCCATCTAGTGGCAGGTTAGTGCACATACAGTATAATAGCAGCTTAATTTGTCAGACAGCAGACAAATTAAGATATGTTAGATATACTTTCATACTTCCTTCCCCTTTTTCAGCATGAAAAATATTTATTTCTCTGACCAGCCTGGCAGCAATGCAAAGGTATACCTAGATATTACTTCTTCGCATATTTCCAAAGAATTGGATCCAGATTAAGCTTTCATGCCAGTTTGGACTGTTTGAATAACATCAGTGTTACAGTAACTGTTTTGCAAAAGGAGGGAGGATGTGTCAAACCAATGAGGGTTTACATTAGTTATGCGTCTTATGCTCTGCTGGAATAGTGACAATGAAGACTGAGTGGAATCTACATTAGTTTCTTAAAACAGGTCAAAGCAATCAATAACAAGCGTGTTTTGGTGTGAGTTTGGGGTTTTTGGATTCCTGCTCACATTTAAACAAAATGAACTTCATGCTGAATTCTGGACGATTCCACACCACAAAGAAAAATGAATTCAGTCTTGTGGCTAAAGTACTGTAAGTGTGGGCAAATACACAGTGACCGAAAATGAAAAAGAAAGTGGGAATAAAGGAAGGGCGTCACAGTGAGCGAGTATAAATATCCTAGAGGAAAATAACAGGAAGAAGAGGAACTGCTACTTGTGCAAAACAAGTTTGAGTAGCAGACTAAAGATGGACAGTGGAAGTGTCTCTAGAAGAGTGTCTGGTAGGTAAAATCCTGTATTGGTTTGTGTTTTATTGTCAGTAGATACGCCTTTGTTTAAATATTCAGTTTTGTTAAACTATAATCAAATATGTTGTTAACAAGTGTTATACTACGTTTATACGTAATTTAACAGTGATCTAAGCGTCATATAATAATTGTATACAAACTATCACTTAGCTTGTTTTCTAAAGTAGTTTTACTTTCAGATAGTGAGGATTTCTGAAAACAATAATTTTGTTCAGCACAAAGTGTTATTTATATACATGTATATTCATTGTATATTTAAATATGGTGTTTTGCTGGAGTTAAGTGTCCTCTTTATTGTACCAAGTGACCTAATGTATACTGTATGATGACGAGGGGAGGTTTTGGTTTTGAGTAAAAATAAGAACTATGTCTCTTCATAGTCTCTCTATTCTCATCTATTTTCTCTTTATGCAGCAACGGCAGCTGATGGGAAAAAAACGTTCATCGACAAACTAAAAAGTGAATTTTTAAACAGTCCTCTTGCATCAAATGTTGTTCTTGGCCTGATCCTCACTGGCTTAGAAAAGGCTGTGGAGGTGGAGTTTGCGTGTCCTTGCGATCCCAAATGGAACGCTCTGTTTACAGCAGCATATTTCATACTTCCTGGAGTTGCTGTCTCTGTGCTGATGCTGGTTATTAAAGGTATAATATCTTGTAAATGCAACATCTGCCAAGAGGGAGATCCTAGTTGTTCATATGAATGCAAAATTTGCAAAGAATGGAAAAATTTTATTTATGGCCTGGTTCCTATCATAATATGGCTCGTCCTGGTCTTCTTGGATGGTCAATACTTTGCCTGTGCAAACACAAACTGGTCAGGCCGGTATATAATCGTTGACAAAGCTGAGCCCCAGAGATGGTGTGAACCTGCCAATGGCACCTCATACATGGAGAGAATGAGCCTGACCCAGCGGTGGTACTTTCATTCTCAGGTAATGAATCTGATATCTCAGCCTATTTCCTATTCAGGTAACCAACATACTAACTACAGAAGTCAATAGTTGATCTTGTCTCTCTCTCTTTGTCTGTTAGGTCATTGGATTTGCGATTCTATTTGGCTGTCTTGTTTCATTAGGAATAGTTATATGCTGTATTTGGCTGTATAATCGTTGGTGTAAGCAAAAGAAAAAAGCCAGAAGTCCAGAGGATCCAGAGGATCCAGACCAGGTATAAGAGTCTAAATAAATAAACTAGAAATGTGGCACCTGCCAAGTGAATGAAATGTGTTTTATCCTCGCAGCATTGGTGTTAGTTTTATTAGAACGTCACTAGCATTATCTAAAATTTACCTTTACATGTGTCAGGTTCTGGGTTTATTTCCTGTTTTATTCTGAAGTACTTCCGTTTTTTTTGTTCTCACCTTGTTAGTCCCAGCCTTACTTCCGGTTCTCATTACACACACCTGTCTCAGATTAGTCATCACCCACCAGTATTTAAGCACCATTACTCACCACTGCCAGTTGCCAGATTGTTGTATGCCAGTCATCACATTCCAGCGTTCCGTCATTCTTCTTGCCTTGACCTTGATCCTGTTTCTTGTTCCTGATCTCCGATTCCTGTCTGCTCCGAACTGTACTGTCGCTTGGAAAGATCCTGTGACACTGACCTGATCGTCTGACCTCGAGAAAGCCTGCTCCCCACTGGTACCTGTCAAACCATTGCAGAACTCTTGCCTTCCCTTGTCCTTGAACCCGATTCCGCCTGCTCCTCCTGTACCGTCACATGAAATATACTGTGTATGACCTGGACTGTTTGTACCTTGATTATTGGATTAAACCTTGACTTTACCGTCTACTCTGTGTGTTCGCACTGTGCATGTGGGTCCGATCTCTGCCTAAGCCTGACAACATGTTTTAGCAGTTGCTCATTCTAAATTCAATTAAAGTAAATGTAATGTATGTTCCATGCTAACAAAAATATGAAATGATTTATGTTACTGGAGAAATGTAATGTGTAATGCTTTGTAAATATTTTCTTTTTCAGTCTTGTGTTTCTGTTAACAATGTGGTGTCAACACATGATTCACTATTATACTTAGGTCTTGTCACTAGCTATTCAACTGTAAATCAAATCATCAGCTTTTCCACTCATTAACAAATATAATGCACTGAGTATTAAACAAGAACTGGTGAAGCACAAGGCTTATTTTTTGGGTATATGTTTATTAACTGTAATAAAATCTTGTGAACATGTGAATTTTCTTCATTTTCATCACACATGCAATGTGCATGCTGGCAGTGTTAAAAGTATGCAGTAGTGTAATGAATCCTTCTCCATACAAAAGCATGCACAGTGAAGCGTTGCAGAAATGTTATGCTACTGTAGCAGTGTTATTTTAGCATTTTTGTCAGAGCAGGTTCAAATCTAGCAGCAGGATGCAAGATGCAAATCAATGGTTCAATGCAGATTGAAAGACTGCTAACACATTAAAAGACTTTTTTTAACCATTGGACCTGATGCATTGTTCCTTCTGTCTCTTATTTATTGTCATCTAGTGGCGGACAAGTGCACAACAAAACAATCTTAATGCGCCCAAACAACAGAATATATTTTAAAAAATGCAGTTCTGACATTTTGTATTAAATTACAATAATCAAAACATTTGTGGGACACTTTTAAATTAAACAGAAACAACTACTATTAAAAATGGAGACTGTCCTTTTCTCTTCTCACTGTAATAATGATTCAGAGGTCTAGCGTGTCAGGTACACTCTCCTACTACATCTTTTTTTGTTGTGCATGAATAATATCTTGTAAGAACATGCAACACTGTAAAACAACCTTTATATTCAAGTTGTGTGTTGTTCCCACATTAATCTCCTCCATGAGCCATGAGTCAAAGGCAGAGGCTGATGTTTTCTTGGTGGCTCATAAACAATAATTGATTCATTTATTGTTTTGGGACGTCAAAGCTGGTACATTAGTAGAGGTTGATGGAGCGGTTCCTAAATCCTGTTCATCTGCAAAAATACCATGATCCTCATAATTTAACATGAACAGTTTCAGATTTACAGCAGTAACAGTTATTAAGTTGTTAAGTTACTGCAACGGAAGGAAAGTGATGTTCAGTGTTGTGGTTAACGCATGCGTTCACAAGTTCAAGCTGACTTGATGTGACAAACAATTTGAAAGTAGGATGGAAGGAAGGGCGTCACAGTTAGAGTGAATTAAAGAGCAGAGAGAATGCAGAAGAGCTGTTAATCACATCTGACAAGTTTCAGCAGATCACTAAAGATGGAAAGTGTCAGTAAAAAAGTATCAGGTAGGTGAAAACCAATGTATTATATAATGAGAATATGTCACATCACAATTCTCTAGTTTCTCCTCTTTATCTTTTCTTTGCAGAATTATCTAAAGATGGAAAACGATTATACCTCTCCACACTGAGAAGTGAGTTTATAAAAAGTCCTCTGGCATCAAATGTGTTTCTCGGCCTGATTCTCACTGGTTTGGAGAAGATTGTGGAGGTGGAGTTTGCGTGTCCTTGTGATCCTGCATTGAACGCTGTCTTTGCGTCAATGTTTTTTATTTTACCTGCAATTGTTGCTTCTGGGCTGATGCTTCTTATTCAAGGGTGTACGTGTCAGTGCAAAGTTAACGATTACTGTGAAAGGTTTGTACTTCTTGGCATGGCTCCTATCATAATGTGGCTCGTCCTGGTCCTCTTGGATGGTCAATACTTTGCCTGTGCAAACACTAACTGGTCTGGAAGGTTTGTGATCGTTGACAAAGCTGAGCCCCAGAGATGGTGTGAACCTACCAATGGAACCTCATACATGGAGAGAATGCGCCTGACCCAGACGTGGTACTTTAAGTCTCAGGTAATGAACAATCTCATGTCTCCTATTGTGTATTTATCATTTGTCTGTATTTAATTGCTAATTCCACAAAGGTTAAATTTTTTTTTGTTTGTATCTTTGTCTAACAGTTCGCTGGAGTTTTCATTCCGATCGTCTGTCTCATTTTATTTGGAGCATATAAAGGCCTGATGCAATGTAAGAAAAAGAAAGAGATAAAAGAGAGACAGAGAGGAGACAAAGTAGAGTTACAGAAGCCAGAGAATGAAGAGTTGGAGGCGTTCCAAGAACCACAAACCAGTGGTTCTTTGAACACCTGATCTTCTGGGTCATGATGCTCCAGCTACACAAGAAATGGGGCACTTGCCCTGTGAATGAAAAGTGATTTATCCTCATTCACAGAAATAGTATCGATGTTAATAGAACTTTACTTAAACACATTTAAAGCATTAATACAGCATGTTCTTGTTTTAACAGTTGGTTTTCCTAAATACCTGAAGTAAAACATTCATTTTAAATGCATTTAAATGCATTATGCATTGCTTTTGTTTACTGTAAATATATATCCTGTTTATGTCAAATGTCTTTTGCACAGATTTTATTCTAACATTGTCAAGCGATGCACTGATGTAATTAATACCTTTCACAATCATACAGCTGTGTAGTGCTGCAAAAGCGTGCAGTCATTGAACTTCCTGTTGAAGCATCCCAAGGCGAGACAACTGTGTTTTTCACAGATAATAATTCAGAGAACAACTGAGCGACATGTTTAAAACTTCCTGCTTGTTTCCTGCTATGCTCATTGCTGCATATGAATTTGACTTTTGTCTTCCTAAAAAATGGCATAAAATGCCAAACATGACAACTTGTCTTTAATATTCTTTTGAAACAGTTCTGTATATCTGTCTGTCTGCTTCTTTTACAATAAAAAAATAATTTTGCATTAGTCTAGTCTGGCCTTTGTCCCATGTGAGTCCATCAAACCTTCTGAGGCAGCTGAACAAAAGCTGCATGAAGTTCCTCAGTAATATCTTGATGGAACTCTCTAACTATGTCCCTACGTTCATGACAATAAACTCATGATCCTCAGAATTCTAGATAAACGTCTTGTGACCAGCGTCTGGCATTATCCACCCTGTGTTCTCCCTGCAGCAGCAGCTGCACGGCTGGGTGCGTTTTTAAAGAGAGAGCCGAGCGCAGGCACTGATGCTTGTTATCCAAGGACGTAGGTTATTCAGTGTTTGTTTGGTGAATCCTGCCTGAGATGGACTGCCGCCTGCCTGCATGAGATGGTGGGTGAGTGCATCTGGTGGCACCCCTTCATCTCTGGTCCAGACTTTGGGTTCAGCATTGTCATTCACGTTTCTTGCAACAGTAGTGTAACTACAGTATAAAGTGGTCAGCGGAGGCAGCAAGCTGATTTTACTGATGTACCAGGTTTAATGCAACCCATTTACAGTGATGCCCATGAGCACATGTGTGTTTACCCATTTATATTTCCCTTTAATGGGAAAACAATGATTTTGTGCCCAGGTGAATTAGTTTAGATTCTTACCGTCTTTTTTATTTAAAGTGTTTGTTTTCAATTCTTCCACGGATTAAATAAAAATCCAGAATAATTCATGATTTCATTCTGACATTGTTGCAATGAATCTCTCTGCACTTTTCAATTGCAAACAGCTATGAAGGTGTTGCAAAGCTGCCCCATCATTTAACTTCCTGCCAACGTCTGAAGACGAGGCGACTTTTTTTCACTGTGCCGCTCATACTAGTCAGTCACCTTGGTGACAGGTTTGACACGGTTTCCTGTTATGTTCACATTATACTTCTTCTTCTTTGTTTTCTAGATTTGGCAAAAAAAAAAAATCTTTTAAAAAATGTCTTTACATTTTCACCAAAAATATTTATAATAATAAATAAATAAATAAATAATAAAAATAATATTTATAAAGATATTTTGCTCTAGTTTTCATTATTTTCCTTCCAACAATTACTTTATCGGTTTGAACACTGCATAAAAAAATTAAACTCCAGATGAGTGTGATGAACAAGGCCACATTCACAAAAGCACCCATGACTCAAGGTGCATCTTGTGTGTTTGTGTCTGCAGATGATCAGCTCCTTTATATCTGATCCCATGCTTTATTCAAAACACTGCGTGGTTTCATAGGCTGATCTCTGTGCAGCCTTGAGAGCAGCTGCATGGTTTCCTGTGAGAAGCATTATAACCATCTGCCATCAGCGCCTCAGCAAAGATGTGTCTATTAAGCTTGGACACAGTTACGACCCGCTGCTCTTTAAGCTGAATCTGTAGAGTTTATGAGGCTCATTGAAGAAAAAAGGAAACTCTAGGATGATTTGCTTCCTGGAATCCATTTGCTCATCTACAGTATGTGTCACATATACTCTCGCTTTTAGACGTCCCACTCGAAGACCTTCATTTTATGCAAAACATATTGATTCTAGATTGACTGTACCATTGGACCTCTGATACCTTCCAGTTTCTTTAGGGATCCCATTCTGCACAAGGCATGTCTTTTCTAATTTTACCAGTGCCAGCACTGTGAAACCTATGACAACCACTAGAGTTTCAGCATTTAGAATACATATTCTACTTCTCCTGTTGCAGATCTTCTTTCCCCTTCACAGGAAATGACTACAGTGGTCTTTGATTCATCTTTACTTGGAAGGAAATGCATCAAATGAATATAGATGTTTTTCATGTGCATTGTTATTAAACGTTAGCAGAACAGGAGCGTGACAAATTATTTAAAATTCAGACCGCAGTGCTGCCTTTAACCACTTGATGTCAGTCCTGCCTGCAAGTGTTAACAAGTTTGGAATAAACACAGGAAAACTGAAAGTAAAATGGAGCACAAGACATTAAAAAGCAGCAGTCCAGTGCTGGAGTGAGGTTTTTATCACAAGACCTTTGAGCAGATCATTGGAACATCATCATGACCACTACTACAACTGGTAAGTGTAATTATAGTGTAATTATAGTTAGTTTTATCCATGCAGACAACTTTATGTCTTATTATTCAATATATAACATGCAATATATATGGAGAAGAAGTGGTTGGTGTCACCTAATCAATTTACCATCTTTATTTTCTCTTCTTTGCAGCAGTGGCACAAGATGGGGGAACTATCTCTGGACTAAAAAGTGAGTTAATGAACAGTCCTCTAGCGTCGAATGCTGCTCTTAGTTTGATCCTCCTTGGCTTGGAGAAGGCAGCCGTGGTGGGGTTTGCGTGTCCTTGTGATCCTAAATGGAACACTGTGTTTGTATCAGCATATTTCGTCCTTCCTGGAGTTTCTGCCTCTCTGCTGATGCTTACCATTAAAGGAGTAAGAATCTGCGAGTGCAAGCATCAAGAGTGGAGAAACCTTCTGTTTTATGGCATAGCTCCTCTTATAACATGGCTCATCCTGATGCTCTTTGATGGCTTATACTTTGCCTGTGCAGTGACAAACTGGTCAGGCAGGTTTGTAACTGTTGAAAAAGCTGAGCCCCAGAGATGGTGTGAACCTGCTAACGGCACCTTATACATGGAGAGATTGAGCCTGACCCACGAGTGGTACTTTCTATCTCAGGTAATTCAAAGTCCAATTCATGAAAAACATTGTCATTCAATATAAAAATTGTATTACTGTAGATGTTTACACAACCATCACACTCATTGGTATTTGTTACATTTTTCTCTTTCTTTGTTCTTAGGCCATGGCACTGGGGATTCTTTTTGGCTGTGTCCTTCTACTGATAGTTTATGGAGGATATAAATGTCTATTTGAAACACCTACTGATGGAAATAAACAGGATGTAGAGGGGTTGAATATTAGTAACACCTTTGTGCTTAGAACAGGAGAAAGATTCTAAAAACGAGACCTCTGAAAGACATTGATCCAATATTTTCTGTTCTGTATATTGTATAACAATATAACAAAATTGTAATCTGTTCCACATGGGTGCAAACAGAAAGGTAGAAAATAAACGGACTAAAAGATCAGAAAACCTTCAAAATAAATAACTATAACTAACTATACCCACAGAAAATGCCTGCTTGATTTCACTAAAGCACAACTTGAAACACTGGACTACAAGCCACATACTCTATGTCGCTCCTCTTCTGCTTTAGTGTCTGGTCCTTTGGGTGGACGAGTTTCTACGAGTCAGTTGATGGGTTTCAATTTACAAAGAATAAGATTTTTTACATTCAGGACAGAGAAGACAAGTGATTTGAAAGTGTTACATTTACAATTAAACAGCCCCTGACTCAACATTGTATCCAATTTATCAGGCTTCTTTTTCATCTGTTCCGACAAAGATCTGGACCACTTTACAAGCCCCCCATAAAAAAGAATTAACAACCCTGTAATGGTGGAGGTAGAGTCACTAGTCACTACTCCCAGTCCTTTGTGTACCCAAGACACCTGTTTATTACAGGCATGAAATAAAACATAACTGAAGGATGCATTTGTGAACGCTAGCTTAACTTTCCTCAGACTAAAGAAGTTACCTGGACAGGTGGTGAAAGATTTCTACTCTTGAAGGGAGAAATCCAGTTGCTTGACTCAACTTTCAGACATGTACAATAGTTCGGTTATTTGGCAAGTGTAAAGTAAATTGTGTGTGAGTGTGAGAGTGATTTGTTCTTTGTGTCCTATTATAAACTAGCACCCAGTGTGTGGTGAACCATTAGGCTCCGTCTTAGATGAGATCCTTACCAGGAATATTTGCCTAAGATGTTCACTGAGTGCAGTGGTTGAACCCTTTTATTACTGCTCCAGACGTTAGGTCCATACAATACATACAGTACTGGATATTAGCTCAAAACTGTAATTACTTCAACACATTGTAACACAAAGTATACTAGGTACACATAATATACTGTAGTGTGTAGATACTAGACAATAAGCTCACTGCAATATCTGCCAGACTTTGCTCTAACTGTCAGACGCCAAACAAAGGAAACCATAAAACCTCTGTTTAAACAATTTATGACCTCCTATTTGCAACAGAGCTTTTCATTTATAGGTTTTCAGCAAAGCTAATGCTCATTTACCCATTTAAGCATAACTGTGTATAGTGCTTTTGTGCACTTTTGGCACACTCTTTACAAATGGCTACAGTCATGTTTGATTCAGCTTTACATGGAGAAAATACATCAAATGGATATTTTAAGTGTACTGATAATAAACGTCAGCAGGACAGGACCAGGACAAATTTCACAGGCTTGTGTTGTCATTTAATGTGCAGTACTGTTTTTAACCGCTTGGTGTCAGAGTTGACAGTTGACAAGGTTGTACAGTAACTGATAAAAAAAAGACAAATAGAAAGGAAATAGGAAAAACATATTTACTAGAAAGCAGTACTGTACTCAAGTGAGGCTTTTATTACAAGACCTTTGAGCAGGACACTGGAACATCAACATGGTCAATCCTTCTAGTAGAGTGACTGGTAGGTGTAATTATAATTGGTTTTGTGTTGTTTATTATTCATGCGGACAGTTTTATGTTGAGTTCTAGAAAGCTTTAATATACTTTAGAAATAAATACTTAATGGCTTAAAAGTCACTGAGACAAAATTAAATGAGTATCTTTTAGAAACAAGTTGTCTTTATAATTTAAAAATATGAAACAATAATTAAACATAAACTGAATTTCTGAAGTTAAATATTTAAGCTTTTTAAAAATATTTTCATTAAATTAAATAAAATTTACTTTCAGAAAGTTTAGTTATACACATGTGTTTTTGTCTCTAATGCTTCTCCTGAATATTTTAAGATATGAATTCTAGATTGTTTATTTTATTTTCAGGGCGTTCACAGGTTTATAGTTAGACAACAAGATTGTTGGGTTTTTTCATGCAGAAGGAGTAAAAATGTCTTTATGTTACTATGTTTCTAACTTTGCATCTTTATTTTTCTCTTTTTGCAGCATTAGCATCTGATGAGACAAAACAATTACAAACACAATTCATCTCCATATTGAAAAGTGAGTTAAGAACAAGTCCTGTTGCATCAAATATGGTTATTGGCCTGATCCTCACTGGCTTAGAGAAGATTGTAGAGGTGGAGTTCGCGTGTCCTTGTGATCCTGAATGGAACACATTGTTTGGGTCAGTGTATCTAATTTTGCCTGGAGTTACTGCTTCTGTTCTGATGCTATTATTCATGAATGTAAGTATAGAGTTGAAAAAGAGCATGAAAAGCTTTCACTTTCTGGCCCAGTTCCGCTCATAATGTGGCTCATCCTGGTCTTCTTGGATGGTCAATACTATGCCTGTGCAAGAACAGACTGGACAGGCAGGTTTGTGATTGTTGACAAAGGTGAACCCCAGAAATGGTGTGAACCTACCAACGGAACCTCGTACGTGGAGAGAATGAGTCTGACCCAGACGTGGTACTTTCAGTCTCAAGTACGAAAAAAGCTGATATCCCACACTATCACACAAATTTGTACTAGATGTATTCACAACCATCAAACTCATAGTAATAATTTATATTTTCTCTTTCTTGGCTTCTTAGGCTTTTGGATTTGGTATTCTTTTGGTCTGTGTTTTACTATTTGGAGCATATAAATGTCTACGTACACAACCTACTGATGACAAAGACCAGGATGAAGAGGAGCCAAATATTGGTACCCTTTCGAGCTAACAGAAGCAAGCCAAGAGGACAGTCTTTAATAATATTAACCCTCATATACTGTAGTTTCTCTTATCTCGTAGAGAAAATACAATTTTTTGTTGAGAGGGTACAGCATTAGTTTGTCGTTTTCTGGGCAATCTGCATTCAAGTTTCATTGGAACAGGAATATGGGTGTGGTGGAGTGCTGCAGATAAGGTTCCTGTGGGCTTCAGATACAGTAGTTCATGCTTAGCTGTAAGCACATCAGATGTACTTGTTTATATGATTCTCCTTTTGCCTCCAACCCTTATGAACATGTTGCCCATAAAAATACGTAATGTCCCATCACAGATGTTCTGCTAATTAACTCATTCATTGTTAAATGCCCTGTTCACTGCGTTGAACTGTTATTCTTTGTTTGTTTGTTTGTTTGTTATTGCTTTCTCTGTCGCAGCCACTGCTCATAGACACTGTGACAGTTCAGCAGCAGCTGGATGAAGCAGGAAAATAGGCTACAGGACAAAAAAACAGAAGTCGTAAAACCTGATTTCTCATCCACTGTTTGAGTGAAAGGTCGTGTAGGGTCAGAGCAGAAAGACCCAAATTAGGAGCCGACTGAAGACTGCAGTAACGCCAAGAGCTTCCTTTTAGAGGGTGTTGTTGTTTACATGGTCTGTGGTCAGATTTAGGTGTGATGACCACTGGTTCACAGCCTCTGATCAAACCTACATCGTCAGAGCGGCCTCTGCAGAAAATATCTAAAAAAAACAAAAACATGCAATGTTGTTATGTCAAACTTATTATCAGGACCAAAAGACACATGTGCTGTACAAGACAGGTCAGATGCATCTCTGGAGCTGGTATCACATGTGATGCAGCCTGCTTCACATGTGCCTCAGCAGCCAATGATTTGAGTAGCTGAGCTGACGTTAACACCAACAGGAGGGATTATTTACAATGTGTGTAGATGTAACCATCACTCCGTCTGGAGTGGAAATCAATCTTCCTTATACTGTAGGTTTAACTGGGCATACGTTTGAGAGCAAAAATAAGTGTTAATATGTGTTGATGTCAGATGTTGCACAAGACAGTGAAATAGTAAGTTGTTCTTTAATAGTCTGGTATGTACAGTAAATATTTTTACTTTTCTCTAATAGTCGTCTCCCCTTTAATAGTCATTAATAGTCTGATTCAGTCTTCTTTGTTTTCCCTATAGTCTGGCCAGACAAACCTATATTGTGCACAATTCTTTTTAGAAACATGGAGGATTTTATTACTGAATTTGTTGCAAATCGAAATAGTTTAAACCCATCAGACTGCAAATTCATGCAGCAGTTGTCATTTAGCTGGTTGCCATCATTTTAAAATCACTGTGGGATGTTTTGAGCAAAAAGCAATTCTTTATTGCAAGCAAATAAGCATGAATTTAGATCAGTTGAGCAAAGAGTTGGACTAATTGAGCGTGTCTCAGCTATAAGCGTGTTTCTTCATTGCATGCGTGGAAATGTGTGTGTGTGTTTGCGGTACCGTGTTCTACGTCTTGTCGCCTTCCTCCTTCCCCAACCATCAGTCTGATGTGAGCGCCTGAGTGGGTGGAGCTTGACGTAGCAGGGACACTTGTTCTTTCAAAGCCCCTCCTGACCACAGCCATGACAGATGTATCCTGGATGCAGCTCCATTGAGCCAATCACGTCTGAGGTCTCCTGTTGTTTCAACCAGTGTCTGCGTCAGAGCACGTCTTCTTAGATGGAGCTCACTTTGCTCTTTCTCTTTTCTCGTTCTCCTTTGCTGAAGAATGTCATAAGCAGGAGTCTGTGTCAGACACACAGCTGTATCTCAGTTTTACGTCCTCTGAAGCTTCAGACACAGTCCTTTCATGCTGGTGCAGGGCTTGTAGTAGCTGGTGAGTCTGATGAGCCCAGAACATGATGGCTGCAGACGTTGTGGGAGTCACTGAGGACAATGGAGGTCCTCACTTTAATGTACTGCAAGTACAAGAATGTGTGTGTTTCTCATCTCTTTTTTGTTTCTTTTAGAGGTTTAATTTGGATAGATTTGCTTTTTTCAAATCTCCTGTTCTTTTGTATCTAATTTGTCTTTTAAGGTGCGTTGACTGTTACGCTAAGGGATTCTCATTTTGAACCCATGAAACCAGTTTCCCACTCATGGAAAGATGAAACGCACAAATAACCATATTTACTCATCATTAATGTAAGGTTGCTGTCTGGTGGTGAAGACTCAGATTGCCCTGAACCCGTCTTCCAGAGTTCGGCAGTTTCCTGTCTTAGATTTTTTGTGTTCCGGCCGGAACCTTCCCTTAATTTCTTTTTACGGACGTGTCCGGAAAAAGGGACCTGCTCAGATCTAGCGACAGAGTCTTCCCGGAAGTGATCCCTCACCGTCCGGCCCTTCTAAGACCCGGGTCTCTCGTGTCTCGAGAAAACGTCCCACTGCAAACGCACTCCGTCCTTCAGGAAAGCCGTCTTTTTTTTTCGTCTCCCACTCTCGGTGTGGACTGCGCTCAGATCTGCACTCACAGTACGGACGAATGCTCGGTTCCACGAGCCAACCTTCAGCAACCGTCGTCTCGCCCCCCAGAGCAGACTTTTCAAAATTTATTATTGGGATTATTATTATTTTGATCAATTTTACTAATCAAATTTAGCGTTTCAACCAAATAGAAGATTTTTTCCCAACAAATTGAAATGTTTCATCCTAAAAAAAAAGTTTCAAAAAAGAAATCTCTCTCACCGGGCCAAGCCAAGTTAGGATTTTGGGGGCTGGGGGGACTGTGAATGAAACTGGTCAATGCACTGATCTCCTGGTTTTTGGTTTGTTGATGTGCACGATCAACATCCATGTTTTTGATTTGCTTTCCCCATTATATTTATTTTTATTTATTTTTATAATAAATCACACAAAGGACAACTCTCTCATCTGCCTCTTCCACCACATTATATTAATATAATTGTTACACATGCACATCATAACAGCTAAACCTGTCAGACAGCATGTTAGATATACTTTCATTTTCCTTCCCATTTTTGTGCATGACTAACAATTACTGTATGAGCACAGAAAAGCTTCACAACCTGTTATGCTGTATCTAAGCCATGTTCTCTGACCAGCCTGTCAGCAATGCACGCCCTCCAGGATTTTAAAAAAAGAATAGATGGTATAGAAAAGAGAAGCATGGGTCCGACAAATGTACCGACTAAAATGGTCAAGAGTGTTTTTTACAACTTAAATTTATTCAATACTGGTGGTTACCACACCACAGGAAAGATTCAAGTTCAAGTTCAGTCTTGTTCCAAACGTATGTGATTACAAATTCTCGATGACTAAAATTGAAAAAGAAAGTGGGACTGAAGGAAGGGTGTCAAAGGAATTGGGTATAATATACAGCACAAAACAAATTCGGAAAACAAAAAGATTTTGATCAATGTAAATTGTAATTTATAGTTTACTGCATGGTATGTTCATTATTGATTTAGTTTTGGTGTTATTGGAAATGTTACTTTGACCGATACTTTGTCATTTGGAAAATGTTTTTAAACTATATAAGCAGAGGAATATTCCCATCATTGCTGCATTTGCAGTATAACCCTGTCCTCCTTGGTCACATGCAGAGACTGCGGGTATCAGTGTGATTAGTTTGGTACCAGTTTTGGCATTTTTGATTCCAGCTCACCCTCAAACACAATGAACTTTTTTGTACGTTATGACACCACAAAGAAAAATGTATTCAAGTTCAGTCTTGTAGCTAACGTATGTGTTTGAAAATTTACAACAGCCTGAAATGAAAAAAAGGTGGGATTGAAGGAAGGCGTCACAGTTAGAGGGTATAAATAACAGGGAGAAAAGAGGCAACAAGAGGATACTGTATGTTACTTGTGCAAAACAAATCTGAGTAGGAAACTAAAGATGGACAGGAAAACTGTCTCAAGGAAAACAGTGGGTAGGTGGAATTCTACATTAGTTTGTGTTTAATTTATTGTCAGTGGATATGAGTAAGTGATTTTGAGTTTGTGACATTTACTGTAGAGACCGCTAGGATTTCATTTTTTTCAGTTTTGATGTTGCTGGAAATAAATCTCCATAATCTCTTTGTTGTACCAAGAGACCGAATATGTTTTACAAATGAATAAATGTATATATGGACAGTATTATGAAGGGAGGTTTTGTGTAAAAAAAGAACTATGTCTCATTTTGTTTCTCATCATTATTATCTTCTTATGCAGAAGCAGCAGCTGAAGGGAAAAAAATGTTCTTCACCACACTGAGAGGCAAATTCATGAATAGTCCCCTCGCATCAAATATTGTTCTTGGTTTAGTCCTCACTGCCCTAGAGAAGGCAGTGGAGATGCAGTTTGCATGTCCTTGTAATCCCAAGTGGAACGCTGGGTTTTCATCAGCATATTTTGTCCTTCCAGGATTTACTGCCTCTGTGCTGATGCTTGTTGTTCAGGGATGTAAGTGCAAGTTTCGCCAAGAAAGAGAGAATCTTCCACTTTTTGGCCTTGTTCCATTCACAATGTGGCTCATCTTGCTCTTCTTGGATGGTCAATACTATGTCTGTGCAATGACAAACTGGAACGGCAGTTTTGTGGAGATCAATGGAGCTGAACACCAGAGATGGTGCAAACCTGACAACATCACCTCACAACTAAAAACCAGCCAGGAGTGGTACTTTCATTCTCAGGTCATTAAAAATCCAATATGTCTAAATCATTCATGTAAAACATTGGCATTCAATATAAAGCTTTAATATATGTTTACACAACCATTACACTCATTGGTAATAGTTTATTTCTCTCTTCCTTGGTTTCTTAGGCCATTGGACTGGGGATTGTTTTGGTCTATGCCATACTACTCATGGCATATGGGGCATATGAATATGTACAAAAAAGAAATACTGATGGAACAGACCAGGATGAACAGTGGAAAGATACTGGTAATGGTATAGAGCTAACAGAAACAGGTCAACAGTTTTGCACTGAAAGAGACACCTTAAAGAACATTGATCCAACGGATTCATATTAACATTTATTGATGTTACAGGTTTTACTTTTAGTTTAGACAACAAGATTTCTTGTATGGAATAATTAATTGTGTTTTTAATAATATTAAAGTTCCTAAATTTGAGAATTTATCATCGCCACTACTTAAATACATATAAATACATATAAATATAATAATTTAAACCATAAAACAAAAACAAACTAACATCTATTGATGGGTGGGGGTTTAATTTGCAGGTACAAGGTTTTGAATATAGAATTTTATGCATATTTAACAACAACAACAACAACAACAACAATAATAATAATAATAATAATAATAATAATAATAATAATAATAATAATAATAATAAAGTAAAGTAATGTGAAGTGTCTCAAGGATGCACCTGAAGCCGAAGCAGGGGATTAAACCGCAGATCTTTGCTTTCTGAGGCTGTTGCGCTACCAACTGAGCTATCAGGCCAATTAGTACATGCTTGAATAATAATGAGAATATGTCAATAAACGATCGCATGCAAAATCACCTTTGCTGTCATTCACATTTAAAGTTGTTTCCATGAAACTTGTTTCTCCATAGTGCGTCTTAAATCTAAGTGAATGTGATAAGCACATATGTTATTCTTTATTTAGGGGAGGTCAAGCATATGCTGCATTACATAGAAATAAATATTGACTGATAAATGTTAGCCATGTATCAGTATTCAGGAATGATGTTAAGTAGTCTACATTGGGCCAAAATACTGATTATTGGTCACACAAAAAGTGCTATTATAGACAGTGGTGAAGTAAGTTGCAAGATGTTATGCTTATCTCTATGTTTGACTGGAGTAACTTGATTAGCAAAGTGACAATAATATGGATCCAATACCTACAGCCCCACCACCCTGAACCTGCCCGAGCTTGTCCTGTCTTGTTTAGTTTTTGGATGAAATGCAGGTACAGTACAGTTAAGAACCTGGTGAAACACTTTTTACATAATATAAGGTACATTTAACTCAACTTTAACTTCGCTTAATGGACATACGCACACTGGACATGATGTGTTGGTTCTTCTGTGCTGGGGCATCTTCTTGTGTACTGTTGCACAAGCAATAGATGAGAGGGACTGTCCATGATGGATGTGTTCTAAAGGAACACATTCAGCAATGTCTGAGTCGTCTGAGGATTTCTGGCTATGATAGCTGGTGGTTGTATATGTGAAGCCTGTGTAGAGGAATTGTTGGAAAAATACTGCATTTTAATTATTGAAACATTGTTGGAATTTATTTTGCTGATCTGCTGTGACCTTGTTAGATGTGGTATGGCCTTGAAGTTTTCTCCCTTCTGCTCTGCAAGACATACTGTAGGGAGTACCAGACTGTAGCATCCTTATTTGATGTGCCCAATTCTTGCTTTGTGTAGAAGATATTTCCCACGTACTTTGTGACTATGCACCTCCCAGAGTGGAATATATATTATGAGCTGAATTCTTGTCTTCAGTGAGAGGAAGTTTCCTGTGTTGTAAACAGCTCACTCATTGCAAGTAAAATACTGAAGAAGTTCTCAACTCATTGTGTTTCTTTTATTTAAGATTTACAAAGGGAATTCACAATTTCGCTAATTCACTAGCATGCAGCATGCAAGGATAAAATAGAAAGAGAAAGTTAAGGAAGTTAAACAGGATGGAATTTGATGCAATGTGGCTTTAATCCTGGCTCTCTGGAATTTTGCAGTTATGTTAGTTAGTCAAAAAACATTGTAAATGAATCAATCTTGCATCAAATAGCACAATTTTATCTACTGAACACGTTGGTTTCATGACGGTTGAAAGTTCTGGTGCACCTGAATTTGAACTTTGAGTCCAGATGAAGTCTTTCCCTTTCATAATTAATCCGCATTGCAGGTTTTATAATCGTTATCTCCTCGTGCCTGTGTAGTCGGGAGGGATAAGGAAGATCCTGTTAAATTTCCTGTTCAATTTAAAGATAGTGTGCCTCTATCAGTATCCATGTTCTTTGATGCTAATCAACTCAATCAGTTTCTCTTGTGAAAATATGATAATTTCTTTATTCATTAATGTGGTTTTAGAACGTTTCATTCACATTTCAGATTGTTTCCAACTGCTATAGAAAAAGATAGACTGATTAAGTTTAGCCATGTAATAATATCCTGGAATAATTTTGATTAGTCCACACTGTAGTGTTTGATTATTGGTTCATAGATTAAGATTTTATGCTTGCAATTGTTTCATCTTGAATATTCAACCTGACATTATAGACGGGAGGGACAATATGGACCCAATACCTACAAATATACCACTCTGAACCTGCCTGAGGTAGTCCTGCCTTGTTTTAGTACTTGGATGCAACAGTAAAAAGTGTATTCAACTTAAATTTAACTTCTTCTAAATGTAAAATCACTAGACCTGATCTGTTGATCCTTCTGTGCTGCCATCCTCTTGTGTATACAGTATCTGTTTGGTTCCACCAAAGTACACTTTTTACTGAGGACTCATCAACCTTTTCCATGTTGATCTTATGTGATTCTCCTGTGGCTTCCAACACTCAGATGTCCTGCTAATCATCAGTCACTCATTCAGTTTCTCTGGGGAACCTTGTTAAATGCCCTGATGAGTTGACAGCTGCTAATCTACTTCACATCTTCTACACATAAAGGATTAAATAATAATTTGTAACTAGAGACAAGTCAATCACTCACTGTTGGACATACTGCAAAAAGAAACCTTCAGTAGATGGACACGCATTAATTCTCTAATCTTCATTACCATCTAGTGGCGGATTAGTGCACAACATAACAAACTTAATGCGCCCAAATGTCAACAGAATACATTTAAATTTAAAATTGCAGCTCTACATTTTGTAATGAACTACAAGAATAAATAGAAAGGACCACTTATAAAAATGCAGACTTTCTTTTCTTTTCTTACTGTTATAATATTTTCCCAGAGGTCCAAATTACCGAGTATACTTATATTAAAAATAAATATAGGTATACTTATAATGTGGAGACGTAGATAAGTCTTCTTCTTACAAAGCCTTGGATTACATTAGAACTGACTGCAGTGGAGACACCGTGTGGGTTCAGGATGCAGCTGTGTTTCATTAAGCATCTTATGAAGATGCTTGAGACCTTCAGGTCTGGTTGTTGGTCAGGATGCTGACACACCTGAACCCTCCAGTTGCACCTGTATTTATACTAGAAGTACATTTACTGCAACAAGGTGATTCTTAACCTGCTGTAAAGCAGCCTTCAACAAGTTGTGTGTGTTTCCCACATTACTCACCTCCATGAGCCATGAGTCAAATGCAGAGACTGATGTTTTCTTGGTGGCTCATAAAGTACAACTGTGGTGAATTTTGGGACGTCAAAGCTGTTAGACGTTAATAGAGCTTTTTGTGATTTCTTCTCATCTTCGAGCATACAGCACCATATTCCTCATACTTTACCATGATGAAATTCAGATTTGTAATGGTTAAGTTGTTACAGTAAGTAAGGTACTGCAACGGAAGGAAAGTGATGTTCAGTGTTGTGGTTAACGCATGCGTTCACAAGTTTAAGCTGACTTGATGTGACAAACAACTTGAAAGTAGGATGGAAGGAAGGGAAGAGCAGAGAGAATGCGGAGGAGCCGTTAATCACACAGCAGATCAATAATGATGGGAAGTGTCTCTAAGACAGTATCTGGTAGGTAAAATCACATTTATTATCCAGAAATACAGTATCACTGTATGTGTCGCATCGCGGTATCTCCAGTTTCTCATCTCCACTCTTTCTTTGTACAGCAGCAGTAGCTCCTCACGGGAAAGATCTATTTCTCTCCAGACTGAAAAATGAGATTATAAAAAGTCCCCTCGCATCAAATGTGCTTCTTGGCCTGATCCTCACTGGCTTGGAGAATTTTATAGATATGGAGTTTGCGTGTCCTTGTGATCCTGCATTTAATGCTTTTTTTGCATCAGTGTACTTATTTTTTCCTGGAGTTACTGCCTCTGTGCTGATGCTCGTTACTCAAGGATGTAGGTGCAAAGCTCAGCAAGAGTTGGAGAAGGTTCTACTTATTGGCTCAGTTCCTGTCATAATGTGGCTCGTCCTGGTCTTCTTGGATGGAGAATACTTTGCTTGTGCTAAGACTTACTGGTCGGGCAGGTATGTGATCGTTGACAAAGCTGAGCCCCAGAGATGGTGTGAACCTACAAACAGCACCTCATACATGGAAAGAATGCGCCTGACCCAGAGATGGTACTTTCAGTCTCAGGTAGGGAACAATCTGATGTCTCAGTTATTGATCATTTCTATTTCATACATACATTTCAAACATTAATAGTTAACTTTGTGACTTTCTTTGACTGTTAGGTCATGGGAATTGTGGTTCTGATAGGCAGCCTTGCTCTATTTGGACTATTCAAATGCTCCCAAAGGCTTTTTATTCAAAGGCCAGAGGAAAGAGCCACAGGTCTACGTGAGCTAATCCAAGAAGAAGAGGTACAGGCATTCTTAGAATAATAGCAATACCTAAAGAGAGTTGATGCAATAAACCAATTCACCATTTGTCAACCAGTTCGTGGTGAATCTTGCCTCTTCCTCGACTGTCAGCTGAGATGGACTGCAGCCTGCCTGCGCAGCTAAGATGGTGAGTTAGTGCATCTGGTGGCACCCCTTCACCTTTGGTCCGAACTTTGGGTTCAGCATTTTCATCCAGGTTTCTCGCAGGAGGACAAGTATATCTACAGTAATAAGGTGGTCAATGAGGACAGCAAGCTGATTTTTCACTGATGTACCAGGTTTAATACAGCCCATTCACAGTGATGAGTCCCATGAGCACTTTTGTGTTATTTCCCTTTAATGGGAAAACCAGCTTTTGTGCCCAGATGAATTAGATATTTGGACCAACAGTAGAGTAAGTGTCTCTAAACCCAAATGAAGCACCTTCATGCTGATGTGCTCGGGCCTTTTAAGTAAACATTAATAAACTGACATTAAATAAACGAGTCAGGTTGTTAATGTAAACAACTTCAAGATCTTCCAACATTTTATGACCTCCCACTTGCATCAGAGCTGTTCATATTTATCCAAGTCTACTTGTGCAGCCAAGCATTTCTATGCGTGTGAACTGTTAAGGTTGTCGCTTCAAAGCAAGCAACAACTTTTCAGATCGTCTGCATTCAAGGTTTACTGGAACAAATATGTTGTAATAGATGTTATTTTGAGTTTTGCTCCAACTAAACTAGGAATATGGTCTCTTGTCCAGTGAATGAAAAATGTTTATTTCTCACTCAATATTACTGTTAGTGTTATTAGAACTTTACTTAAACTTTAATTCCTATGTTACTTTTAGTTAATTAGTTCTGTTTTCTTTATCAATATTAAATTTTTTTCTGTAAATATATATCATGTACTGTATGTGTCAACCTCCTTATGTACATGATCCATGACATTGTCATGCTTACAGTAGTCATGCATAATATATACTTAAAAAATAATGATGTAATTCATTATGAGCACTCACAGCACATGCAATATTTCCACTTATGTAACAAATATAATGCATTGTTATTATAAGTTTTAAAGAACCGGTGAAGCTTTTACCAGCTTTTTTACTGTTTGTTTTTGAATTGTAATAAAATCTTCTATTTAAATTAAACCTAAAATTGTGCATTAGCTTCAGCTACAGAATACAGTTCATCATGATTTCATTCTGACATTGTAGCAATGAATCTTTCTGCACTTTTCAATTGCAAACAGCTATGAAGGTGTTGCAAAGTTGCAAAACCATCATTTAACTTCCTGCCAACTCACTGTGCCGCTCACACTAGTCAGTCACCTTTGTGACAGGTTTGACATGGTTTCCTGTTATGTTCACATTATACTTCGACTTTTTTTTCCTCTATTTTTTTGCAAAGAAACCCCAATCTTTTTTTAAAAAAAATATTCACATTAAAAGAACATTTATAAAAATATGTTGCTCTTCATTATTTTCTTTCCAACAAGTATTTGAACACTGCATATAAAATTAAACTCCAGATGAGTGTGATGAACAAGGCCACATTCACAAAAGCACCCATGACTCAAGGTGCATCTTGTGTGTTTGTGTCTGCAGGTGATCGGCTCCTTTATATCTGATCCCATGCTTTATTCAAAACACTGCCTGGTCGAGTGGTTTCATAGGCTGATCTCTGTGCAGCCATGTGAGCAGCTGCATGGTTTCCTTTAAGAAGCATTATAACCATCTGCCATCCACAGTATGTGTCACATATACTCTCGTTTTTAGACGTCCCACTCAAAGACCTTCATGTTATGCAAAACATATTGATTCTAGGTAGACTGGCTGCCTTTAACCGCTTGGTGTCAGTCCTGCCTGCAAGTGTTAACAAGTTTGTAATAACTTGAAAATATAAACACAGGAAAACTGAAAGTAAAAATGGAGCACAAGACATTACAAAGGAGCAGTCCAGTGCTGGAGTGAGGTTTTTATCACAAGACCTTTGAGCAGATCACAACATCACCATGGCCAGTCTCTCTAGAAAAACAACCGGTAGGTGTAATAAAGCTTTTGTTTTATTTATTATCCATACAGGTCGGTGGATGTCTCATTATTAAATAAATAGCATGCAATCTGAACCAAGAAAAAATAGTTTTTTTTTAAATTATTCCTTAATAACACTCCACAATAGCTGCAGTCAATGAAAGACTACACAGTTAGACAACAGGATTAAAAAAAGATTTTATGCAGGAATAAGAAGTCTCTGTGTTACTATGTCACTAATGTTGCATCTTTATTTTTCTCTTGTTACAGCAATAGCATCTGATAAGACAAAACAATTACAAAAGCACTTCATCTCCACACTGAGAAGTGAGTTGTCACAAAGTCCTTTAGCATCAAATGTGCTTTTTGGCCTGATCCTCACTGGCTTAGAGAGGTTTATAGAGATAGACTTTGCGTGTCCTTGTGATCCTACACTGAACGCTCTGTTTGGATCAGCATTTATAATTTTGCCTGGAGTTGCTGCTTCTGTGCTGATGCTTGTTATTCACGGATGTAAGTGCAACGTTCAACAAGACTGGAAGAAGCTTCTACATTCTAGCCCAGTTCCTGCCATAATGTGGCTCATCCTGGTCTTCTTTGACGGTCAATACTATGCCTGTGCTAAGACTTACTGGTCAGGCAGGTATGTGGTCATTGACAAAGCTAAACCCCAGAGATATTGTGAACCTGCCAACAGCACTTTATACATGGAGAGAATGAGCCTGACCCAGACGTGGTACTATCAATCTCAGGTAATGTACAAATGATATCGCTCTATCTAATAATTTATGAAGAACATTTTTATGCGCATTTATGAGCATTCAAGAAGCACCTTTAGCAAGGGGCTGATCAGCATTTGGTGCACAGAATGCCCCCAGAGAGCCTTCCTACCTGTGGCCATCAAACTGTGCACATTAAAACACAATACTTTTGTATATATCAGTACAAAACATATCTACTGTTATTCTGTTGTTCCGTTGTAGTTCCCCTTCTTTTCTTTCTGTTTCTCTGCCTGTGTTGATTGCAATCAAAAATAGGCGAAGCAATTTCCCTCTATAAAGAGGGATCTATATATAATGAAGATTTTGAAACTTGAATCTTGAATATAACATTGTATTACACTATTCATAATAGGTTAGGGATATTGCAAGAGACTCCATGTAAATGTCTAAAGTTCGGGGTAATAGATATTAAATTAATGAAAATGGTGTTAATTACTAATAATGTATGAGAATAAACACCATGTTCAATAGTTTAATATCTATTACCCTGAAATTTAGACAATTATAAGGAGTCTCTCACAATATTCCTAACTTATTGTGAACGGTGTATATGTTTACACAGCCATCACACTCATTGGTAATAGTTTATTTCCTCTCTTCCTTGCTTCCTTAGGGCATTGGACTTGGGATTCTTTTAGGCTGTGTTTTTTTACTCGTACTATATAAAGCATATAAATGTCTACGTAAAAAATGTACCGATGGAAATAACCAGGATGAAGAGGAGCCAAATATTAGTAACACCTTAGAGATGGGTGCTAGAGGAGCAGCCAATGAAAACACGACCTCTGGAAGACATTGATCCAGCAGTCTGTTAGTTGCTGTGACCTTCAAATATTTGTTAATAGTGAAGATGTGAGTTGATGTGAGTTGTTTATCTCCAGGTGCTGACGTCTGACTGGCTTGTGTGTAGAGTTTAGACATATTTTGCAAAAAGTGTGTAAGCAAAAACTAAATTAAGGTATATGTCAAAGAAGGAAGAGAAGGAGGAAAAGAACAAGGAGACAAGCAGTCTCAGATGAAATTCAAGCCACTGTTGTACTGTAGTTGAGCATGTCCCTGTCCATGGGGACTAAGAGGGAGGCTGAGTAATGAGTGCAGCCACGTTTGAGTGGCTTCACTGTTGCCGCCATCATCAGAACCTTCAGCGTGGAAAACCGGTTGGTGTACTGACAGTAAGGGGCACGGTACAGTAAAGTGCAGCCACTGCGTCACAACAATACTGTAGAGCAGCCTCACTATGTCGTTGGTTGCAATAGTGTGACTGCTTTACACAATTACCTGTACCCAATAAACTTTAGCTAGTAATTAGATGTTATTAGACAACAGTAATTAGACTTGATGTAAGTATGTGTAGATGTGTTAGCATTCTTATTTTTAATCTCCCTATCTTCTTGTGTGTACCTCCATCTGTGACAGCAATCAAAGTGTGCAAAATAATTTCCCTCTGGGATTATTAAAGTTTTTTGAATCAATCTTGAATCTGAGGTTTTTAACATCTTTCTGCTGCATACTCGGCCTGGTGGTGGAAAGTGTATGACCGGAAACCTGATACTTGTGCTCACCTCCTACAAGCCATGGAAAAGCTACGTAGAGGGTTTTATCAATTCAGAAAAACTGTAAAGTCAGTGAGTGTATGAAGCTGACTTTTCATTGATGTACTAAATATATTACAATGCATTCATAGTGATGTTGAGTTTCATGAGAACCGTTCTGGTTCAATGGGTTCCATTTAATGGCAAAACCTGAATTTTTCCCTCATTGAATTAGATATTTGAATCACCAGTAGAATGCTTCCAAACCCAAATGAAGCACCCTCATGCTGACATGCTCAGACCTTTACATGAACTGTAACATAAACAAACAAGTCAGGTTGTTAATGTAAACAACTTCAGATGAGATTGGTGCAGGGTTTTTTCACCATTCTTATGTAACATGAGATAGCTCAGAGAAGAATGTACTTTCTGAGGAGGCTCAGTTCTTTTACAGTTTCTATCGATTGCTTCGATCTGTTTTAAGAAACCAGGTTCCACTTAGTTTTCATCATCACTGATCATTGCTATTTGTTGTCTTTGTAGTCTATGTCAAATTTGCAAAAACAATTTGCAATTTGCAAAGTTGCAGAACAGGTGCCACTGTGAGTTCATACTGGTCTTACTAGTTTCTAATAGGTTAGGGATATATGGTTTCTGTTTGCTGGAATAGTGATGATGGAAACTGAGTGGAACCTAGTTTTAGGTCAAAGCAATCAATAAAAACTGTAAATACCACTGGACAGCCTTCCTACCAGTGGCCATCAGTCTATACAATTTCTCCCGCCTGTGTGTTATGTACATACAGGTGCTGGTCATATAATTAGAATATCATCAAAAAGTTCATTAATTCCATTCAAAAAGTGAAACTTGTATATTATGCTCAGTTCGAGGGGGTTTGCTTGGGGAGTAAAACACCCACTAGCGCCCCAGGAGCCTTGCATGGCAGTCCACTGCTCCCCCAGGGGATGGCTTAAATTCAGAAGACCAATTTTGTTGTTACATTGTATGTGATAATGACCAATAAAGTCTTTCTTTCTTTCTTTCTTTCTTTCTTTCTTTCTTTCTTTCTTTCTTTCTTTCTTTCTTTCTTTCTTTCTTTCTTTCTTTCTTTTTTTATTCTTTCTTTCTTTCTTTCTTTCTTTCTTTCTTTCTTTCTTTCTTTCTTTCTTTCTTTCTTTCTTTCTTTCTTTCTTTCTTTCTTTCTTTCTTTCTTTCTTTCTTTCTTTCTTCCTTCCTTCCTTCCTTTCTTTCTTTCTTTCTTTCTTTCTTTCTTTCTTTCTTACTAATTGAATGATGTCAGTGTTAACTGACGGTCAGCAGCCATGTCCAGCCTTAGTTCCAGTTTAGCAGGTCCCAGTCATGCACCCAAGCCCTACTCTAGCTCAACATTCTAGGCCTGCTGAGCCCCCTGCTGAGCTTTCATGTCCATCCCCAACTCTGGTTCCAGTTGTTGGGGATATGCGAGGAAACACAGTTCCAGAGCAGCATACAAGTCCAGCCCAAGCCTTGCTAAGCAGTCTTGCTCACATTGCTGTTCAGCCTTTCACGTGGCTCAGGTTCCTGTTCAACCTTCTATTCCTAGCCCCAGCCCAGTTTTTTCATCCGGCTCGGGCTCCAGTTCAGTCATGTCTAGCTCCTACTTCAGCTCTAGTTACTGATGATCAGAAGATGACCACTCCAGTCCTTGTCTCTGGTGGCCCGGTAAAGCGTACCCCTCCAGTCCTAGTTCCTAGGACTTGTTGCACCTCCATCCTCCATCCTCTTTGAAAGGAGTTAGGGACTTTGTACAGTACAGTATTGATTCTTGGACTTATTGAGTCATTTTGGTTGGGTTTTCATCTCTGTTGCTTAGTCCTGTATGTCATGCCTTGTTTTGTTCTGACCCACCTCCAGTCCTCCCTCCGCCCACTCTGCTCGTCTGACCTGTGTTTTGGGTGCCCTGGCCTCGCCCGGGGGGGTCTGTGTTATCTATCTATCTGTGTTTTCTTAACTCTAACTTAGATTTCACCAGCTGCAATCACTGTCATTTGTTCCTGCATTTAAGCACTCACCTGTTCTAGTTGCCAGATTATCTGCTCTGTACATGCGATTTGCCAGTCAGCCTTCCAGCTTTCAGTAGGTCCTTCCAGTGTTTTTTTTCATACCTGTTCCTGACCTTGCCTTGTCTTGTTCTTTACTATTTTGACCATTGCCTGTCTGACCCAGAGTTTTCCTGATGTTTTGCTCCTGTCACATTTGGGTCTTGTCTTTCTGCCGTTCTTGACAAAATGTTACTAATGTGACATTTATGAATAACAAAAATTGAAAATACTTCAGTTATGTTTGAAGAAAAATACGCTTTGTGGGTGAATGGTTAACAAAAGGCCGAACAGGCCTGATCCTGAAGAGCCCCCAGAAGGAAGCAGTCCTATCCAACTACCAACCAATAACCTGCCTCTGTACAATGTGGTAGCTCCTGTCAGGCATTGTAGCAGCTAAAATGTGCAGGCACATGGATCAATACATTAACAGTGCCCAGAAATGAATTGGTAGTAACACCAGGGGGAACAAAACACCAGCTACTGGTAGAGAAGCAGTCACTCAAGACTGTAAGACCAGATTGACTACAAGAAATCCTATGACTCAGTGCCTCACACATGGATCATGGAATGCTAGCAGATAGCAGATGTCAAGGATAGCTACAAATACCTTGGAATCCCACAGGTAAATGGTAACAATGAAGAGGTTGAAAAACAACAAACACTAAGTACCTCCAAAGGGTAAGGCAAGTCCTGAGACATCAGCTGAATGGGAAGAACAAAGTCCAGGCGATCAACACCTACACCCTCCCGGTCATTGATCCTAGCAGTACAGCAGCAGGCTCTGAGTACTCATCAATAGAGGCTGGGATCTACCATACCAGACAGCACCCTAGGTGCAGGCTGTACAAAGATGCCCCTGAAACAGTCCAGCACATAACAGCGGCATGCAAGATGCTAGCAGGCAGGGCATACATGGAGCGCCATAACCAAGTGGCCAGTATAGTGTACAAGAACATCTGTGATGAGTCCAGGCTGGAAGTCCCAAGCTCAAAATGGTACACACCTCCAAAGGTGGTTAAAAATGACAGAGCTAAGATACTGTGGGACTTCCAGATACAGACTGAAAAACTGGTAACGGACAACCAACCCGACATAGTAGTGGTGGACAAACAAGAGAACAAGGCTGTAGTGATACATGTAGTAATCCCAGGTGATAGCAACATCAGGAAGAAGAAGCATGAAAACATTGAAAAGTACCAAAGGCTGAAAGAAGGGATAGAAAAGATGTGGAAAGTGAGGGCACAAGTGGTACCCGTGGTGATAGGAACTCTAGGGGCTGTAACTCCCAAAGTGGGAGGGTGGCTCAAGCTTCGCAGCCCGCTGCGGGTTGTGCTGCTCCAAGCCTTCAGAAGAAAACGTGTGTAATCGCGCCCTAAGGGGAGGACAAGGGCGCAAAATCTCACCTAGGGCGCCAACTTGGCCTGGATAAGATTATTTACAGTGATTTGAAAGTTTAATTTAAACAATTTAAACATTGCATCCCATTTATATCCATTTATCAGCCTGCCTTTTCATCGGTTCCCACAAAGATCTAGACCACTTCACAAGTCCCCCATAAAAAGGAGTTAACAACCCTGTAATTGTGGAGCAGGAGTGACAGTTACTACTCACTACTTCCAGTCCTTTGTTTACCCAACACCCCTGTTCTTTATAGGTGTAAAGTATGGATGTGATTCTTACCAGGAACAATTGCCCAAGATGTTGAGTGAGTGCATCTGGTTGAAACCCTTCATTTCATTCACATATAATACTGTATTGTAATTGCTCCAACACAATGTTGCTCCTACAGACACAAAAGTCTATAATGTTTAGTTGATAGTTTTGATTCCTTTGAATAATTGGTTTGTCAAAACAAGCAGTGAGGCAAAATAGTGAGTAACTGAAATATTTCTTCTTTGTAAACAATGCAATCAGTTATGTGTTTGTATATCATATTTATATAGTGTGTTTTCTTTTTTCATGTATGTATTTTAAAAAGTCTATAGACACAAAAGTATACTGTACATGCTGTAATAACATGACAATAAACTCATTGCAGTAACTGACAGACTTTGCGCTTACTATCTGTGGTGGAAATTTTCCATAAAGAAGTAGATGAGAGAGAGTTGTCCTTTTGTGCGATTTATTGAAACAATAAAGAAAATAAAAATAATGGGGAAAGCAAATAAAAAGCATGGATGTGGATCGTGCACATCAACAAACCAAAAACCAGCTGGGGAGATCAGTGCACACACCACGAAGGTGTGATGCAAAGAGCCCACGATCCTCAAGTTGCTTCTGCCTTTTAGCTTCTCTGTCCGACTAGGGTGGAATGTCTTTCTAACCCAATCAAATTACATGCACCATCTCCTCCCTGTCGCAGTGCGTGTGAAGATTTTTACTTTCTCACACCTGCATCGCTGACGTCCAACTATCTGTGAGAAAGGAGCACCAAGTCTCAACAGACAGAGACACAACTCCCCGACCTTGTGTTTGGGAGCTAGAGTTGAGAGTCTATCAGGCAGAGACAACCATTGAACAATCTAGGTGAAATGTCAAATGCATACAGTAAGACAAAACATAAGATATTAATTGCAGAACATAAGTCATAACTCGTATAATAACTGCATAGAAATGCATAGAAATAAGGAAGAGACAATTTTTCCCATAACACTCCCCCCTTTTGATTACACATTAATCAAACCATAAAGGAATAAAAATTGTCAACATCACATTCTGTAATAATAAAAGATCCATGCAAATGAAACAATAAGGGTATTAACTCATCAAGATTCAAAATACACCTTCACATAAAATGCAAGTAACTAAGGGACAAAAGGTTGGGAGCTGTTTTTGGTGGGTAGTTAAACAAGAATAACCTCTGTATGAGCATGTGAAGAAAATAAGTCCATAATCATATTTGTACCAGATTATATTTTGTGATCAGACAGCCTAAGACCATCGTCAAAGTCATTACGTGAATTAGAGTTGGGGTTTTTGAACATAGTTCATTGTGTCATTTGATACGAGAGTGTTGCTGTGGTCGCACGCATGATGAGACCTCTAACCAGTGGGATAATGCAAAAACCAAACAAGAGAATCACAGCCATCTCAATTATAAAGGAAACAGCTGTGGACATGAGAACAGATTTCCATTTTCCAGACATTTCGTCTAGCCAATTCCAAGAGGAAGAACCTATACCAGAGTTAGCTGAGATTCTGAAGGCCGTGTAGCGCCTTCGCCACAATACCATTAGAATCAGTGTTATTCAGGATGTAAGTACAACATGCGTCTCCAAACATAACACAAACGCCTCTTTTCTCTGCTAACAACGTGTCTACGGCCATTCAATAGTAATGTAATAAAGACAATTAATGTATGATAGCCATAGGTTTCCGGTGGGGTTCTGTTTCATATAATCTTAAGATAGATTTCATGCTTTCGGATCTTTAATTGTACATTTGCGTCTAGATCGAATAGGAGATTCAGGGATTTAACCAGAATGATGATGCATATTGCCGCTTGTGTTGTCTTTCATCTGTAAATGAAGGATAAAACTAATTGTAGCAGTGAATAAAGTGATTGTGAGCAAATTAAACACCAAATTAATATTTAAACTCAGTGTTGTGAATTATGTGAAATTTTCTCATTCAAAAGTATTGTGTAAAGTTACATGGAAACATCATATGATCAAGGCAATAATCAGAGTAACATAAAATGTCTAACGCAACAAGGTTACAATTGATGTCTGTAACAATCTGCTTCTTCTTATTGAACAGTAGCGTTAGATTGTTTCCAACCTGTGTGTTGAAGTATTGACAGTTCGTTGGAGTTCTTCAGGTTGTGATCAGCTGATCACAGAGACACTTGGGATTTGTTATCACCGCCAGGTTTTCTCCCAATGTCGTCTGAGTCACTGTCACTCCCGTGATGTGAAGAGTCTACACGTCGTCCAGCGTCGGCAACTCAAGGCTGCTCGTGTGTGTGTTTTCTCAGGAGCGTGTGTGTAGATGTATGGTCTGATAGTGTGATTCACCGGTGCAGCTTCAGGCGGCGCTTGGCTCACACCTTTAGCTGAACGGTCAACGCAGCCTCGCCTCAGTGCGTGTGTGAGCACAGCGAGGGTCGTCCTTCTTAGTTTTTTTCGTCAGTGGTGGTTTTCTCGTGTGGTGTAGATGGAGGGTCGTCTGTTGGATCCGGGACCTTCCTGGATGGAGTTGATCCAAGTCGCTCTTTCTGCGATCTTCACAGCCGTGTTGGTCGTCAGAAGGACGTGGAAGTGGCCTCGCCACCGTTTGGAGGTCCAGTGCTTCCTCCTGAACTCCTTAACGATCGCCCGTGCCCTGGTTGGATGGTGTAGTGGTCCTGTCGACTGATTTCACCTGTTGGGAAATCTGAATTGTGGGGAAAAAGGTGTTTGGGCGGCACGGCTGCCATCAGGCCCAAACCAGACTCCATGGCTACAGGTGGAACCATTCGTCAGCCAGAGTCTGCGTTCCTGTGAGGTACAAAATGTTTAAAGCACAGGGAGATGAGGAAGGAAAGGATAGAGAGAGTTGGAGAGGGAACAAGAGGAAAAGAGGATCAGGAGAGGGAGGGGTTGTTGGGCAGCGACCTTCGCAGCAGCGTCTGCAGCTGCATGTCGGCAGAAACAAAGTTGTCTATGATGTTGTGAGTGGGACAGTTACAAACAGCATTAGCTGTAGGCAGCAGGACAGCGTCCAGCAAAGCAGAACCTTATCATGATGTAAGATAGGTTTGCAATCAGACTTCAAAAGCTTCCTATGCTTCCACAGAGCGTCTGTGAGTCTGTGTAGATGGTAACAGACTCTCCTTCTGCTAGTTTACTAGCTTCAGTCAACGCAATCAACTCTGCAGCCTGAGCAGAGTAGTGTCTTAGCAAAGAGCCAGACTTCACGACGGACTCTTGATAGTAATTTTCAGCATGTTGAGCAAGGTGGTGTTGCATCTAAGCCATCGGGCTGTAGAAAGATGTGATCTATTCCAAAAGAATCAAAGTATGAGGACAAAAGAACAGAAGTCGTACAACCTGATTTCTCATCCACTGTTTGAGTGAAAGGTCGCGTAGGGTCAGATCAGGAAGACCCAAAGTAGGAGTCGACTGAAGAGCAAGCATGAGGTCGGTGAACGTTGTTCAGCCTCAGACGTCCACGTGAGACAAGAAGTGGACGATGAAGATGTCTGCATCAGAACCCTGAGTGGGGCCTCAAAGACATTAAAGTTAAGAATGAAGTTCCTACAATAAGAACGAAAACCTAGAAAAGATAAGCTGTTTATACGTGCACAGTTTAGGCAGGTCTCAAATTGCTTTAACTCTGTTGGGTGAGATGGATTTGCCATCAGCTGTAATTACAATGACCCAGAAAATAACCTTTGTCTGAACAAAGTGTAATTTAGACAGGCTCTCTTTGTGGCCTGTAGCATCCAATGTTTCAGTAGCTTAGTGGTGTCTGCAGTAACACCATCTATGGCTTCCTTTAAGAGGGTGTTGTTGTTTACATGGTCTGTGGTCAGATTTAGGTGTGATGACCACTGGTTCACATCCTCTGATTGAACCTACATCATGTCTGTGTGTGAGCCACAGGGAAGCAGGGCTTCCTGTAAGGCTGAGTGTTGGGTCAGAGCGTCCTCTGAAAAATGAAAATAAAAACATGTAGTGTGTCATTAGAATGTGGAGGTTCACTGCTTGTTGTGCATGACAGGCAGAATAAAAAAAAGTTTTTTTTTTTTTAAAGTATGCAAAGTAGGTGAATACGTCACATGGGGTCGGAAGTCGTTCACCAGTCTCCACCCCGTTCACATCTGTTCACGAAAGGACCCACGTCCTGCATCTGTCTCCATCATGTTTTCACAGAGGGACGTGTGGAGCTGTAGAATAAACATCAAAAATCTTTTTTGTTCGTTAGTAAAAGAAATCGCAAGCGCAGACCTGTGTTCATCCCAAAAGAGGGAAGTTGAGGCCAGTTTGTCAGTGTGTGTGTGTGAAATCATAAACAAGCTGTGATGCAGCCTGTGTGAGGGCCTCAGTTACAGCCCCCCCTCAGCAGCCAATGATAAGAGCACAGCTGAGCTGAAGTTAACACCAACAAAAGAGGGATTATTTAGAATGTCTGTAGACGTAACCTGCACTCCGTCTGGAGTGGAAATCAATCAAATACCTAAACTACACAAGATCTCTTCCTAAAATTTAAACTGGGCATAAGTTTGAAAGCAAAAATGAATGTTACGGTGTCTTGCTGTCAGATGTTGCACAAGACAGTGAAAGAATAAGTTTTTCTTTAATAGTCTGGTACGTACAGTAATTATTATTACTTCTCTCTAATAGTCGTCTTCCCTTTAATAGTCATTAATAGTCTGTTTCAGTCAGTCTCAGTCTTCCTATAGTCTGTTTTTTTGTTTCTTTTTCTACCGTCTGTTTTGTTTTCTCTATAGTCTGTTTTGTTTCCTATAGTCTTCTAGTCTGGCCAGACAAACCTATATTGTGCACAAACCCTTTTAGAAACATAGAGGATTTTATTACTGAATTTGTTGCAAGTTAAAATAGTTTGAACCCATCAGACTGTAAAGTCATGCAGCAGTTGTCATTTAGCTGTTTGTCATATTTTTAAAATCACTCTGTGGGATTTTTTTTTTAGCAAAAAGCGATTCTTCATTGCGAGCAGATAAGCATGAACATGAATTTGAGCGTGTATCAGCTGTAAGCGTGTTTCTTCATTGCGTGTATGAATGTGTGTGTGTTTTTGCGGTACCGTCTTGTACATCACGTGAAAAGGAACCGTCACCTTCCTCCTTCCCCAACCATCAGTCTGATGTGAGCACCAGTGGGTGAAGCCTTTCAATGGGACAGTTGTTCCTCGATGACAGACCTTTCCTGGATCCTCGAATGCAGCTCTTTTGGGCCGATCACGTCTGAAGCCTCTCCTGTTGTTTCAACCAGTGTCTGTGTCAGAGCACGTCTTCTCTGCTGTTGCTCTGTCCTTGTTTTCCTTTGCTGATTGTCATAAGCAGGTGTCTGTGTCAGACACACATGCTTGTAGTAGCTGGTTCATCTGATGAGCCCAGAACGTGATGGCTGCAGACGTTGTGGGAGTCTGTGAGGCGTCCATGCTGTGGTCTGTGTCCTCCAGCTGCTGTGGTGTCAGAGCTTCCACCCTGTTCTGGTTGTTGGTTGGCGCTTCTTCTCCTTCGGTTCTTCTGCTGATGGTGGGAAAGGAGTCCAGATCCGGATTTACCCTCATCGCGCTCAGTTCTGCATTAGAATAGAGAGCAGAAACAATGGGAGCATTTGCTCTTGACATGACGTGTGTGTGTGGTGTATGTGTGTCTGTGGCAGAGTGCAAACAATTCTTCCCCAGAGTTGTTATCTCCTTTTTTCCTGTTACTCTCATCACTCTTTTGTTTCTTTTAGGGCTTTAGTTTTGATAGTTTTGCTTTTTCAGATCGTTTCTTTTGTATCTAATTTTTCTTTTAAGGTGCATATGTCTTTTACACTAAGCGATTCTCCTTTTGAACCCATAACCAGTTTCCCACTCATGGAAACATGAAACGCACTAATAACCATATTTACTTTAATTACGTTTAGTTTTGTACGGTTTCTGTCTGGTGGTGTAGACTCAAATTGCCCCGAACCCGTCTTTCAGAGTCCGGCGGTTTCCTGCCTTAGATTTTTTGTGTGTTCCGGCCGGAACCTTCCCAAAATGCCTTTTTATCGGACGTCTCCGTAAAAAGGGAACCAACCTGATCTGGCGACAGAGCCTTTCACGAAGTATTTCCTCAACGTTAGGCCCCTCTAGGCCCGGGTCCCTCGTATCTTGAAAATACTTCACTCTGCAAACGCACTCCATCTTTCAGAAGCCGTCTTTTATACTCAGTCCCCCACATGTGGACCACGCACAGATCAAAAAAACATGTCTGTATCCTCAGTACAGACGGAAGCTCGGTTCCACGAGCCAACCCTTAGCAACCGACGTCTCACCACCCAGAGCAGACTTCCTAATTAAGAACATGTATTATTGGGATTTTTTTTTCTTTTTTCTCGATCTAATTAATTTTCCTAATCAAATTTAGTGTTTCAACCAAACAGAAGATTTCTTTCCTTTTTTTTTCAACCAATTGAAATGTTTCAGCTAAATTAAAAATAAAAGTTCCAATCCTTTTGTTTTTCCCAAATCAAAAGGAATCTCTCTCACCGAGCCGAGCCAAATTAGGATTTGAGTTTGAATCTGAGTTCGTGGATCTCGTCAGAGGCGATCCAGACGGGTGAGCAGTCCTCCCAGCTCTGAATGTCTGTAGAGGTTTGGAGGCTGAGCGACCCTAGTCCTCAGGACTATCGTCCCTGGTCACATCGTCCAGACGACCTGCCGCGGGATCCTGCCGACAACGCCAATTTCTGTGGTGGAAATTTTCCATAAAGAAGTAGATGAGAGAGAGTTGTCCTTTTGTGCGATTTATTGAAATAATAAAGAAAATAAAAATAATGGGGAAAGCAAATAAAAAGCATGGATGTGGATCGTGCACATCAACAAACCAAAAACCAGCTGGGGAGATCAGTGCACACACCACGAAGGTGTGATGCAAAGAGCCCACGATCCTCAAGTTGCTTCTGCCTTTTAGCTTCTCTGTCCGACTAGGGTGGAATGTCTTTCTAACCCAATCAAATTACATGCACCATCTCCTCCCTGTCGCAGTGCGTGTGAAGATTTTTACTTTCTCACACCTGCATTGCTGACGTCCAACTATCTGTGAGAAAGGAGCACCAAGTCTCAACAGACAGAGACACAACTCCCTGACCTTGTGTTTGGGAGCTAGAGTTGAGAGTCTATCAGGCAGAGACAACCATTGAACAATCTAGGTGAAATGTCAAATGCATACAGTAAGACAAAACATAAGATATTAATTGCAGAACATAAGTCATAACTCGTATAATAACTGCATAGAAATGCATAGAAATAAGGAAGAGACAATTTTTCCCATAACACTATCCAATACCAAACTAAGAAAACAGAAAAACCTTTGTTCTTACATTTTAGTTTTTTGTTTTTTAATTTTTAGTAACGCTAATGCTCATTTACCCAAATCCACTTGTACAGGATTTCCAACTTTAGGTTGTTGCTTCCAATATAGCAATCAACAATAAAATCAAAAATCCTTTTTTGATTGCCGCCTGCATTCAAGGTTAAATGAAATAAATCCATATGTTGTAGACCAAGGTGTGCAGTTAAAGCGTATCAGACATACTTGTTGTGCCACCTAGTGACAAGACAGATATACAGAAGAAACTTTTGATCTAGTGATTCTCCTGTGGCTTCCAACCCTTATGAACATGTTGCCCTTAAAACTATCCACCATCCAACCTTCTAAGGCAGCTGATAAAAGACTTCAGCTCACTAACTATGTTTGGCATTGTCCACCCTGTCTACTCCCTGATAAGTTAATTGTGCCTTTTGAGTTTTGTTCACCTTTATTAATAAATACTTAAATCTCAGTACTTGGTCGTACTCCATGTTATGCAAAATATATTCTAGATTGAATGAACTATTGGACCACTGAGCCCTTTCACTTTCCTTGGGGACCCCTTTCTGCACATCCCTTGGTTTTATTAGAGTGACAGTGTTGTCAAATCAATAAAAAACAACCAAAAACAACCACTACAGTTTCAATATTATATAACAGAATATGTTTCACTCTATTTGCTTGACATACTTATCTTTTGTAACAAGCATAAGCAGGACAGGAGCAGAACAAATTTCACAGGCCTGTGTTGTCATTTAATCTGCAGCACTGTTTTTAACCGCTTGGTGTCAGAGTTGACAGTTGACAAGGTTGTACAGTAACTGATAAAAAAGACAAATTGAAAGGAAATAGGAACAAAATATTTACTGAAGAGCAGAAGTATTGCAGTGAGAGGCTTTAATCAAGACCTTTGAGCAGGACACTGGAACATCAACATGGTCAATCCTTCTAGTAGAGTGACTGGTAGGTGTAATTATAATTAGTTTTGTTTTCTTTATTATCATTGCAGACAGTTTTATTTCTAATTATTCAACATACAGGATACAATATATATGAAGACTATATGAAGAGTTGTGTTCTGTGAATAAAACTTAAACTGAATTTATGAAGTTTAAATTTTAAACTTTTTAAATTTATTTTAATTAAATTAAATACAAATAAATTTTCTTTCATAATGTTAATTAGAAAGTTTATATTATATAAATTAAATAAATTATATGAATTCTAGATTGTTTATTTTATTTTCAGGATGTATGTTATAGTTAAAGAACAAGATTCTATTTTTTCATTCAATAGGAGTAAGAATGTTTCTTTACTTTTCTCTTTTGCAGCATTAGCATCTGAGGAGACAAAACAATTACAAACACAATTCATCTCCATATTGAAAAGTGAGTTAAGAACAAGTCCTGTTGCATCAAATATGGTTATTGGCCTGATCCTCACTGGCTTAGAGAGGATTGTAGAGGTGGAGTTCGCGTGTCCTTGTGATCCTGAATGGAACACATTGTTTGGGTCAGTGTATCTATTTTTGCCTGGAGTTACTGCTTCTGTTCTGATGCTTTTTATTCATGAATGTAAGTGTAGAGTTGAAAAAGAGCATGAAAAGCTTTCACTTTCTGGCCCAGTTCCGCTCATAATGTGGCTCATCCTGGTCTTCTTGGATGGTCAATACTATGCCTGTGCAAGAACAGACTGGACAGGCAGGTTTGTGATTGTTGACAAAGGTGAACCCCAGAAATGGTGTGAACCTACCAACGGAACCTCGTACATGGAGAGAATGAGTCTGACCCAGACGTGGTACTTTCAGTCTCAGGTACAGAACAAGCTGATGTCTCTATTTCCAATTATTTATGAAGATCACTTTTATTCAATACAATTTGTACTAGATGTATTCATAACCATCACACTCATAGTAATAGTTTATATTTTCTCTTTCTTGGCTTCTTAGGCTTTTGGATTTGGGATTCTTTTAGTCTGTGTTTTACTTTTTGGAGCATTTAAATGTCTACGTACACAACCTACTGATGAAAAAGACCAGGATGAAGAGGAGCCAAATATTGGTAGCGCTTCCAAGCTAACAGAAGCAAGCCAAGAGGACAGACTTTAATAATATTAACCCTCATATACTGTAGTTTCTCTTATCTCGTAGATAAAATAAAAAAAATTGTTGATAGGGTACAGCATTACTGTAGTTTGTCAATTTCTGGGCAGTCTGCATTCAAGTTTCATTGGAACAGGAATATGGGTGTGGTGGAGTGCTGCAGATAAGGTTCCTGTGTGCTTCAGATACAGTAGTCCATGCTTAGCTGTAAGCACATCAGATGTACTTGTTTATATAATTCTCCTGTTGCCTCCAACCCTTATGAACATGTTGCCCTTAAAAATATGTAATGTCCCATCACAGATGTTCTGCTAATTAACTCATTCGTTGTTAAATGCCCTGTTTATTGTGTTGGATTCTTATTCTAATACACATCTACACATGAAGGATCAAAGAATAGTCTGTGACTGATCTTGCTCTCTGCCTTTAATACAAATGACGTCAGATAAAGAGTTCTGTAGGTTGAGGAGAACTTACACAGGTCTACTAATGTCAAACTCTAACTTTGGGAAAGGAAACTGTAAAATTTAGGCTTAAACATACATGATGTACACACAATACTCCTTAATGACAATGAGAGAAATTAATTTTTGAAATTGTTGCAAATTTATTAAAAATAAAAAACTGAAAAATCACATTCTGTAAAGCTCTAAATTGAGCTCAGGAACATGTTTCCACTGATCATGTTTCAGCAGCTTAATTTGAATTAACCTGTGTTAAATTCACTTGATTGGACATGATTTGAAAAGGCACACACCTGTCTATACTGTATAAGGCCCCAGTGTTGACAGTGCATGTCAAAGCACAAACCAAGCATGAAGACAAAGGAATTATCTGTTGACTTCCAAGGATTGTCTCGAGGCGCAAGGCTGGGGAAGGTTACAGACAAATTTCTGCTGCTCTGAAAGTTCCAATGAGCACAGTGGCCCCCATCATCCGTAAGTGAAAGAAGTTTGGAGCCAAAGTGAGCAAGGTGACCAATAACCCTCCAGTGTCCTCTGTGGAGAGGAGAACCTTCCAGAAGGACAACCATCTCTGCAGCTATCCACCAATCAGGTCTGTATAGAGTGTCCAGACAGAAGCCATTCCTTAGTAAAAGGCATCTGAAGGACTCTGAGACCGTAAGAAACTAAATTCTCTGATCTCATGAGATAAAACAGACAGATGTGCCAAGCTTGTGGCATCATTTTCAAAAAGACTTGAGGCTGTTATTGCTGCCAAAGGTGCAGCAACAAAGTATTGAGCAAAGGCTGTGAATACTTATGTACATATGTACATGTACATGTGATTTTTCAGTAGTTTTTTTTTATTATATTTTAATTTTTTTTATTAATTTTTTAAATTAAAGATGTTTTCTGTCATTGTCGTTACAGGGTATTTTGTGTAGAATTTTGAAGAAATAAATTAATTGAATCTATTCTGGAATAAGGCTGTAACAAAAAAATGAGGAAAAAGTGAAGCGCTAGGAATACGGATGTACTGTAGTACTGTATATACTGTATAATAGGACACCTTTAATGTGCATTTCTAGAGTGAATTGTATGTAATTATTTGGTACTGAAACATGAATGAATGACAGTGTCAACTTTAGATGAAAGGTCAGGCATAGAGGTTACAGGAGGTCAGATCATCAGAAATCATTTCTTCCTACAGTTTGTGTTAAATTCCACATACCCATATTATTCTTATCGAATCTTATATAAATCCTGTGATTAGTTTGACAAAAACCACCAGAGTGAGTGAAACACTGAGTAACTGGTATCGGGTTTTTTTTGTAAACACTGTCCAATCGGCTGTGTCTGTATAACACAAATACATGATGTATGTGTGACATGTTTTCTTTATTTATTTATTCCAATGATGACGGGAGCAGCAGGGTTCTAGTGGAATGTGGCACTACAGAAACCCCAGTCATGTAATAAATCTAAAATAATGGAAGGTGAGATTACCAGTGTGAGTGAGTGATGGGCCGGAGCGTTGACAGGCTCCTCCACAAACCAACACTCGGCCCTTTGTTGTTGTTCTCACGCTATCGTGCGAGATCCGTGGACCCGACTCGACTGCGCGGTCGCATTCCGCCCCGACTTCCCCTCCGCCAGCGGCCTGGTGCTTTGAGATGAGCAGAAGATGTCGGTGTCGGGGCTGAAGGCCGAACTGAAGTTTCTGGAGTCAATCTTCGACCCGAACCACGAGCGATTCAGAATAATAGACTGGAAACCCGACGAACTCAGCTGTCAGTTCAACGTAACCGGGGAGAAGCTGCTGATCATTCACTGCAACATCACGGTGAGTCCAGGCCGGCGCTGCGCACAAGCTAACAGCCTCTGTCTATCGACTGAAGCCCGATCGCTCCGCAGGTTCCGTGTTTACAAATTAACTACCAGCGAAGTGTCCGCAGTCGGTACCGTTTCGGGTTCAGACGCCAGGGTTCGGGTAACCAGTGGCCTTGAGTGGAATAAACACAGTCCCTTAGTGAAATTGACTTTGATGAATGTACGGTAAGACGTCGATTATTGCCGACGCTGCCGTAGCTCATGCTAGCGGTAAACTGAAAGTAACGCTAGCTCCTGTTAGCCAAAATAACTGCGTTACTGTGGGCGCTACTGCGGCTGCTAACTTTCTAATATTGGAGCCGCGACGACTTGAAACTTCCTATCATTTTATATCATTATAGATGGACTTTAACAACAGCCTGGTTGTTTCTTCAACTCAATTTCACGCAGCGCGGCCGCTGTAGTTCACATTTTAAATGAAGGCTAAGTAACTTGGAGGCGGTTCGATGGAATGCGTTTCCACTGTTAAGTGTTTTCGCCCAGTAATTAGACCGATCCCTCCATCGAACCTAAGCTGCGGCGTTTAAAAAATCTGTCGGACAGTGAAACACTTAAAGCGTGTAATGTTGATTCTGACCAGTTTATTTCCAGCATTAGGCGTTTTCATGTAGTTTATGTGAAGCACAGAGGCCCGGGAGTTTGATTCATTTCACCACCTTCAGCTTAAATCGATTTCATCACTGGCGTCTCAGATGTTTCAACTTATATAAAACACACAGAGTCTGTGATTTCACTGTTGCCATGACGCCGGTATTGTTCAGGTGGCACATATTATTGTGTCGCCTTCCTGATGCTTTGACCACATCCTCTCTCTAAGCAGAAACATCTCAGGCATGCACTTCCAGTCAAGCGCAGTTTCTGCGTGTTCAGGGCTGGTTTAACTCTTTCAGTAGCCACGCATTGTTTAGACTCCAGCCAAGTGTCTGCATAGGACTTAAATCAGCGTGGCAGAGATGCATGAGTGCATCCCACTAGATGATGAGCAGTGAGTAAGGTGGAGGCTGCCCCCTAATCCTGCCCCTGGGTTCCCTCAGTGAGTGAGAGCGTCTAAATATAGCTTCAAATGTAGAGTTTGTGTCATAACGGTTGATCATTTTCAAATTTATGGTAAATATGTACTCACGAGGTCACAAAGCTGTGGTTTTATGAATGTTACAGAATGTAGACATTAAAAATGTCCCCACAGGCTTCAATGTGAAAACCTGCAAATGAACAAAGAAAATCCAACACACACACACACACACACACACACACACACACACACACACACACACACACACACACACACACACACACACACACAAACTGCCAAGTAAGAGAATAAATAGAAATCAAGGTACTACCAGAAAATGACCTAGTTTGGTATCATGATTATAGTCCAACATATGAAGCCATAAATGTGTGTTGACTAGTGTTGACTAAAGGTTCCCCCAGATGCTTGTCGTGTATGTTGGAGATATTCTTACAGCTGGCAGTAACCGAGTCATTTCTTTCTCATTGGATAACGGTATGCAGTGCTTTCTAAACTATGAAGGTTTATGTGGATATTATTTCCGTGGACAATGGTTTGGTTTGATAAAAGCCGTGGTGCTTTCTTTTAAGTGTGAAGGTACACTCTGCAGACGATGAAGCGGCCGTCTACACAGTCTAACGCAGCCAGGCGTGACAGGATAAATTTCCATGTCCCATTGTTGACTCTGTTGCAGGAATCCTATCCCTCAACGCCCCCAATATGGTTTGTTGACTCTGATGATCCTAGTCTGGCTGAAGTGTTGGAGCGTTTAGAGGATGTGAGAAAAGGCAGCACATTGGTAAGTCAGCTGATATCAGTGTGTTCACATCCACATATGTAGTTATGTTAAGTTAACCGCTGGCTATGTCAAATAATGTTGAAATTTATCAGAAGGGCAAATCTCATTCCTTAAGTTTCTCTGCGCTGCATCAACAGCGGTTTTATACTCACACACACTTGTGCTGTGTTGATTTTACTCACAGCTTCTTCAGCAGTTAAAGCGCCTCATTTGTGACCTCTGTCGGCTTTATAACCTGCCACAACATCCAGATGTAGAAATGCTCGACCAGCCTCTACCTGCTGGCCCAATAACCCAGGAGCGAAAGGTGAGCATGGACAAAATCTCCCAGTTTATTGTCCTTTGGTCATTTTGTTTACGCCTGTTACATTGTTATCACCTCTCTGCAGCACGGGCCCCCAGACGAGGTGACATCTGAGGAGGAAGAGGAGGAAGAAATGGGAGAGGTGTCAAAGCATTTCTTACAGTTTGATGGAAGAATATTGTTTCTTAACAGTCCAGTTTGTATACATCCTGTTTCTAAACATATGTAATTTGCTGTGGCAGCAGGACATTGACCTGGACCAAGACCTCGACCATTATGACATGAAGGAGGAGCCAGTCGATGGAAAAAAGTCTGAAGATGATGGGATAGAAAAAGAAAATCTGGCCATTTTGGAGAAGATTCGTAAAAACCAGAGACAGGATCATTTGAATGTAAGTGTTCACCAATAACATGCTTTTCTACAGTTTGGCCACTTGTGGAGAATTAAAGGTTTTTTTCTCCTCTGTATTCTTACTAAAATTAGCCTCAAGCTAATCCATATTTACAGCAAAAAATCGGTGGCCTGTCCCTGTATATAAGTATATATGTAAGTATAAATGCAGTGTCACTTGGTACAGAAACATGAACGATACTTGGACAACATCATGGTTAAATAGTGTTTCATTAAATCTTATTTTCATCAAGTCAGAAACATCTGGATTTCAAAGTATTTAGAGCTTTGTGATTCTGGGGGATTAAACAGATGTAGACAGCATCAGCTACTGTAGCATTATAGTCTAGTCGTCTGACTAAAATGTTTTTTTTTCTAATCACCATGTTCACACCAACACCAGCCCTGTGTCAAATCGTAGACTCATTGTTCATTTAACACAATGTGTCTGCTGTAACAGAGGGTTCCCGCAAGAGAACCACGCTTGGCTTTCCAGCAAAACGTTAAGTTGTACACAGCAACGCAGCTGAACATCCTCCAGCGATGCAGGGCTGCGTTTAGTCAGAGGAAGATGCAAATCATGCAGATTCAGATTCCATGATTGTCTGTGATTTTCTGTTTTAGGGTGCAGTCTCTGGCTCAGTTCAAGCCTCAGACCGCTTAATGAAGGAACTCAGGGAGATCTACAGATCACAGAGTTACAAGACAGGTGATGCCTGTGACACATTTCTGTAAATAGGAGAATGTTTTGTTTTAAAATCTGTTATGAGCAGATTGAATAGAGGTTGTTGTTTGCTCATTTTGCAGGTATTTATTCAGTCGAACTAGTCAGTGACAGTCTTTATGAATGGCATGTCAAGTTAAGGACGTAAGTTCTGACATCCACATGCTTTTATTCATTTCCAGCTTTCTCTTTGCTGCGTTCTATTAACTTGGACCTGTCTGTCTGTTAACACAGGGTAGACCCAGATAGTCCTTTGCATAGTGACTTGCAGGTCTTAAAAGAAAAGGAAGGTGTGGACTATATTCTGCTCAATTTCTCTTATAAAGTAAGTGGTGTAATGACATTTATTCTCTGTGGTCACTTATTCTCTCATGACTCATTCTCTCACTTTGTTCTTCTTCTGACAACAGGATAATTTTCCTTTTGACCCACCTTTTGTACGGGTTGTCTCGCCTGTGCTCTCTGGAGGGTAAGTGTGCAGTGATCTTCTCCTGCCCAGTTTATGGAATAAAGTCTATACTGAGTGGGACTTTATGCACATTTAATGGAATCATTTTCATATATAAATAGAATGCCATAAATTACCTATTTTGTGAAATTAAACTCCCACAAGTTATTGTGACGCACAGTGAATTTGCAGAAAGTCACGTCGACGCTTCCTTGATTAAATGAACTTGCATACCTCAGATTGTTGCTCAAGCTTGTTTTTAATGCTACTTTTTTGTTTTCAGTTATGTTTTAGGAGGAGGGGCCTTGTGCATGGAGCTTCTCACAAAGCAGGTTTGTTTGCTGTATATGCTTTTAAAATATCATACAGTACAACATCATTTTTTTAGTTGTCTCAAACATCCAAAACTGGACTAAAGGGTTTTGTGTTTTGACTTTTAAGGGCTGGAGCAGTGCCTATTCCATAGAGTCTGTTATTATGCAGATAAATGCAACTCTGGTAAAAGGAAAAGCCAGAGTGCAGTTTGGAGCCAATAAGGTAACTGGTGCCATTACTCAGATCTCGGTGTGATCAGCATGAAGTCAGAAGTGTTTATGGGCCACAGTAGTCTGGCTGTGAGAGGGAGAAATGAAATGAGGTCAAGCTTATGAATTTGGATAACTGAGCACCCTTTGTCCCTCATTATTGACATTTGCCCTGTTGAACACAGTTGTGCACATGATAAAATGTACCAACAGATGACATGTGGAGGAAAGAAACATATTTTGTGGGGGTGGTGTTTGAGTTGCTGTTACAGTTCCTGCTTAAGCTGCTAATGTGTAAAGACTCTAACAATATTTGGGTTCTTCCTAGAACCAGTACAATCTTGCAAGAGCACAACAGTCATACAAATCCCTTGTTCAGATTCATGAAAAGAACGGTGAGTACCTCTTTCTGGTGGCTGCTCATGAGTCAGACCTGTTTGGATCTTTTAATGGGGCTTTTGTTGTGTCGCTACAGGCTGGTACACACCACCCAAAGAGGACGGATAAGGAGCTACCGCCACTATGCACTGGGAACATGTCTTTGAGTCAAAGAACCCTCATTTTTTGGACTATTTTCCTCCCTGTGACTTACTGGGATTAAATCATCTTTTTCGTGGAAACCATCTCATGGCTCATCTGTCAAGTGTTCCTTCGCCTCGCTCCGGAAAAAAGCCTGTCTTCTGGTGTCACTCTGCTTCTCCGCTCCGCTGTGTTTCTAGGGGGGGTGATGTGACGGTATCACTAGTCCAGTTTTCATTTGTCCCTTAAAATTGTTCTCCTTTCACCTGAGGGGAACTGTTTAGCTGCTTTGTCAGTTACACCTTTTTAAATGGGCAATTTAAATACTGATCCTGAAGCCCTCAAAGTAGCAGCTCACCGCCCCTGTTTTAATGAGATTTCTGTCTTTACACACATTAACTGGTACATAAATGCATTATTGTTTTAGAAATATCATTTGGCAGTTGTTTTTATTATTTGAGTATCCTAGACAATAAAGATTTTATATTTTGGAAGCGTATCTTTAAATTCAGATAAACTACCAGTTATTCTCTTTCCTTTTATGATGTGTGAAGAATATCAGACCCGGCCGAATCAACAAGCCGCAATGTTGCTGAACTAAGATCAGCTGCTGCTGATAAAATACACCATTTATTATTATTTAGGCAGCCAACAGATTAGAAATCTGCCCAGATCTGCATATTATGTATTTTGGAAATGTGATACATATTTATTTCTGAAGGAAATGATTAGTTGAGCATTTTGGACTTTGTAACAGACCTGACGTTGAAGCTGTGCAGCTCCTTTTGCCTTATTTCTGTTAACACAACGACCCTGCAAGTGCTGAGCTAGACTCTTTACCTTTGAGTATCGCAGTGGAGGCCGACAGCTGGTTTGATGCTAAGTCTCAGGTTGTGTGCGCAGAAGTGACAGCAGGAGCCTCGTCTGAACTGCTGTAAGATTGTTGGATGCAATTGCAGTCACTTGGTTTAGCAGAACTGTGCTGGAATGAGCCTTGGAGGGGAATTCAGAGAAGGCTATGTCGTGTTTTTTTGTATTGGTTTTGCATCTTTCTGCCCAGTTCCGCAGCGCATTCATCCCATTCCCCGGCATACACTGATTGTAGTCGTCTCCCCAAGCGAGGCCGTTCCCCGTCACGTGGCGTTCCGAGAAGCTCGATCCATCCCCTCTCCGCTACGTCAGCAGATAATGTTGGTGTCTGCTGGGCTTCCTTTGCCACCACATTGTTGTGTGATCAGAACCCACCCTGAAACATAGAGTACCTGTATGAACCTGTATATTTAAACTTTAACCTTGCAATATGATGTAGTACACTGAGTACTGCTGTTGCCCATAGACACACACTGTATCAATCTGTTGGCTCTTTTGCAGTTTAATTGTTAACACTGTCTGCAAAAGTATTTTTTGAATGGCAACTCAGGTAACAAACTATACTTTGGAAGGGAATCTGCATCCATTGGTTTTGAGTTGTTTTCTTGAATTGAATGACCACCCCAGCTACTGGCTCATTAGCTTTGGCCTCTCAAGTAGTGAGTTAGTGTGTGATCTCTGAATATTCCTGATAAACGTGTTTGCACAGCTGGCAACAATGTGCCTGGAGACCTCCATTAGAGCAGCGAACACATCATGAGCATAATAGTCTCAAGTCAGATTAAAGTGTTTGCTCTCCTCTCAACGAACCACTCTACGAACCATTCTGCTTTATCTGAGGGTGGAGGATTTACCAGGTGTCATCAACAAACTATGTTCTCAGAGGCAGCACAGTATAGATGCAGCATACACTATACGAGTACAGCGTCTCTGCCCCAGACTCAAACCTCTGCCTGGAGGCAAGTTCGGGTTCATTTGACTTTAGAAGTCATGCTGTGGTGATGAGACTTGCACGTTTCTCAAACTGGACTGTGTGTTTTCAAAGTTGATCTCAGCTGTCGGTTCACCTTCCGGCACCAACAACCCGGTGATAAAATCTGGAAGTCTGGCACCACTGGCTGACTTTGAGTTTTCATTTTACATTTGAGGAAATTTTGACCATGTACAGTAATTTGTAAACTTGCATCAAGTTTATGAATAAAGAATTTTACTATTACATTTGTTGTTGTTGTTCTTTTAGAAAATCATGAAGACATTCTTGACAGAGTCATGTCTCCCCCCTGGGTCCTGTGGTATTTCTGATAATTGGCAGGACAGTATTTTAAACTTAACTTCTGCACCAGCAGCAGAGAAACGTTCAGATTGATGCATGCAGTGAACTTGTGCGAGAATTCATCATTAAAACCCAAGATGCAACAAGAACTGTTTAATATCTATTAGGATAAGACCAAATAATACAAAAGTAATACACAAAGTTGTATTTTGTATTCCTCATTAACTTCACTCATGAGACACAGTCTCTTCAAACGACTCACTCACTGACGAAGATCATGTTCCTACTGAATGTGTTAATCCATGGCTAATATTTACCTCAAGTAATTGTGTATTTATATTTACTTACCATATAGTACATGATTATACATATCAAACATACAATACATGTGGGAATATGTAGGAAAATGGCTCAGAAGCTTTGATACAGCGTTATGAAATCCACTAAAGTCCCTGCAACACATTAATTACACAGCATTAATTTGTCACACGCTGTGTTGTATTTACAGCTCTTCTGACCGATTAGTCACTACTTACAGAGAAAAGGTGCTTGTGTTTGTCTTTGTGCATAACTTCACACCTAATTTATGAATCTGATCAGCTAAACTTTGTGCATTGACTAAGAGACGATGAGCGTGAGCCGTAGTTTCCAGGGTTCTGTTGAGTAACTACTGTGTGTGCATCTGCTGGTGACAATTATAAAACCGCACTAGTGTTCTCCAGCTCTATGCATCATATTCTGGTCTATATTTGACACCTGCACACTAGCGCCCACGTCTAATAGAATTTAATATTTTGTTAATAATGCTCCACCATAATTTATAATTTGTATTGTATTCCAAAATTAAAAAAATAAAAAAAAACATTTGTCTGTTCTCCACAGCCATGGAACGACACAGCGACCACCTGCATCACCCTCAGGCACACGCCATCCAGATACACAAAAAAATACAAAAAACAACAACCCAAAAGTAAAACAACAAACATCATATTGAATAACACATCAACACAATCAGACAGGACGACTCACGGGTTCTGAAGTAACAGGCATTCAGGTACACATCTTCACATAGGTTTCAAGTCTAACACTGTTTTACTGGAATAACCATCTATTGAATCTTGAAGTTTTCAAAGAAGACATGAGGCAAAAAAACCTTTTCACGCGACTCTGACTGAACACACCAGGCCTCACAAGGGCTACACACACATATTCCTTCAGTTTCACTTCATAAAGAAATAATTGTCTTGTCCTTTATATAAATATCATTGTACACCTAGTCATGGAATAACATCAAGCGCCACAAAATGACAGACTAAGGCCTGAAATCCACAGCTTCAGAGTAAGTAGCCATTTAAGCATTTACATGTAGGGGGTTAGTGGGTAAACATCCATCACTTCATACGACGCTATGAGCACCTACAACAATGATTATTAACACTTACCACATGTTCAACCTCCCAGTGTTTTGAATTTCTTTCACTTTTTAAGCTGAACATCGTTGATTTGGAATGTCGTATCCAAAATACTGCATGTGCTTCACGTTAACATGTTTTAACATACGGTTAGCGAAGACCAAAGGTACATGGAGAGTTCAAAACCAGCTGTTGCGTATTTCCTGAGAATGTAAAACATAGTGGAACAAACTGAAGGTTGTCGTCAGTAGAAGAGAGAAAAACAACCAGGTCACCAAACCATGGACTGAAAAATGTTGTCTCTAGGATTCAAATTCCAAGTAAATATCTTCTGGCTCGTTTATTCTTATTTCATTTGAATTTTGATTTTACGCGTATAGTGAGCCAAGGAGCAGTTTTGCTTGGTGACCCTCTCGCCTCAAAGCTAAATAAGACGAACTCTAACATTATGGCTGTTACAGTATCTAAAAGCACATTAAAGGTCGAGGCAGAGAAGCAGAAGAACCCTGTGCTGAACATAGAATCTGATGAAGCTGGTTTTAGCTATAACACACACGGATGAGCTGAAACTGAGCAGAGAGAAAAAGTAAAAAAGCAAGTTTTTATATCTAGTAACGAATGACAACTCATTAAAGGATGCTTCATTTCTCTACGATGTTCTGTTTGAAATCAACATGTGAAGTGTTGCAATGAAGGGCACCTAATTCTGAAATGTGTTCTTAATTGATCCCTTTTGGCCTGTCCCACGCGGCAGCCCGCTCCCCTCCTCTGTCCTACATCGGGCCGTCGTGGCTGCGTGTGGGAGCTGATGGGTATCGGTTCTGCTACATCGCTCCATGCGCGGCCTCCATGGCGGCCTGCTGGGCGGCCTGCTGGGCGGCCTGCTGGACGTGGGGGTTCTTCCAGGCCCCGGTGGTCCACTCCTCCTGGGCCTTACCCAGACTGCCCCCGCTGCCACGGTAGAAGTTATGAACCTGCGAAAGGTTCACGGTGATGATGAGCGCTTCGTAGAAAAAAACTCTTTGTTATTATACTGTGTGCGACGACAGCAGTATGACTGTCACTGTATGTTTTTTTATGTGTTGAAGCGCCTCACCTTTGATAGAGCGATGAAGGAGAGCACGGCCACTGCAGTAAACATGATGGTGGGAATCAGCATCACCACAGCTGAGCCAATGTTGGTGCTGAAGAAGGTGATCGTAGCCAACCAGCCGCTGATTGGGAAAAAAACAAGGGCTGGCATCATTGCACCTCAGGCATAATTAGTACATTAGCAGCTGTGTGTGATTAGTGGCTGAAACTCGTTACTGGTTTTGTGACAGGATTAAGCTGTAAATGTGACAGTTTCTTTAGTTCTTGTTTATACATTCAGCAGAAACGTAGCTTTATTCTTTTATAGTCATGTTAGTGCCCCTCTGTTACAATACAGTCGACGTCTCTGTCTTATTTCAGTCTACATCAGCTGCTAGTTGCTAACTGGGACTGCTGATTGTGTTTCAAAGGTAAGAAATCACTGAAACGCTTGCCGCTGCAGTCAAACTGATGACGATGAGTAAAGCAATTAACCTGGGATTTAGGAGCTTTCTATTATACAGGACTCTTTCTTTGGTATCTGCACTGGAATTGTTTATCCACCTAAAGCTCTTACCACACTCCCCAACCTGGAATTCCAACAGTCTGGATAATGCTGATCACCACCTGGGCCATGAAGACGAAGAAGAAAGCCATGAAGTTGAAAGAGCTGTCGGTCCTGCACAGAGAGGAAACCCAGCGTCAGAGACAATGGGGTTGAAGAGGGAACCAGCAGCAGAGGCGCTCAGAGTGGACCCAGCTTACTTGAAGGCTTTGTAGATGGGCCTGAACCAGCACACATAGGAGCACGGCGTGAAGAGGATGAGCCACAGGAAGGCCATGCCAAAGTTGGTCGCTCCGCCACCTCCACACATCCACGCCAGGCAGCCAATCAGATTAACGGCCAGCGTGGCGCTATTCACTGTCAACATCGCAGACGACAAGCGAAGATGACCACAACAAGAAAGGCTGCGGATGAAGGTGTCTCTGGTGAACGGTCCACAGGCAGCATGACTCACGCTTCCCCAACTCTGAATCACTATGAATCTCAGCATCTACAGAGTTAAACTACACAGTTCAGTTCTGTGTCAAGCTACAATAACATAAACAGTTTCTACCTTGCAAATAGCAAACGTGTGATTTCAGATTGCACAACCTGCTGTATGTGATGAAAATAACACTATTATAAATATTACCATTATGACTATTACTAGGGCTGCATCTAATTATTCTGCATGTATTTTCTTGATTATCAAAAGAGTTGATTGATCTATGTAAAGGCAACAAATAGAAGTGATCAATCCAGTGATTAATCATTTGTGTTGTAGAATAAAGCAAATAGAAAATTCATCAGAAGATTTTGAGCAATATTTGAATAGAGAAATTATATCTGACGGTTCTGTCGGTCAGTCTGATGGAAAAGCTTCACTGTGTCTCATGTTTAGCTCTCATAATATTAAGGGTAAAAGACAGAGACGCAGACTTATCCTTTGGTAGAATATGTAGCACATGTAGCTACTGCTCTGCACAGACTCAAACGGCATGGTTCACTCACAGATCCACAAGTAGTACAGCCTTTTGCACATGGTGCGACGCTGGTCCGGGATCTCGTTGAAGTCTTGGTAAAAACACGGCTTCAGGGGGATGAACCGCGGCAAAGGGGGGAAGTTGTTTTCTAGGACACAAAGACACAGTTCACCACAGCTGCCCACACACTAAATCCACACCACCTCAGGCCAAGACAACCGCACTAATGATTAGGATTCACCTTTTTACTTCTACTTCATGTCTATTCATAAAAAAGTGCCTACCTGCCATGATGACTGCTCAGGATTCTTCCTCCTCTTGTAAACAGGTGCACAGCCTTCAAGCCTTCAAAACCAAACCTGCAAATAAAACACACTGAGTGCAAACTACCACCATTAAAGGCAACTGGCCATAATCCTCCACAGGCCTGTGTCGGCACAGATAAACGTGTTTGTGAGCTCACACTAGCTGTGTGATGCTCGCTGTGGGAAACTGTGGGGCCTTGTCGCCCTGCCTGAAATGCACTCATACCATGGGCGGATAATGGGCGCGTTACAGCACAACAGAGTTTACATATGGCACTAGAGGGGGTTTGTGTAGCTCGGAAGCGTCACAACACCAACAATCAACCACCATTCACAATATTTGACTGTCTATAAGTCAAAATTCAATGTATTTAATGCTGGGCGGTAGCGGCACTGAAGGGCATCTTTTTGCCACGTATTGGAGCAATCTCGGTCAAAAAACACTCTAAGCCCAATGAGTTCGCGTATTATCGCAATAAAAGTGTATTAAATGGGCATTTCTTCGGACGGATGGCAGTGATGCTGCAGTCGGAACCGCGCATCGTGATCACGGGCGATGGAGACGCGTCCTTCAGCCTGACACGGTGCATCGGTGCCTCTTCTTCATCCGGACGCCGAGCAAGTCGAAGCCCACGTACTCGCAATAAACCCACAGACTTTAAGCTTTCACTTGAACCGGATAAATCTTTCCCTTCCCTTTTCATATGGAGTTTAATGAATGAAGATGCCGCCTTACCTCCCGTGTAGTCCCACAGTGTCGCTACAATTTTTCCGTTCGTTTAAATACCATCCTATGGGTTATTCTGCATTGAAATTCACTGCATGCAAACAGACAATTCTGGCGCTTGGTGAGATTATTATCTCTCGTTATTCCCCAAATGATGGGTCTGTGAGTAACGGTCACGTGACGTGAGGTCTTTTCTTTACGCACATACCCAGCTGTATCCGCCCGGGCAAACCAGGAGCCAGATAGAAAAAAGGGATTTGTTGCTGACCTGAGTTGGCCAATCACGAAGCAGAAATAGTTGAACAAGACCCGCTCATTCTGACAGCACCCACCGGGCTGAAAAATCAAAGGAGGCTCTCATGATATCATTCTAATGAATATAGGGTAGTTATAGTACTACAGATTTCACGAGAAAAAGTCAGAAGAAGTTAATAGCCAACAACACTGGAGAAAGTTTTATTACCGTTTAAAAATATATATATATTTTCTGTGCATGGTTTAGAATAATAATAAATATTACGTGCATAATATGTACATATAATAAAATTATTATTATTATTATTATTATTATATGTATAATAATTATTATTATTATATGTACAGATAACGCACCCTAAAAAGTGTTGTATATATTTTAATTTGTATTGTGTCAAAGGACTGGATAAATTTAACATAATAAACAACAATTCTAAGATAAGATAAGATAAGATAAGATAAGATAAGATAAGATAAGATAAGATAAGATAAGATAAGATAAGATAAGATAAGTCATACTTTATTGATGCCCTTGAGGAAATAGTTTTCTCTGCATTTAATCCACACATAATAATTCTACATTATAATTTTGCCCACATTTGGTGCTAAATAAAAAAAAAACTGCAGCAATAGTTTAACAAAATTTCCAGAATTTTAGCACGATTTCCAGTCGATCTGTTGCATTAGTTATACCCAGTAATATTAAACAAGCACCTTTCTGGACTTTGTTACAATTTGCCAAATGGTGCTTTCATGTGTCCTCGTAAAACAGTTACTCATTCTTAGGCAAGACAAATAAATGTGGAGAAACAAGAACGCCCAACATGTATTGACATTTTAGTTAATGGTTTAGTCTCCACTTTTATTCATGTATTGAATTGCGCAGCTTATTTTTTTATTACTTTATTTATCTGCCAGATTAGTGTGGAAGATATGAATTGCGGATATTTTCATGACACGTGAATGTAGCAATGCATCAAGCTAGCGTCAACGCTTCCTGCAGTGCTATGAGTTGAAGGCTAAAGGTACGATAAACAACGACATAAAACTAGTGTCTGCCTGGTGACAGGCTTCTGTGCTACTGGGCTGCACCTTTCATACATCTAGGATCCTGCAGTGTTGTATTTATTGGTAGTAACATGACGCAAAGACACGTTAGCTGTTAACTGTTTACTTGTGGCTCAGCTAATGTTAGCTGTTATGCTAGTTAAAACGGTAGCCAACCCAGTACTCGTCTGTGTAACAAGTAAACTAAGTTAAGGCGTTTGTACTTTATTGACTTATTTTATGCATACTTGTACGTTGTTACATTTCAGGGAGAACTAGTTTCACTGTACTGCTCTACACTATCTGACAGCTAGCCAAGTATTTGCTAAGTAAAGCGTTGACGTCGACTTACTAAACAAGTCAGTAGGTTGTAAATGACACGTTTATGGATCAAACTAACTAACAGTTTAGGAACAAAGCGCTAGACACATTAAGGATAAGTAAAAAAGTCAAATTGTTAATGGACAGAAAATACATATAGCTATTACGGTGACAACCTTCTTTATTTTATACACAAGATATGACTGAGCCAGGATCCTAATTGTGACGCTTTTTTTACATTTATATTGCTTTGTTTTTCCAGAATGGGTTTTATAGACAATGTTGAGTTGTCAGTTTGGGTAATTGTTCCACTATTTATATTTTTGAAATAAACAAAATGGCCAGAAAGAATTTTACCGGATTAATCTAGATAATAGCACTTACTCAAAGCCTCTATACTAGATGGGTAGTGTACTTCTTTACCTCAGCCAAAGGTAAGAAAAGTGAACTATGTTTTGTTATAAGGTGGCCTGGTAGCTCAGTTGGTAGAGCCTGGGAAGCACAAGGTCCCAGGTTCAAGCCCACCAGAGCACCAGGTGTGGGAGTAAGACACTTCCCAGTAGCTCCCCAGCGCCCTGAATGGCATGTAACAGATGTCTTACAGACCATGTTAGGTGTAATGCCTACTTTTTGTTTGATAAAATATGTTCTTTTAAATTAAAGGAAGAGAAGGAGAGCAAATAGTGTAGAGTTACACTTATCTTACACTGTAGACTAACCCTGGATCCACTTCTGTTTTTCAGATACATATTGTCATGAGGTGTATGGTGTTAATCTAACTTTTGGCAGTTCAGGCAATATGTTATCTGTTTCCTCTACAGTGCTGGGAATGCAGCCATCGCTTCCACCTGAGACAGTCAGAGAGCTGGTGTGCTCCTGTCTGCACAGAGACCCAGTAGCTGCAGACCTTCGTTGCAGTCTTTTTGTGGCTGCTGCACAGAACTACAAGAGAGACTCTTTGCTCAGGCCCTTTCCTCCTAGATACATAAGTGGTGACAATAAGGACTTTGAGGCGCTGGTAAGAGATTGTGACAGTCAAATCCTTCACAGCTGTACGCTATTACAGTAGTGCAGTGGAGAAGACATACACTTGGTGGCAGTGATGTGCAGTTAAATATACCAGTGTATCAGTAAAACCTGGACTAGAACATTGGAAGGTGATTAGATTAGATTAGATTAGGATAGATAGATAGATAGATAGATAGATAGATAGATAGATAGATAGATAGATAGATAGATAGATAGATAGATAGATAGATGAGACAAAAGTAAAGCAGACAGAAGTGTTGAGAATGTTTTACGTCACAAACAGTATATGTTGTTCTCTAGTTGGCTGATGTGAACTCTTTACCTGGTGTAAGAGAGTTGGTAAGACTACCACTTGGAGAGGGAGATCATCATCTGGCCCTCGCACACTGGATCCTCTCCTCCAAGAGCTTTGCTGTAAAGACATTACAGAAAGATGAGGTAGGTCAGTGTAGATGTGCAGTAATTAAATAACCACACTGTGTTCAGCCATCCTCTGTTTACTCTGCCACATGTTCACCAGTTTTACAAACTTCAAAACTTGATGGAAAATGAAGGGATTTCTGCGCCTGTGCCTGACTTCCTCTTCGAGCTGGACTACTGTGATCAGATGAATGCTAGGTTTGAGAAGACTAGGGCAGGCAGAAATGTCTTCTATGCTTTTCATGGGAGCCGCCTGGAGAACTTCCATTCAATCATTCACAACGGGTTGCACTGTCATCTCAACAAGGTCAGTGCAGCCACTAATGTTTCTTCTCGTAGGCAATATCTATTCATCATTGCAGAAAACATTAAATTATGTAGGGAATAATGATTGTCATGTTACATCACACTTGTTTACTGTGGGTTTTTGTACATGCAGAACTCAGTGTTCGGAGAAGGGACCTACCTCACCAGTGACCTGAGCATGGCTGTCCTCTACAGTCCACATAGCAGCGGCTGGCGAGAAAGTCTGCTGGGGCCACTGCTTAGCTGCGTTGCTCTGTGTGAAGTCATAGATCACCCAGATGTCAAGTGTCAGGTCAAGAAGAAAGGTTCGAACCTTTTAAAATGCATTGGACAAACAAACAAAAATGTGTGTGTTTAAATTCTTCATTTAAACGCTGCCTGTTCTTTTCCCACACTTAGATTCTGAAATCATTGACCGTCAGCGCTCAAGGGCTAAGAACAGTGAAGGAGGGGATGTACCACAGAAATACTTTGTTGTCACCAACAATCAGCTTTTGCGAGTCAAGTATCTCCTTGTGTACTCTCAAAAGAAGAACTTGTCCAGGTAGGAATTTGTGGGGTCACACAAATAATGTGCAACAAGACACACGTGTTCACTAAGAATATTAATAAAGTATGTTAACATTTTGTTAATAACTAATTAAAACACTAACTGTTGCAACGCTAATTAAACCTATGTTTGTTTATTATATATTTATTTATACATTTATTTATACATTTTGTCATCAGACATTCCCGTAGCACGTCCTGGCTTCTCAAACACCACTTTGCACTCATGATGAGTCTCTACCTTCTGCTGCTCATTCTTATTGGTGCCTTCAACTCAACCACCTTCTTGTCCTTCTGGAACAAACTGTTCAGGTGACAACAGGACAGTGCCTTCATCCCCAGACACATGAGGTCTGAGAAGTGATTTATGCACCTTTATGCTGTTTTCTCTTTACAGTGGTTATTTTCTTTCTAACTGAGGTTGGTCTAAGTACAGTTATTGCAGGACAACATATCCTTTTTTTAAAAAAGCCAAGAGGATCCTATCCTATATGTATTCATTCTGTTGCAACAACTGAATGTTTATTTCATCTGTAATTTTCCTGGTTGAGTAAAGGTTCAGGTTTTAAGTTGTTTTAGTTTGGGGTTGACATTTTTACACAGTGAAGGTGTCACAGAGAATTTTTAAATGATAATCAAATACTCTGAAATAATTAACCCAGATCTACTTGAAGTACTGATGTTTTACTTTCTATGGGGGGCTTATATACAGCTTTAATATATTAAACATTTTGGTTATGTTTGTTGAAGGAATGACAGTTAAATGTTTAAGGTGTGTTAAAAACACTAAACTTTATTTGTAATAATTTCACAAATGCTATAACAGAAAAAAGTTGTTCATCCCCCTAAGTTCCTAAAGTAACATTAATAATTTTGGGTTTTGTTTAATTATATTCAGTTTAATTTTTGTATTTCTAGGCTGATTTGAAATCATCCCGTACTTTATGTCTGCCGCTGTTTCTTACCCATAAAAACCCACTTCAAGGTCACTCTTTCATAATAATTTTGTTCCCAGGTTGGTGTTGTATTCAGACGTGCTGCTTCTGACACGGACACATTTATTACAGCTGGCCCACACACAGTCCTTTGTTTTACATTATTTTTATCAGTAAAAAAGTTAAACGGATACATGAGTTGATAACGGCGGCGTCCTTTGGTAGAAGCTCATTTATCATTTTTAATAGATTTCTGAAATGCATCTGCACAAAAAATGGAAAAGAAAAGTTAAAGAATTATTTTTGTTGCAATAGGGTAAAACTACATGACTCGCATGTACATTACGTGCACATTTAAGCCTTTTGGCAACGTTCTATTAATAATTAAGGTTATTTACTTGGTTAAGGTTAATACTTGGTTTCTAGTTCATAATGCATAATACCAGTATAGTTTTGAACTGAAGTTTACAGAAGAAAATGCAGCTTTGTTTTGGTATTAAAACTGATTCTGGCTTGCGAAATCCTTTTAGATAAATGGCTTCTGTTCTTCAGAAAGGCCTCACATGCGAAGGACACAGAACAAACTGCCCTTTGTTGGTCCACTCTTTATTCCCTTTCTGTACACGCTTCATTATTGCTGCCTCATAAACGGCTTGTTATTCAGTAACCATCAACTGAGGGGACAGTGGTGGCAGAGGGGACTCCAGGTGTTTTACGTCAGTGAACCAAGGAAGTGGAGACCTGATCTAATGCTCTGTGGAAGCTGTGGTGTCATTTACTCTATGGTTCATATGTGTAAGCGCACATAAAAAGGAAACCCCATTAGGTGCATTTCATACATCTTTTAAAATTTTCTGGAACATAAAAAGACAGAGCTCCTTCGCTAAAGATGAAAAGCCTGTGAATCACAACAGCTGGACAGTTTAACGCTGCATGCTTCAGCCACGTGTTTCACACCTCACTGGTTCTTCACAGTGCAGATGGACAATGCTGTGGAGCATACTGTGAAAGCACCCTGGTGCTAAACTCAGCATTTAGCCACGTAGCCCCATTCCAGATGTGTGCAACAGGATTAATTTGTCTCAGTCAGGAACACAGGAAGAATGTTTTTATTCAGGTTTATGTTATACAAACTGTGATTTAAGAAATAAAGAATGTTCATGTTACACAGGTTTACAGATAGCTGCCATTTCTTTTTTTTTTTTTTGCTATATGAGCTAATGAAGAGTTCCTCCTCATTTCTTTCCTTACAAGAATCAGCTGGGTGTGTTTTGACAGGCTGGCTCCAAACACACAAAATGCCCCTCAGGGGTGTCCTAAAGAGGGAAAAGAATGAATGGCCAGCCATGTTATACAGTGAACAAGCACAGGACCTTGGTTGTTCCACCTACCTGCAAACCCTGGCACACTGGACTATGAGTGGCTGTCAGGTGTCTGTGCACACACTTCCCAAAGCGTTGCAGACAGGTGGAATCCGAGGGGGTGCAGGTCTGAGGGCATGAAGGCACCTTTAGCAGCAGACAGCTTGAACAGGAGGTGTGCTGGCAGGAGCCCTGGCAGGCGGCCTTCTCCAGAGACGCATATCTGCAGAGCAGCAAAGTCAGACTCCTGTTAAAGATGACTCGTACGAGTCAAGGGAACGTGTAGGAGTCGGTCAGTCACCGGGCAGAGCAGATTTCAGTAGGGTTGGCTCGACAGTATTCCCAGGTGCACTGTGGGCGGCAGTCTTCTGCATCCAGTGGTTCAATCACTGAATGGGAAACAAAATATCATACTGCATTCAGCATATGTCGTATTTACATCCATAGGCTGCAAGCAAAACATGAAAGGGTCTAATCTACTACTACGTCTGATACTGTATCAATAACAGTGACAACTTTTCCCTGTGGAGCGATAAGAGCTATAATTACAACCTAACTGTTGAGGCAGAAACCTTTGAATCAAAGGAAGCCTTGACCACGATATCAGTCTTCAGCTCATAAACTAGATTTACAGCATTGGCATCATTCCTACTATCAAATATAAAGAACATTTCACACTTTACTAGGTCTCAGAAGCAGATGTGTTTTGGTTTTTACTCATTTTACAAATGCACTTTTCTGTTGCTTTACCAATGCAAAATGTTATTTAATCTGTTCAGAAAAGATGATGCGTTGTCATGAACAGCAGTACAATTATGAAAATACCTCCACCCTCACATCCTGCTACAACAAGTGGAATATCTAGTAAGTAGTCAATGAATGTAATATAATATATGGAATAGTAATGTAGATGCTGCTGCATGATGAGTACATTTACATGTTTACTTAGTAATAAAAATCAAGCTGATGTGTCTGTATTATTAACAGTGATAACACATTGGTGCATTTTTAAGTCACTTGCATCATTTCTGATGTCTGATCTCATCTTGTCTGCTTTACACTGAGGATATGAATCATAACCTGACCTGTTCTGCAGATCCCTGTGCGCTCTGCGTCTGGTTTGTTATCTCCTGCGTCCTGGTAAACACACACCAGCCCCTCATCGCACTTTCCCAGGTAGTCCCATGTTCCTCCACAGGTCTCCCCCTCGGTTCTGGCGCAGACGGGGCAGCAGCCGCAGACACCTGTCGTGACGCCACCTTTACACTGGAGCTTCAGCGTCCGCCGGGTGGAGCAGTGTATCTGCTCACAGGGAGGGCAGTGAAGGTCCCGAAGCTGCTGAGCTGTACCGGAGGACGTCTCCTCGGAGCCCAGTGCCCACAGCACAGCACCCAGAAAGAACAGCATCCACATCATTCATCAGCTTAATGTCTGTCTTAGATCACCTGCATCAGCCCAGGGACAACGCCATTTATGAGCCACTACCTCCACCCCTCCCACCAGCAGCCAATAGATGAGGGCAGGGGGTTTCATTTGTCTAAATACACAGGTATTTACCCCACACGTCTTATCTTTACACTATCAACAGTGCGATTTTGTTTTGAAATAATTCTGCTGTCTGAACATTCTTAGATAAGTCTAATGAAGACTGGTCCCCTTTGTGTTAGGAGTCATGTGACCTGCGGAAGGGGCAATTTAGTGAACACCTACAATCAAGTAATGACCTATTTCTTGAAAGAACAAAAGGATTAAGACATCAGCAGGTATGTAACCATAAAAGATGCACTGGACCATTGATAAATTAAATTGAGTATTTTAGGTACAAACATGTTCTGCAACTTTAGATTTCAGGACAATAGAAAACTAAAACAGAATATTCAAACTTAGCTTTGCAGGCAAACAATTTTCACAATCATTATTTAGCTTCTCACTAAATTCATTTACTTCCTACTGTACCACTGTACAGCACCTTTGGGATGAACGTAGTCTGGATGACTAAGAATCTTTACAAACGTCTGTAAACATACTGTAGCTATAACGTATGACCAAGAGGAAGCTCTGGTTCGTATAAAAATGAATTTATTTTCAAGGAAACCATTGAGTAACACTGAATACAACAGGAGTGATCATTCAATAGTCAATAAAACTTGTGACTCCTACATCATAAAGATCCCACATACAAGACCTGGAAAACAAGATTTGAAAGCAAACATGTTGGCAATTTGCTGGTGCTACAATTTCATTTTTTTCTCCCCCACATAACAAATTGAGGTGATACACACCTGTGTAGAAAAGTGACAAGATTTTACATTAACTTACAAAGGGCTGGATGTCAAAGTGCAAGATGCCTGAACCCCACCCGTGACTCCACCACCACCATCCCATCAAGGTGTCACACTCAGAAATGGATTCTCAAATATAAACCTCCAAAATTATTGTTAGGCCGTTATGGCTTTGTATTCAGTTGAGACCCTAGCTTACATTACATAGCTTTAAAATATTATTTCAGAAACATTTTTCTCTCAAAGATACTTTTTTTTTTAAACTGCACCTTTTTATAGACGACTGCATGTAATGGAGTAAAGCATCACAGGTATAATGCAGGCATACAACAGAAAAGCAGCTGTGTCAACACCTTCAAACAAACACACTAACAGTTTGTTTATAAAAGCAACCCAATCAAAGAATACATACTAAAATCGGAAGTGAAAATAAAATGGACTTAAAAACCGTAGAGAAACAAAATATGTACATATATTTACAAGTAAATAGAGTGAATATTATATACAGGTAGGACTGGCCGCTCAAGGTCCATATCATCCAACATTGCATGACTGCATGACATTCAATCCAAAATGGTTCTTAAAAGACAGAACACCTTCCAGGCCTTCTCCAAAGTCGCACTAAAAGGAAGCGAGCAATAAGTAAAGAACCTGCTGCAACAAGCAGCTTTTTGTTCTCAGTCTGGTTCAAGTGAGCAAGTAGAAAACATCCAGGGACTTTTGACTCGGACATAGCTTTTTTTTTTTTGCATGATTTTAAAATAATAATGGCAATGTTTCAATTGCAGAGAGACATCCATTGAATGTATCCTTCTGGCTTCTTTTTTTTTCCAAAGTTGATGATCTTTAACTCCAAGACACACATGACACCTTCAGTCTGGAGGAAGGAGGTCGTGCAAACGATACCGTTCTCGGATGTGCGGTCTGACATCTTCATTCTGCAATAAAAAGCAAAACCGAAATTCAGATGGTCACAGTCACACATGTTCACTTTATCCTATTGAAGTGGATATTAAGTAATTTATTCCTATTAGTGTATATGTAAACATCTTTACAGAACTTGTACGAACAGGTTTTCTCTATGTGTTTTTGTAAACAAACACATATTATATTTAGTTCATGCAACTGCACATGTTCTTAAATCAGGTGCACAACCAAATAGCTTGACATGTTTAAAAAAACAAAAATAAGAAAATAATAATCTTTCAGGACCTTAAAATATCATAAAAAAGGCAAGATACGTACAAGATCCACAAGATTTTCAAGGAAAGGGACAAGCTTTAAAAGCTCATTGTCGTTTCTATCCACAAACCAGCTCTCTATTGGGATTCCATTAGAAAGCTGAAAGATAAAATGGCTGGTATTACTAACAAGCATAAAAACAGTTTAAAAGCTTTATCAATCAATTTAAAAGTAAAATTCATAACCACCAGGACCCGGGTTGCTTGTTGGGGTTTACCTGATAAGCAAAGGCTTGGGGTGAGTTGTCGATTATTATTGTCTTGGCAAGATCTCGACCTAGGATGTTTAGGTCTTTAATATAATTTCCTTGAACACACACACAGTGTTCACGAAATAGACGATGTCTAAAAATACAAAAACATATATTTTTCTCAGTTAAAACATGTTAATTAATAACGTCTACCTCTTATGAAAGAACTGAAAACTGGTTTAATACGTCTTACAGAGCAGAGTGCGACACTTGTTTAAACAAATGATGGACTGAAAACATGGCTGTGTATTGTACAGATGATTAACAGATCAGTTTATGGTGGTGCTTGTTTAAGTGTTGCTGCCTAAAGTGACCAGCAAACTAAAATTAACTTGAAATGTAGCAACAGCAAAAAAGCAAGTAACATCAAGTAGAAAATTTAAAAACAATTATCTGTAGGAATAATGGAAATTATTAAATACACAACCTATTACAAAGTGATTTTACTGACCTGACCAACTGTTTTTTTGGATCAAGGATGTTGAGCAACTTATCAGCATAGACTTTCTTCGAAGCAGTGAAGAGAATAATCTGAAATTATTGTTTTAATTATTAATACAGTCAACAACTGGTAAGATGAACTATTACTGAAGTAAAATAGAGACATCTCACCTCATACTTTTGAGACATGCACTCAAGAAACTCACGGAAATAGGGCCTCAATCGAACATACACCTTGGAATTAAAGGAAGAAAAATATTGTTTAATCACAGTACCAAAACACCTGAAAACCTTCATCTGCAAATAGTGTAAACAGCGAAATGGGCAGTACCTGGTATATTACATCTTGAAAGAGCACAGGGAATGTCAGGGCTGCATCTTCTAGCTCATTCAAACTACAATGAACCAGAGTTTCATCCTTAAGGCAGAATAAGAAAAAACGCAAATTTAATGGCAATAGAAAATACAGTTTTAAACCTTTAAACTAAATGAAAACTGCTGACTATTTACCAGATCCAAGACTAGAGAAAACTCTGGTGTGCTGCGTGTTTTCAGAGGCAGTGCTGGTTTGCGCGTTAACTGCTCTTCTGTCAGTGGAGGCACGTGTTTAATAAAGAAGTACCTTCAAGCAAAAAAAAAAAAAAAAAAAAACATTCATAGACCAAAGAAAGCAAACAAAGATGTGTGTATGATCATACTGTTAATTCTTGGGATCTTCAGAGGTCAAACAGCAACTGAAACACTGTACAGGTCCTAAATCCTGTTACTGTTGCCATCTAGTGGATGTTCACCACTGTGCATCAACTCAGACACACAATGTCACCTTGAATGTTACTTCAAGTCGAAACACACAACACAAACTGCTTGTTGTCAAAGTGGGACCATTTACTTGAAGACATGAAGATTAAAGAATCAGTAATCTGTGAGTCTCTATGCAAAGCTTGTTATTTTTACTCAGCTGTGCAATATTTTCCATAAACAAACAGGAAGTTGAAGTTGAATTTTTTTTAACTTACGGATCAAAAACTTCCCAGTCCTCATCATATGTTGTTTCTGGAGGAACTGAGGGTAATGTGTGTGAGTAATTTCCATCTGGCATACAACCAGGAGCTGATGGAGACAAGAAATGATGACGTTAACATTATATGAGCAGCAGAAAAGTAATGAGGTACTGTCCAGGCAAATGTGTTTTAACAGTCTCATTCTAATTTTATTTTGTTTGTCACTCTGGAAAAAAAGACATGTTCTGCAGTTTACTTTCTATATTATCAAACAAAGCAGCTTCACCATCACTGCTGCTACTAAAAGCTACTTTCTCTATACTGCCAATCTGTTCAAAAGCATCACAAAGTACATCTTCCATATTAATCAGGAATATACCTGTTAATGGGGGCATATCAGTCTCAGTGACAATCTCTCCCTCTTCTATGGTCGTTTCTGAGGAAATTTGAAGCCTTTGTGGCAACATCAGGGCATTGTGACAAGGAGTGATGCCTTCTGTTGATGTCAGAGTGCTGCTCGGCATTTCTTCAGCCTGCTCAATGTCCAGCTGTTTCATGATTTCCTCAGCCTCCATCGCCTGGCCAGGAGAGTCTGAACCAGGAGTGGCTGAATAAAAAAAGCCAAGCGCGATCAGTACAGTTTGGTCACACCTGAGAAGTTAGTCTAAATCTGCTCATGGAAGTTACTGTTACCAGTTTTAGTTGCTGGTGAAAAGAAGTTGAAGACAGGTGAGAAGATGGTTCCAAGAAGGGTAGTGCGAGGTGGGCTGCTTGCTGCCTCGACAGGGGCATCTAATTTACCATTTGGTTTCATGGGTTTACTGTTGCAGGTCATAGTGTCTGAAAAATTACGAAAAGTCTTTAATAACAACAACTACAGCAACGTGTACATTTTATTGTGATCTGGGTCTGCAGTACCTTTGTTCTGACTTTTGCGGCAAACTCTGGAGACTGATTTATTGGAAAGGCCTCTAGTCTGTGGTGTTGAAGTAATGAGATTGCTATCAGAATTGCAATCAATACGACTCCTCTTTGCAGGAATATCCTGATCCACCTGAGACAAAAGACATAGAAAAAAAATTTAGAAAATAGTGTCTGGATATCTACTGTAAAACAGAGCTGAGTTATGATGCAAGCCCACCTTAACTGCATTTCCACGAATAAATTTCTTTATAGTGGAGAAAAGGCCTGTTTCATTCTTCTGCATTTTGCCTCGACCTCTCACTGGTGATGGCGCCACTTCACAGTGTTTCCTTTTGGCCTGGGGCGGGTGGGTTTGACGGCCCGGGTTCGGCTGCTGAGGAGCTTTACGCACTCTCAGCCTCATCATGCTCCAACGTCACATAGAAAAATCTGCTAATAAAAGACACTAACATTTCAAAATACTGACTTAAAGAATTTTGTCCTCCAATATCTAATTAGCAATGCACTATTACTGTAATTCTAATCTTCTTGCTGTGGTGTATAGGTTTATATCAATGTGTGTTTTTGTGTATAAATATGTATTTCCTTTATTATTATCGACACAATTGTTATTCATCTTAAGATGAAAGAGTTTCCTTTGAGGTCTTTACCTCCCAAGACATTCACTGATTGGGACCGCTTCCAATAAAAAACTGATTTTCGTTTATATGTGGGAGTTAAATATTGAGGCTGATAACAACAGTTACTCACAAATCACAGTAATCCATGTAAAACCTGTACTGATTTCCGGTCAAAATACATGCAGACTGTAACGCGAGTATTACTGTTGCTTCAACATAAATACGAGAATCAACACAACAGATCCACCTGTGGTTCCCGCATAACTGTCACGCCGATGTAAGCAACGTTAAGAATACACATTGTCATCTTGTCCAAATGTGACACCGGCCAGTGAAGTGGGCGGTGAACACTAAACATTAAAGCTAGCATTAGCAGGAATGTAAAGACGGTTTTTAAAAATGAATCAGTGTTTGATTTCTGTCCGTGATTTTGTGTGTTCGGTCCAGTGTGTTGTAGCGCCAGATTTATTGCCTTATTTATGGTTACCAAGGCAGACAACAGGACTGCACCGCTGACTCTGGTTATGTAACGTAAACGTCGGGCATCCAGCGTATCACCAACGACGTCAGCTACCGCTAACATTAGCATCTATAGGTATTTACACTAGCACCGATGATGCACGTACAGTCAACGCTAATATGCGAGTGTCGCACACGTGGACTTAAAAGACGATGCAGAAACCGGCGCCTATTAACTATTTAATGCAGTATTCTTCAAACCAGATACTGTCAGTGGGTCCCCTAGCTAACGCTAGCACAACTGTTAGCCTTAAGTTAGCTTTGGAGCAACATGCCCTGATTGCAGCAACAATAAAGACATGACATTATTCTTGTGTTGCCATAGAAAGCCACACATTTTTCCCGCAAACATGTCCATATTAGTCGTCTCAACTATTTATCAATATATCGGTAAACAAAGCTACACAACACCTAGCTATGCTGTTGCTAACGCGTCATTTTGTTCGCTTCCATAACTATTTTCAGCCATTAGACTACGCCCCCTTCGGCGGCTAAACGTTAGCTGCTAGCTAGCATCACTCAGGCCACTTGGGGGACAAACCGTTTTCTGTTGACGCTGTCCGCTACTCACCGACGATCTAGGAAGCTCTTTAAAACCTGCCGCAGCGTTGTCAGCTCTCGGCCGCGACCGTGGCGGCCACCAGTGGGTGTCGAGCCGTGGCGGTTGCTGCCAGCTGTGTCCGTCTCTCGGTAGCTAGTCACACATCAACCATGTCTGCCGACGCCATTTCCCGCCTCAGCACAAACATAACGTTGGCGCTGCGCAGGAGAATGCGACACTCACGCAGGGAACCAACGTGGCGGAGTCGACGGGAAAATGGCTATAGAGCAGCGAGCGGCTGTCACAGCGGCGTCCTGCGAGGAAGCTGAAACAGTGTACAACTTATACCGACAATGGCAGGAATTTGTGTTTGACCCTGATTTAGTGGTCAATTTTTATTTTAGCGAGAGTGGTCAAAAATGCTTTACGGTTTTTAGAGCAATGGTCTTAGCAACATCACTCTGGAAACTACCGCACGGAAAACTGATGATAATAGATTACAATGGACTTTATCAGCGATGTTACTTCTGAAATGCAAATATAAGACTTTTAAGCGCCCAGATTTATAACGAGTCACTGTGATCGTGAGCTACTGTTGTAGTTAAAGCAACATGTGACTGGACTCATCTGAATCTATGTTAATCAAGATGTAGGACATCAATGATGTAAGTAATATTAAATAAGTTAATAATATATATTTATATTTTTACCATAATATTTAATAATAAATTATTTATGTGAATACCGCCAAGTCCAACCAGGTCATTTAGGTTTTCATTGGTCTCATGAATTATTGTTATAATATTGTTGTTACAGCTATACCAGATACTTAAGCATCCACACATCCAATTTATTTATTTGGTATTAACATAGTTAATAGTTATAGTACAGATTATATAAAGTTTGGTTATTATTAATAAAAAACATTATAATAAAAAATCTTTAGTAACAAAATCTCACTTTTGATATTGACTTTTAAGATAAAGCACTTTGGCAGTTTGCATCTCAATGTGCAAGCTTCTCTGAAAATTTCGAAAATATTGTTGTGCTGAGTAATTTCTGCTAGATGATGTGCCAAATTAAATAATAAAGACTAATAATCTAATCTAAAGTAATGAAAATACAATAACAGTTTATATCAACACAATGCTTTTAATGACCAGTGGACAATGATTTCTGTTGGGCACCTGTGATTTAAAAAATGTGGCAGCTAATAAAACACACATGCCAGTAGAGATGAGGCTTTATACATAGGCTACCAGGGGCACATGTGGCTGTATAGAATGTTGCAAAAACGTGAATCAGTTTCATGTTTCCACAAGATTTGATGTAGTACATTAAGAAAAGCAGCAAGACCTTGAATTTATTGTCAAGGAACCAAAAGCCTGACCACCCACAGCTAGTAAAGTTTGAAACTTCTTATTACATATTATGAATGGTAGATTTCATAGGCTTTCCTTGTAAGGACTTACAATTTATATTTCTTAGTATGCAGGCCAAGATGACGTTTCATTTCATCCCAAGATGAAAGAGTTTCCTGTAAGGTCCTGGTCCACCCCAAAGGCCCCTGATGCAAAAAAGAGAGCAAAGTTAAACAAATGTCCTGGAATGATTCATTACTGCTATACGTAAGCATACCTGAGAAGCCCATGCCAGTAGAGATGAGGCATTACATCAGCTTTCATGTGGTACATCAGTCTTCTTTCTTTGGCTTGGTTTATGGGGAAGGTTTCCAGCGGTTGTCCATTGTAGTCAAACTCTGCCAGAATGACTGTGTTGTAGCTCGTCACCAACGGACACGAGGTGTAGCCGTCGTACTGGAAACAAGTTCCAGATTATGTTTTTCCAAAAAAAGAAGCTAAAATCTTCAATGTTAAGAAGTTAACGTTAAGTAGTTCATTTTTAATGTCCACTTACTATCTTATCCGGTTTCTCATTTTTAAGTAATCTGCTGATTGTTCGGTGCAGAACTGCAGACTGTGCAGCTAAAAACAAGACAGCACATTTGGCATCAATGTTTTGTAATGTTTTGAATTATATTACGAGATAATTCTATTGTTAGAATCCTATCCTATTGACTGAGATCATTAACTCTAAATGAACACCACATTGAAAAAAACACGATAAGTAGTAGAAATGACTTCCTAGCAGTCAAGGTGACGTTGTGCAGGAGGTCATAATACTGTTTTATAACCCAATATTGTAAACAACTGATGTCATGCTGGCTGGAAATTACAGGACAAACACAAGTAACACAGGAAATTCAAATTACCCCAGCAAACAACTGTTGGAGGACAGTGAAAAGTATTTGTTTGTCTAATATAATGGTAAAGTCAAAAATAAAATGAAGTTATGGTAGAATCCAATACTAATGAGAAGGGCCTCAGACTAAAAGCTTTACAGGGTCTGGCGTTTGGTTTATAGCCTTATGTAATCTTATTATTGTGCAATAAAATTCATAATGACCGTATTTATCTTAAAAGGAATAGAACAAGCAGAGAACATGAGATTAATTTGTGCGAACTGTATTCAGCACCTACCGACAGCGGCACCCGTCTTGGCTGTAGGCAGATTGGTGCAGTCTCCGATCCCAAACACATTTGGATACTTCTTATGCTGGAGTGTATCTTTGTTGAGATCCAGCCAGCCGCCGTCATCAGCCAGTGGACTGCCTTTAACCACCAAACTGGGCCCCATTGGTGGCGTGACATGAAGCATTTCATACTACGGACAGATAATAGTTGTAGTCTGTGTTGCCTATGCAGTATTTGTGTGCAAGAATCAGTCACAACATAAAAAATATCACATTGTTTTACAATTTAAAGAATAAATATTAATTTAATTACCTCAACCACTCTGGTTTCTCCTGGTTTGTCAAGATTTTCAAAAACCGCTTCTTGCTTGTCTGGTCGCACTTCAATCAGGTTCTGCCTCAGGTTTACTTGCAGGTCACGGCGTTTTACAATGTCCCACAGCGAGTCTGCGTACTTCTTGATTCCAAAGAGCACAGGTAAGGATGTGTTGTACATTATGTTGGCCTTTTCCCTTTTTCCTGTCTTTTTCAGAAAGACAAAAATATTTCAAATTTAATGTGGGAAACCACAACCAATTTCTAAAAATGTGCTACATATCATTGCATCACACAATATGTAGTTACCTTTCTGAGATAGGCATCTGATAGGTACATGATCTTTTGTGGAGCTCCAGCACATTTCACAGGAGTGTTTGGGAATGTAAACACGGCATTTCCCTCCTTGAAGTCCTGCAGTGCTTTCCATGTTTTCTCCACAGTTTGGATAGAGTAGTTTGACCCAATCTTTGGATGTTCAAACCCCTCTGGGAGACCTTTGACCTTTGATATACATTAACAGGAGCATAAACATTCTGGGATAAATTTATACTAAGTGGCAAAACCTTGGTAGGAAGAGACAGGATATGATGATTAAAAATTACGTTACCCTCTCAAAATGAAGTTGCAAACCAAGGGCCACGATCAAATACTCATAGGTGATCTGTAATGTGATTGGGAAAGTTTATATACGGCTACACACACAGATCAGGATTCCATTTCAATAACAGTCCAAGCCAATAGATGAAATACAACCCAAATAACAAAGGCAATCATACTTCAGTTCCATCCTCTGTGCGGACAGTGTTTGTGTCTGGATTTATTTCCTGGACTTTAGATTTCACCCAGTGCACCCCAGAGGGCATAACACTTGCAGTGGGACGTCCTGAAGAGGCTGCCTTTTTAGCACCAGCACCAACCAGGGTCCATATTGGCTGATAGTAATGCATCTAAAAGAATTAAAACATTGGTAGACACATTCTTCGAGTTACCATCACCTTTCATGTTTTATTGTAGTAATAAAAAAACGGAGTACAGCAAACTGTAATCCTTACCTCACTGGGCTCCACAACCGCCACGTTCCCAGCTCCCATCAGCCTCTTCATTCGTGCGCTCATAGTAATGCCCCCACTTCCTCCACCCAGGACTAGCATTTTGTGATGCTGTTTGGCACATGCATGGCTGCTGGTGTGGAGCTGTGTGATGTGTGTGGACACAGCAACGCCTGTTGACTGGCACTTCCTCAGACGATGAAACGATGCCATTCTGTGCTGGACAAACTAATGATAATCGCCTTGTCAGATACACTGAATTGTCACATGCAACAAAAATGTAAACAAACTTTACTTCAGTTTGAGCATTAGTGGCACTAACTACTGCGGTCAAGTGAGCCGTCGTTCGTTCATCCGTCGTTCAGCCAGCCGCGCTTCAGAAACGTCTTGCGCCCGTATTACGCGCTTTACAGCAGAGAACAAAACACGCTCGTCGCGACTTCCTCTTTTCATAGCGACACGTCTGGTCTGTTCAAAATATTGAAAAATACGAAACAAAATATTGCATATATAGAAAAACTGTCGCCTAATGAAGATCTGTATACTTTTACTGTAAAATTAAGCATTTATTATTATTTAAAACTACCATGTCATACTGTGAAACTTTTATAATTAATAACTTAACTTTGGTGCATAGTTCCAGGCTCAGACCACTTTCCCCTTGTTCTACTAGAGGTGTACTATCACCACACAAAGATTTGTGTATTTTTACTGTATAGTTTTGGATTTATTAGTATTCAAAACTACCAGTTCATACTGTAATACAGTCAACTTTGATCATTAATAACTTGACTTTGGTGCATAGTTCCAGGCTCAGACCACTTTCCCCTTGTTCTACTAGAAGTGTACTATCACCACACAAAGATTCATGTATTTTTACTGTATAGTTTATGATTTATTAGTATTCAAATCTACCATGTCATACTGTAACTGTATGGGCCGTATAGTCAACTTTAATCGTTAATAACTAGACTTTGGTGCATAGTTCCAGGCCCAGACCACTTTCCCCTTGTTCTACTAGATGTGTACTATCATCACACAAAGATTCGTGTATTTTTACTGTATAGTTTATGATTTATTAGTACTTGAAAGTACTATGTCATACTGTAATACAGTCAACTTTGATCATTAATAACTTGACTTTGGTGCATAGTTCCAGGCCCAGACCACTTTTCCCTTGTTCTACTAGATGTGTACTATCATCACACAAAGATTCGTGTATTTTTACTGTATAGTTTTGGATTTATTAGTACTTGAAAGTACTATGTCATACTGTAATACAGTCAACTTTGATAATCAATAACTTGACTTTGGTGCATAGTTCCAGGCTCAGACCACTTTCCCCTTGTTCTACTAGATGTGTACTATCACCCCACAAAAAGTCATGTATTTTTACTGTATAGTTTATGATTTATTAGTACTTGAAAGTACTATGTCATACTGTAATACAGTCAACTTTGATCATTAATAACTTGACTTTGGTGCATAGTTCCAGGCCCAGACCACTTTCCCCTTGTTCTACTAGATGTGTACTATCATCACACAAAAATTCATGTATTTTTACTGTATAGTTTATGATTTATTAGTACTTGAAAGTACTATGTCATACTGTAATACAGTCAACTTTGATAATCAATAACTTGACTTTGGTGCATAGTTCCAGGCTCAGACCACTTTCCCCTTGTTCTACTAGATGTGTACTATCACCCCACAAAAAGTCATGTATTTTTACTGTATAGTTTATGATTTATTAGTACTTGAAAGTACTATGTCATACTGTAATACAGTCAACTTTGATCATTAATAACTTGACTTTGGTGCATAGTTCCAGGCCCAGACCACTTTCCCCTTGTTCTACTAGATGTGTACTATTACCCCACAAAAATCCATGTATTTTTACTGTATAGTTTATGATTTATTAGTACTTGAAAGTACTATGTCATACTGTAATACAGTCAACTTTGATCATTAATAACTTGACTTTGGTGCATAGTTCCAGGCTCAGACCACTTTCCCCTTGTTCTACTAGATGTGTACTATTACCCCACAAAAATTCATGTATTTTTACTGTATAGTTTATGATTTATTAGTACTTGAAAGTACTATGTCATACTGTAATACAGTCAACTTTGATCATTAATAACTTGACTTTGGTGCATAGTTCCAGGCCCAGACCACTTTCCCCTTGTTCTACTAGATGTGTACTATCATCACACAAAAATTCATGTATTTTTACTGTATAGTTTATGATTTATTAGTACTTGAAAGTACTTTGTCATACTGTAATACAGTCAACTTTGATAATCAATAACTTGACTTTGGTGCATAGTTCCAGGCTCAGACCACTTTCCCCTTGTTCTACTAGATGTGTACTATCACCCCACAAAAAGTCATGTATTTTTACTGTATAGTTTATGATTTATTAGTACTTGAAAGTACTATGTCATACTGTAATACAGTCAACTTTGATCATTAATAACTTGACTTTGGTGCATAGTTCCAGGCCCAGACCACTTTCCCCTTGTTCTACTAGATGTGTACTATTACCCCACAAAAATCCATGTATTTTTACTGTATAGTTTATGATTTATTAGTACTTGAAAGTACTATGTCATACTGTAATACAGTCAACTTTGATCATTAATAACTTGACTTTGGTGCATAGTTCCAGGCTCAGACCACTTTCCCCTTGTTCTACTAGATGTGTACTATCACCCCACAAAAAGTCATGTATTTTTACTGTATAGTTTATGATTTATTAGTACTTGAAAGTACTTTGTCATACTGTAATACAGTCAACTTTGATAATCAATAACTTGACTTTGGTGCATAGTTCCAGGCTCAGACCACTTTCCCCTTGTTCTACTAGATGTGTACTATCACCCCACAAAAAGTCATGTATTTTTACTGTATAGTTTATGATTTATTAGTACTTGAAAGTACTATGTCATACTGTAATACAGTCAACTTTGATCATTAATAACTTGACTTTGGTGCATAGTTCCAGGCCCAGACCACTTTCCCCTTGTTCTACTAGATGTGTACTATTACCCCACAAAAATTCATGTATTTTTACTGTATAGTTTAGGATTTAGCAGTACTTGAAAGTACTATGTCATACTGTAATACAGTCAACTTTGATCATTAATAACTTGACTTTGGTGCATAGTTCCAGGCTCAGACCACTTTCCCCTTGTTCTACTAGATGTGTACTATCACCCCACAAAAAGTCATGTATTTTTACTGTATAGTTTATGATTTATTAGTACTTGAAAGTACTATGTCATACTGTAATACAGTCAACTTTGATCATTAATAACTTGACTTTGGTGCATAGTTCCAGGCCCAGACCACTTTCCCCTTGTTCTACTAGATGTGTACTATTACCCCACAAAAATCCATGTATTTTTACTGTATAGTTTATGATTTATTAGTACTTGAAAGTACTATGTCATACTGTAATACAGTCAACTTTGATCATTAATAACTTGACTTTGGTGCATAGTTCCAGGCTCAGACCACTTTCCCCTTGTTCTACTAGATGTGTACTATCACCCCACAAAAAGTCATGTATTTTTACTGTATAGTTTATGATTTATTAGTACTTGAAAGTACTATGTCATACTGTAATACAGTCAACTTTGATCATTAATAACTTGACTTTGGTGCATAGTTCCAGGCCCAGACCACTTTCCCCTTGTTCTACTAGATGTGTACTATTACCCCACAAAAATTCATGTATTTTTACTGTATAGTTTAGGATTTAGCAGTACTTGAAAGTACTATGTCATACTGTAATACAGTCAACTTTGATCATTAATAACTTGACTTTGGTGCATAGTTCCAGGCTCAGACCACTTTCCCCTTGTTCTACTAGATGTGTACTATTACCCCACAAAGATCTGTATATTTTTACTGTATAGTTTATGATTTATTAGTACTTGAAAGTACTATGTCATACTGTAACTGTATGGGCCGTATAGTCAACTTTAATCGTTAATAACTTGACTTTGGTGCATAGTTCCAGGCCCAGACCACTTTCCCCTTGTTCTACTAGATGTGTACTATCACCCCACAAAGATTCGTGTATTTTTACTGTATAGTTTTGGATTTATTAGTATTCAAAACTACCATGTCATACTGTAACTGTTTGGGCCGTATAGTCAACTTTAATCGTTAATAACTAGACTTAGGTGCATAGTTCCAGGCCCAGACCACTTTCCCCTTGTTCTACTAGAGGTGTACTATTACCCCACAAAGATTCGTGTATTTTTACTGTATAGTTTTGGATTTATTAGTATTCAAAACTTCCAGGTCATACTGTAATACTCTATGGGCCTTATATTCAACTATGATGATGAATAACTTGACTTTAGTGCATAATGCCAGGCCCAGATTATGTCACTTTTCATAAAAAAACTGAGTGAGGCTAAGCACACACACATTAAATCCTTTTATTACCATCTGTTAGGACTCCAAAGTGTGACTTTTAATATTGAAACTAAATGTTTAATGTTTAATATAAAGTCATGGAACAGTCAAAAACTGAATATTTATGTGTGAAACATACATTAACGTGGTGGAGGAGTTTGTGTGCCTGAATGACCCCGGGAGCTATGTTGTTGGGGGCTAAATGCCCCTGGTAGGGTCTCCCAAGGCAAACAGGTCCTGGGCTGGGCTGAACTGGAGGAAGTGTCCAGAGAGAGGGAATTTTGGAGTTTGCTTAGACTGTTGCCCCCGCGACCCGCCCCAAGAAAAAGCGGTTGAAAATGGATGGATACTGAAATCGTTATTTGTTCTCATTAAACCATTTCCCATGTCTGGAGTTTGTTTTATCAAAGTTATTGCCGTCTCTGTTCTTACACATTGTAATATCTAGTTTTGAACACTAAAATGTAAATACAAAATGTATATAACCAAATATTCAGGATTACAATTAATGCAATTATTCTCTCTTCACAATACAGACTTAAAACAATAAAAAAGAAAGTTACACACTACACTGTTTGTAGTGCAGTACTTATTGGTTTTATGCTTGACTGTAAGGGCCATATTTCGGCATAACATGGTACTACTAAAATCCTAAACTATACAGTAAAAGTACACAGATCTTTGTGTGGTGATAGTACATCTCTAGTAGATCAGGGGGAATGTGGTCTGAGCCTGGAACTATGCACCAAAGTCAAGTTATTGATTATCAAAGTTGACTGTATTACAGTATGACATAGTACTTTCAAGTACTAATAAATCATAAACTATACAGTAAAAATACATGAATCTTTGTGTGATGATAGTACACATCTATTAGAACAAGGGGAAAGTGGTCTGAGCCTGGAACTATGCACCAAAGTCTAGTTATTAACGATTAAAGTTGACTATACGGCCCATACAGTTACAGTATGACATGGTAGTTTTGAATACTAATAAATCATAAACTATACAGTAAAAATACACGAATCTTTGTGGGGTGATAGTACACATCTAGTAGAACAAGGGGAAAGTGGTCTGGGCCTGGAACTATGCACCAAAGTCAAGTTATTGATTATCAAAGTTGACTGTATTACAGTATGACATAGTACTTTCAAGTACTAATAAATCATAAACTATACAGTAAAAATACATGAATTTTTGTGGGGTGATAGTACACATCTAGTAGAACAAGGGGAAAGTGGTCTGGGCCTGGAACTATGCACCAAAGTCAAGTTATTGATTATCAAAGTTGACTGTATTACAGTATGACATAGTACTTTCAAGTACTGCTAAATCCAAAACTATACAGTAAAAATACACGAATCTTTGTGTGATGATAGTACACATCTAGTAGAACAAGGGGAAAGTGGTCTGGGCCTGGAACTATGCACCAAAGTCAAGTTATTAACGATTAAAGTTGACTATACGGCCCATACAGTTACAGTATGACATAGTACTTTCAAGTACTAATAAATCATAAACTATACAGTAAAAATATACAGATCTTTGTGGGGTAATAGTACACATCTAGTAGAACAAGGGGAAAGTGGTCTGAGCCTGGAACTATGCACCAAAGTCAAGTTATTGATTATCAAAGTTGACTGTATTACAGTATGACATAGTACTTTCAAGTACTGCTAAATCCAAAACTATACAGTAAAAATACACGAATCTTTGTGTGATGATAGTACACATCTAGTAGAACAAGGGGAAAGTGGTCTGGGCCTGGAACTATGCACCAAAGTCTAGTTATTAACGATTAAAGTTGACTATACGGCCCATACAGTTACAGTATGACATGGTAGTTTTGAATACTAATAAATCATAAACTATACAGTAAAAATACATGAATTTTTGTGGGGTGATAGTACACATCTAGTAGAACAAGGGGAAAGTGGTCTGGGCCTGGAACTATGCACCAAAGTCAAGTTATTGATTATCAAAGTTGACTGTATTACAGTATGACATAGTACTTTCAAGTACTAATAAATCATAAACTATACAGTAAAAATACACAAATCTTTGTGGGGTAATAGTACACCTCTAGTAGAACAAGGGGAAAGTGGTCTGGGCCTGGAACTATGCACCAAAGTCTAGTTATTAACGATTAAAGTTGACTATACGGCCCATACAGTTACAGTATGACATAGTACTTTCAAGTACTAATAAATCATAAACTATACAGTAAAAATATACAGATCTTTGTGGTGTAATAGTACACATCTAGTAGAACAAGGGGAAAGTGGTCTGAGCCTGGAACTATGCACCAAAGTCAAGTTATTAATGATCAAAGTTGACTGTATTACAGTATGACATAGTACTTTCAAGTACTAATAAATCATAAACTATACAGTAAAAATACATGAATTTTTGTGTGATGATAGTACACATCTAGTAGAACAAGGGGAAAGTGGTCTGGGCCTGGAACTATGCACCAAAGTCAAGTTATTAATGATCAAAGTTGACTGTATTACAGTATGACATAGTACTTTCAAGTACTAATAAATCATAAACTATACAGTAAAAATACATGAATTTTTGTGGGGTAATAGTACACATCTAGTAGAACAAGGGGAAAGTGGTCTGAGCCTGGAACTATGCACCAAAGTCAAGTTATTAATGATCAAAGTTGACTGTATTACAGTATGACATAGTACTTTCAAGTACTAATAAATCATAAACTATACAGTAAAAATACATGGATTTTTGTGGGGTAATAGTACACATCTAGTAGAACAAGGGGAAAGTGGTCTGGGCCTGGAACTATGCACCAAAGTCAAGTTATTAATGATCAAAGTTGACTGTATTACAGTATGACATAGTACTTTCAAGTACTAATAAATCATAAACTATACAGTAAAAATACATGACTTTTTGTGGGGTGATAGTACACATCTAGTAGAACAAGGGGAAAGTGGTCTGAGCCTGGAACTATGCACCAAAGTCAAGTTATTGATTATCAAAGTTGACTGTATTACAGTATGACATAGTACTTTCAAGTACTAATAAATCCAAAACTATACAGTAAAAATACACGAATCTTTGTGGGATGATAGTACACATCTAGTAGAACAAGGGAAAAGTGGTCTGGGCCTGGAACTATGCACCAAAGTCAAGTTATTAATGATCAAAGTTGACTGTATTACAGTATGACATAGTACTTTCAAGTACTAATAAATCATAAACTATACAGTAAAAATACACGAATCTTTGTGTGATGATAGTACACATCTAGTAGAACAAGGGGAAAGTGGTCTGGGCCTGGAACTATGCACCAAAGTCTAGTTATTAACGATTAAAGTTGACTATACGGCCCATACAGTTACAGTATGACATGGTAGATTTGAATACTAATAAATCATAAACTATACAGTAAAAATACATGAATCTTTGTGTGGTGATAGTACACTTCTAGTAGAACAAGGGGAAAGTGGTCTGAGCCTGGAACTATGCACCAAAGTCAAGTTATTAATGATCAAAGTTGACTGTATTACAGTATGAACTGGTAGTTTTGAATACTAATAAATCCAAAACTATACAGTAAAAATACACAAATCTTTGTGTGGTGATAGTACACCTCTAGTAGAACAAGGGGAAAGTGGTCTGAGCCTGGAACTATGCACCAAAGTTAAGTTATTAATTATAAAAGTTTCACAGTATGACATGGTAGTTTTAAATAATAATAAATGCTTAATTTTACAGTAAAAGTATACAGATCTTCATTAGGCGACAGTTTTTCTATATATGCAATATTTTGTTTCGTATTTTTCAATATTTTGAACAGACCAGACGTGTCGCTATGAAAAGAGGAAGTCGCGACGAGCGTGTTTTGTTCTCTGCTGTAAAGCGCGTAATACGGGCGCAAGACGTTTCTGAAGCGCGGCTGGCTGAACGACGGATGAACAAACGACGGCTCACTTGACCGCAGTGCACTAACTGTTGTTTTTTCCTATTACTTACTATTACTATTGCTATTACTAACGCTATTACTTTCTCTTTTCTTATTTGGTGCAGAATGACTTCTGTATCGCTGTACCTGCAGCACGTCACGTACTGTAATAAGCTAGCTAGTTAGCTAAGATAGCCTCCATAACACTCATTCCTGCACAGGCATAGACGAGATAACAGCACACACGTTTCAGCACTGCAACGTGGAAAGAGCCGCACACGCCAAACTCACCACTGCGGTCCACTGTCGGCTTTATGTCCGACCCAAACCAGGTGTCTGAAGGGTTTAATCAGAGCTGTCTTCTCTAAGTTCCGACGGTACGAGTGGCGCATCTGAAGTTTGAGAACCCCGACGTGCCCTACACCCTTCAGTCCAGTGGCGTGGGCGGGGCTGAAATCAGGATCCTATTTGACGGTTGGACGATTCGTCCCGCCCTTTGACCTTTCTGGCCAATCAGCGCTGAGCATGATTACGCTTATAACTTCAGCGTAAAATGCGCTAAACGGATTAATAAAAGCACAATTTGTGTAGAAAATCTGGCAAACTTCCTAACTTCTCAGGAAGTTTAGAGTGAATTGTTCCAAAATAATGATTGAATAATGATTGTTGTTATAGATTTTAAGGGTCACTGGTGCAGGGTCATTTGCTAAGTGTCATATGAGTAAGAGGCGTGGTGCGCGCTGGACAATCACACCTACGGGCAATGTAGAAACCTCCAGGCTGTGATGTGGCATTATATTGTTTTGAAATTGCACGAATGAAGTGTTTTCACAGTTTAGAGTCATAGCAGAAAACTGCCAGTCATGGTGACTGTGCGTCTGATAAACCTGCGAGCAGCAACAGCTGCAGCTATTTATGGCTCGCATTCCCGAGCTTAACCAGCTCTTTAGGTGCAATAAACGTGTCTGTCCTTTAATTGGAATTTGACGCTCTTGCTCTCTTTCTCTTTTAATAAGCCACAAATTTCCTTCACTGTGTCCCAGACCGAACCAGAACCTGTGCCATCAACAGCCCTGGTTGTTAGTATCAGATGAATGACTTAGTAATCAGATCAGTAGGAGGACCGAACGTGTCGCCAGTAGAGTCAGAATGGATGTCATCTAACCAGTTTTTGTAATATGACACATTTATGGCCTGAATAACTAAAGGCTGGCAAGGGGTAATTTATTTGGGTAATTCAATCTGCAGCTTGTAGAAGTATATTAAATGCTTACAATTTTAATCTTGCTGCTAGTTGGCAGTGTTTAAAATAGTGGTACTAATAATGGAGTGGAGCATAAAGTACCCCACGCTCTCTCTAACACATTTATATTAGTCAAGGCTCCATGAAGGTGCTGTAGTGTTTTCCAAAAAATAAGTCACAGTTTATTTACAACATCAGATCATTCTTTTAATTTCATTTAAGATCAGATATAACATACAATACAAATTTTGTGTACATACATTTTACAACTTTGTTGATACAACCAAGTACAGGTTGTGACTTGACTCTTCACTGACATGCTTCACTGTTGTCTGCAACATTGCCAAGGGCTGCAGATGACTCAGCATTTACCATCTGGTCACACAAGTGATGAGTTGTGAACTTTAATTGACCTCTGTTCTTTACTCTAAAGGAAGTAGATACCAGGTATGAGCTTAAAACCTGAGCCTACAGTTGAGCGTTATCATCCCCATCAATGCGTGTATGGAGACAAGGGCTTTAACTTTACTCGTATACTCTTATATAAAACAACATTATCAGAATTAATTTAAAAACGTTTACTAATACAGTAACATTCTTTTAAGTCTCATCATTCATTCTCATCATATCCAAATGGCGTAGGGCTGTCTATGCTGTAGCCCATTTATACTAAGTTTAGCTACACAGGCCGCACCCTTTAACTATATTTCTATCACGTTAGCAGAGCTATCTAGGAAAACAATTTTATGCTATTAGGACATTTTTCAATTTTCTAGTGAGGTTTTTCTCCTAACGCAATTCAGGTGAACACTCATGCCCCACTGAGCCAATCACACCCAGTTCACCCACCAGTAGAAGGGGGGAAGGTCTCGTCTGCTCCAGCACCACCAAGTGTCAGAGTGCGCTCGTCTCCTCAGTCAGGAGACTTTCCTCTTGAAGAAACAGAGACGCACGCACACAAACGCGCGCACGCACACGCATCTCTGCGCGTCCTCGCTCTCAGTGGACGACCGCTCATTTCAGTTCAGCCTCGCGTCGCTGCTTCTCCACAATCGCGCTCGCCAGAGTGACCGTCTTTGGTTTCATGCCTGCACCATTTCCCATCACCTGCAGTCTCGTCCCCTTCGCGTCGCGCCGCGGCGGCCGGAGTCCGTGCGCGTGCGGTGATCTCCTCCGGGAGGAGGACAGCGTTCACTGCGGACGAGGCTGCGGGATGCGGTGGTCGCCACGGAGAGACAGGATACATGGAGACGACACAAGGATGCGCCCGTGACAAAGTTGCGCAAGGTAAGAACGAGCAGACTTCACAAACACAACTACGATTTTACACCAGTGCTGAAAACATCACTTGTAAGCACGAGGAAACTAAATCATCCGCACACAAAGCAAGAGCAGTTTCAAAGTCTAAATCTCCATCAGAGGCTACACTCAGTGTAGTGTTGTTCACCTGAGAGCTTTTGCTAAGGAAACCGTTCAGTGGGGATTTACCTGTATGGGCTGATGGTGTAATTAAAGCTTGTCTGAACAGACACGAAACAAGACACCGCTGTGCTCCGTGTGTCGGTTCAGACAGGCTGAAACACCACGGTTCACACTCTGACTCATTGCTCGAACGCACACGCTCCAGCACTGCTCCTCTGCAAAATGCCTCTCCAGGTTTATCATCGGTCACATGTGATATCTGCGCTCATGTTTTAGGGAAACCCTCAGGAGGTCCCAGTAAAAGATGGCATTCTGGAGGAGAAACACTCACGTTGGTAAGACACACATCTCTATGATCTGGATTCAGATGATTTAGATGATGTATTTATGTATAAATTAGACTAATTCATCAAACGTATCCACAATGAAGAAGAATACATGTAAATGATAACTCGGATCTACTTCATCTCATCCAACATGGGAGTCAGTGCAGTGAAGTGGTTTAGAGCTACATCACATTGGATTGTGTACAGTTTCTCTCTGTCTCTCTGTTAATGTGCGTTTGTTTTGCATTTGTATCATCCTATAATTACTATGCACCTCACAGAGGGAGCTGAGCTTGTTATGGGCCAATCGATTAAACTGAGTGTATTTCAGCTCATAAACAATAAATCAGCATTGTCATGTTTCAGAGGGAAAGATGTCTCAATAAAAGTCGCCATTTACTCTAAAAGCTTCCTGTAATGACCAGAAATGTGGTCTGAATTATTTCCTGAAATGTCTGTGAAGAGTTTATTTTGGTTAGAAAGAAAAATAGTCCATCAGACATTTGTAAAAATCCAACAAAATTGTCCTAGAAAAGCACTCTTATCTATTCTAATTGAATGTTTAAATAGAATAGTCTTTTTCTAATGACCCATTCCTCTAGTGTCTGGTAGCCGGCCGAGGACAGGCTGTAGTGTGAGAAGCTCTATCCTGTTGCAGGTCTGAGCATGTGTGTTATGAATAATTGAACAATGATTTAACCTTGTTTGGAAGCAACAGCTGATGCCCGGTGCTCCTTCGGGCGCCGCTCACTTCGGAAAAGCCGGAGCTCTGATGAATGGTTTCATTATCTCACAGGTGACTGGCGTTTTGTTTTGTTGTATAAAACACACGAGCACGCATGGTAATGAAGACTAATTCATCACTTGGACGCGAGCGCTATGACATCACGCCTTCAGGTCCTGGGGTAAAAACGATGACAGGCTCAGAGGCCACATGCCAAGATCTACACTAAAGGTTTCATCCGGTGAAGTCCTAGGTGATTTGTTTACTTCCCGTCATGAACCCGATGACATGATCTATTCATGTCTATGGATAGTAAAGAAGCAAAGCAATACGTGACACCTGAGCTTTGCTGTGCAGCAACCAACAACAAGAGACAATGAGAAGCCCGAAATAGTTATGCTAAAAAGAATTGTAGATTCAACTTGGAAAAACATAAGTCCAGCATTTCCTGATAATATCATGTATTCTGTGTGTAGAGAAAGAGCGCCGTGTAAAAGCCAACGCCCGGGACCACAATGACAGATTTGCCTACGCCGTAAGTCCACCTCAGCGCGGCCGCCGCGGGTTTCTGCCGAACGATGTCATCAGTGCGTTTCCTGTTTGTTCCTGCTCAGGATAATCACATCAAAACCTCCAAGTACAACATCTTGACCTTCCTGCCCATCAACCTGTTCGAGCAGTTCCAGAGGGTGGCCAACGCGTACTTCTTGGTGCTGTTAATACTGCAGGTCAGAGGGGCTCCGCTGGTGGGGGTCTGTTGTGGAGGTGGATGATCCATGGCTGTTTGTTCTTCTCAAGTTAATTCCAGAAATCTCCTCCCTGTCCTGGTTCACAACCATCGTGCCTTTGGTGTTGGTGCTGGTGATCACGGCCGTCAAAGATGCAACAGACGACTACGTGGGTTCACTTTATCGCTCTCTGCATTTTCCCTGTTAAAACGTCTAAACTTACGAATGTCTGTGTAAATGTTAGTTCCGCCATAAGAGCGACCAGCAAGTCAACAACCGCCAGTCTCAGGTTCTCATCAGAGGAAGGTACGTGGCGCTATGTTACGTTACATTTAAGGACGCGTGTCTGTTGGAATGATAAGGTTTTGCGTTTCTTGTTTTGAAGTTTGCAGAATGAGAAATGGATGAACATCCGCGTGGGAGACATCATCAAACTGGAGAACAATCAGTTTGTGGCTGTGAGTGCATTGCATGACTAATCTTCTACATTTTCATAGAATGGAGGAAACTGTTTGTGTTTAATGATTAAGGGCTCCTTTCGGGAGGCCTCTGGGTTTTCTTGCAGGTTCATTGGTGCAGGCATTGATTTATTGCTTTCTCTCACCAAGCGTTTCATAATGTTTCACACAGGCAGACATCCTCCTGCTCAGTAGTAGTGAGCCCTATGGACTGTGCTATATCGAGACTGCAGAGCTGGACGGGTGAGTGCTGCACTGGTTATGTAAAGTAAAAGTGAGGGATCCAAGCTACGGATGAATGAGACACAGTATCGCTTGTGTGAGGAGGGAAACTGTGAGAACATGAGTCATTGAGCCGAAGATTTTTAAAGTGGATGTGACCTTTATTTACAGTTGCTGCAACTATGTATTTTGACATTTTTATGTCGCCATAGTAACAAAGCTTTGTGAATTCGCTTTTTTCCATTTCTTCCTGCACAGAGAGACTAATTTGAAAGTACGTCAGGCCTCGACCGTCACCTCAGACTTGGGGGATCTTTCAAAGCTGATGGACTTCGATGGTGAAGTGATGCTTGTTACTTTAAGGAATGCTTCCCGCGGCTTCCTATCCTTCTCCGTGTTTATGTTAGTGAAGGTCTGTGGTTTGGCGTCTGCTGTGAACCTGCATCTCTTCATGCCCTGTCCCTCAGGAGAAGTCATTTGTGAACCACCAAACAACAAGCTGGACAAATTTACTGGAACTTTATACTGGAGAGACAACAAATACCCTCTGGATAATGAAAAAGTGCTGCTGCGAGGCTGCGTCCTCAGAAACACTGAGTGGTGCTTTGGGATGGTCATATTTGCTGGTATGATACGCTGATTTCTGGCCTTACCAGCTCATGAATCATGTTTTGACACTCAAACGCTGTGCTCCTGTATCTATAACAGGGCTACAAACCAAACTAATGCAGAACTGTGGAAGAACAAAATTCAAGAGGACAAGTATCGACAAACTCATGAACACTCTGGTTTTGTGGGTGAGCCTCAGTTCGCTATTAGAGCATGTGATTCTTACATTTTGCACATGAGATATTTGGTGTTTTAGCAGAGTTGTTGATGTGCAGTGCATTATCCTCAAATAATAAGGTAGATGAGCACCCAGGCTAACAGAGCACAGGGGACCTGTCAATCAAACATTGCACCCACACAGTCCAGAGAAGGGGTCTATGTAGAGTGAAAACACCATGAACATGTAGGACGTTAAATGAAAAACGCCTGGAATCCAACAAGCGTTCCACTCATGACACTAACAACACATTCCTGCATCACATGCAGCTTTTGTGGTTGACAGTGTGAAGCTTTTGTATTTCAGATCTTTGCCTTGCTTGTATGTATGGGGGTGATTCTGGCCATTGGAAACACCGTCTGGGAAAATCTGATCGGCCAAAGCTTCCAGGACTTTTTGCCGTGGAACGTGTATCAGAGGAACGCTGTCTTCTCTGGTTTCCTTACCTTCTGGTCCTACGTCATTATCCTCAACACAGTGGTGCCCATCTCACTGTATGTCAGGTAAGGATGCACTACTTTCAAAAATTTAAAAGCATTTTATGAAGCAGTGTTCATATTGTGACCTACCGCCCAACTGTCCAGTATGGAGGTTCTGCGGCTCGGCCACAGTTACTTCATTAACTGGGACGGGAAGATGTACCACAGACGGACAGACACTGCGGCTGAAGCTCGGACCACCACGCTGAGCGAAGAGCTGGGCCAGGTGGAGTTCGTCTTCTCGGACAAGACCGGCACCCTCACCCAGAACATCATGGTGTTCAGCAAGTGCTCCATCAACGGACAGACGTATGGTGTGGAGCTTTCATAGAGATAATGGCTGCAATGAGCCCACCAGCCAAGGCTCTAAAATAATATTAGCATTAGTTTTGGTCTTGTGATTTAAATCCTAACCGTCCATCCAACCATGAAGTCCTGTAATTAAAATTAAACCGTGGCAGAGCTGTATTATATCATCTTTGAGACTCAATTTAATTCATTACGTCCCTTTTTTTTTAGGTGACGTCTATGATGAATTTGACCAGAAGGTGGAGATTACAGAGGTAAATAAAGAAATAACTCATTTTAGACTCTTCAGTTTTGTCGTAACTGTGTCTGTGTCTCTTTAGAAAACGCCCTGTGTGGACTTCTCCTTCAACCCTCTATGCGACAGAAAGTTTAAGTTCTATGACGTCAGCCTGATGGAGGCCATCAAACTGGAGGACCCTGTAGTGCAGGAGTTCTTCAGGCTGCTGGCGCTGTGCCACACCGTCATGCCCGAGGAGAAGAGTGAAGGTGAAGTGGTCCAGGAGGAGCTCCACCGCTAGCGGGACCGTCTGAGGTCCAGAACGTGCCTCCTGACCGGTGCTGTTCTCACGCAGGACATCTGGTGTATCAGGCCCAGTCGCCGGACGAGGGTGCCCTGGTCACCGCCGCGCGAAACTTCGGCTTTGTCTTCCGGTCCCGAACCCCCGAGACCATCACACTGTGTGAGATGGGGCGCTCCGTCACCTACAGGCTGCTGGCCATCCTGGACTTCAACAACGTGCGCAAGAGAATGAGTGTCATTGGTTAGGTCTTCACTTATAACAGCAACATTCAACTTAGCTCTGCCTGCAAACACACCATTCATAGAAATGATGATAAACAGTTTGATACTAAGATATAAAATATATGACTAGGAGAGATTTAAGAGCAAGTACTGCTTCTGTTTGTCAAGAATAATTCATACCATGTAGTTGTGATCTGACCAGTCTGTGTGTGTGGTTGTGTTTTACAGTGAGGGATCCACAGGGACACATTAAACTTTACTCCAAAGGAGCGGACACTATTATCTTTGACCGACTGGATCCGTCCGACGAGGACCTCATGTACACTACCTCAGAACATCTCAGTGTGAGCGTCGTTCTACCTGATAACATTACGCAAACTAAAGATTTCACAATAAAAGCACTGTGCATCTGTATTTATAGACTCGTGAAATCAATAACCCAGACAAACATAAACATTCTTATGCAATCACCGCTGCAGCAGGTTGTGATTGTAGGTGAACATTGAACATTTGGCTCAATAGCTAGATCCCAGTTCTACTGTATGCCTTGAATCATCCCACATAAAACGGATCAGCTGAATGACAGACTAGTGTGTTGTTTCCACTCGTGTTCTCTGCAGGAATTTGCGGGAGAAGGGCTTCGAACGCTAGCTCTGGCTTACAAGGATCTTGATGAAGACTATTTTGAGGTCTGGATGAAGAAGCTTCTGTTCGCCAGCACTGTCATTGAGAATCGTGAAGATCAGCTGGCTGTTCTCTATGAGGAGATAGAGCAGGGCCTGAAGGTAACGCCGACGAACCTTCCTTCACGTCCTGACGCAGCCTCCGCAGACTGACCTCTGTCCTGGTTCAAGCTCCTAGGGGCCACGGCAATAGAGGACAAACTTCAGGAAGGAGTCCCCGAGACCATCGCCCGCCTAAACCTAGCCGATATCAAGATCTGGGTCCTCACAGGAGACAAACTCGGTAACTTCATTCATTAACCGGAACACTTTTTAAAAACAGTCTGGTAACAACTTGTGCCTGATGTTTCAGAGACGGCGATGAACATCGGCTACTCCTGCAACCTGCTGCGGGACGACATGAACGAGGTGTTCGTGATCTCTGGCTACACCGTGCTGGAGGTGCAGCAGCAGCTCAGGTGACGCATCCGTTTTGCTTTCGCCTGCAGCTCAATGGCTGATGCTGACGTTGAGCATCGCGCGTTCTCCTCAGGAACGCTAAGGAACGCATCCTGGGCCTGAGTCGTGTGACCAGCGCTGCAGGAGACGTGGGGAAGACAGACGTGCTTGCAGACGACTCTGTGTTTGAAGAAACCCTCATCGCGGAATACGCCCTAGTCATCAATGGGCACAGTTTGGTGAGATTCTCCGGCGTGTTGCTGAACCTCTCTCCTGTGTTGCGCTTGCGTCGCCCCCCTGCTGTGCGTCGCTTCCCAGCGGCTGCTGCTGAGCCTGTAATGAGCTGAGAACTGCTGTGTTGCACAGAGCCTGCAGCTCCATTACAGGTTTTCATTAAGGTCCATTTAGTTGCTCCCTCACGGCGCTCTGAGCCGTGTGCATGAGTCACAGCACCCCCGGTGAAACCACCGCATCACGCCGTGGCAGGGTGCTGGCTCTGCGGGGGGGCGGATGCCTGGTTCAACGTGCGATGCGTGTGATCCTCCTGCAGGCCCACGCTCTGGAGCCGCAGCTGGAGCGCACCTTGCTGGATCTGGCCTGCCTGTGTAAGACGGTGATCTGCTGCCGGGTCACCCCCATGCAGAAGGCTCAGGTGGTGGAGCTGGTGAAGAGCCACAAGAGGGCCATTACTCTGGCCATAGGGGATGGAGCCAACGACGTCAGCATGATCAGGAGTAAGTGTTGGGATCGATCAGGCCTGAGACACAGGCACATTAATGCTGCGTCTGATGAGAGAACCACGCTCCCAGGGCTCCTACAAACACACCATTTAGCATTTGTTGATGGTTATTTCCATTTTCAAGGCTTTATCGAATCTACACCTGCAAACAAATACATAGCCTGAAATCTCTTTTAAATTCCCTCTCAATATGCACAATGTAAACCTAATAAGTCGCTTATAGGAGTAGAGCCATAGGAAATGCCCTCCCGCTCTCCCTCCTTATCCCTCCCACACATGCACACATTGAACTGTATCCATCACCACGCTGGACCAGGTCACTCGTTAATGTACTCACTGTTAGGCCTCATACAAAGCACTGCCAGTGTCTGTTTTCTCCACTGCACTAACTGTTAAATGTGCTCACTGGCAGCACATTAGGCTAAACTGATTCTCTCTAACTCAGCATTAAGTTGTCCCTCGGTGCTGCTGCTCTGCTGTTTTTTCCCTAAGCAACACACTAAAACGTGTCGTGCCCTCCAGCTGCACACATTGGCGTCGGCATCAGCGGACAGGAGGGGATGCAGGCTGTTCTGGCCTCAGATTATTCCTTCGCCCAGTTTCGCTTCCTGCAGCGCCTGTTGCTGGTGCACGGACGCTGGTCCTACTTCCGCATGTGCAATTTCCTGTGTTACTTCATCTACAAGAACTTCGCCTTCACGCTGGTGCACTTCTGGTACGGCTTCTTCTGCGGCTTCTCAGCTCAGGTAAGAACCGTGTGAATAAGATGAAGCCTGGATGGGGTTTGAGTCATGTTTGTCACATGATGTTTCTTTTTCCACAGACTGTGTATGACCAGTGGTTCATCACCCTCTTCAATATAGTCTATACATCTCTGCCAGTGTTGGCAATGGGACTATTTGATCAGGTACTACTCATAATTATATCACGATAACACAGCTCTGGCTTATTTACTGTACTGCCGTCAACTTAGCTCTTCATTTCTAAATTAGAACTAAAGCCCATTTATTTTTCAGCAGTTTCCAATGGACACCTCCAGAACCATCTTATGCTTTTCTTTTTGTGTTTCTTTTCAAGATACTGTCAAGTCATACAGGTGAATATTTCATTACTGCAGACTTCCATTACTGTCATTATTAATTCACCTCCTGCAGGTGCCTAAAGATCTAAACCTAGGTCCTGCACTAAACCCAACCCAATGTGTGATCAGACCCCCCCCTCCAACCTATTATCCTACAGAGCCACAGTATACAACTCACCTGTATACTGTCCTGCATTGTTTCTTATGTTCTGTAAATCTGCCACCTCGCTGCTGAACCCTATGACACCGTTATTCCTTTTGCAGTAAGAACACGCTTCACATAACAGTCATGCTGTCTCTGTTCCCTCAAGGATGTCGACGACCAGTACAGCCTTCGCTACCCGAGCCTTTACAAACCCGGCCAGCAAAACCTCCTCTTCAACAAGCGCCAGTTCTTCCTGTACACGCTCCAAGGGATGGGCACATCCTTCCTGCTCTTCTTTATTCCCTACGGAGCCTTTTCCCTCTTAGTGAAAGAGGACGGCTCGCACTTCTCCGACCAACAAACATTTGCCGTTACCATAGCAACGTCCTTGGTCATTGTCGTGAGTGTTCAGGTGATTACGAGTAAAAAAGCGTCCCATTGATTAAGAAATGAACAGTATGAATGTATAAGTGATGCATGAATATATCCCTAGATTGGACTTGACACCCACTACTGGACCGCTGTCAATCATCTCTTCGTCTGGGGGAGTCTGGCCGCGTACTTTGCCATACTCTTTGCAATGCAAAGCGATGGCCTGTTTTACATCTTCCCGAGACATTTCCCGTTCGTAGGTAAGCTTGGCTGATTGCGGCCCACGTGAGGCAGTAATGTCGGCGCCTGAACACTGAGTACGGACGACCGTGTGCTTCGCAGGCACAGCCCGCAATTGTCTGTCGGAGAAGAGCGTGTGGCTGATCATCCTGCTGACCGCCGTGGTGTGCGTTGTGCCTGGCGTAGCGGTCAGTTTCCTGAGAATCGACCTCTTCCCAACGCTCACGGACAAGGTACACACACGGATTCACGCAATAAATAGAGTTTTCGACCCTTTTAACTGGGCTAAATTAGTAACCACACCTCATGCAGCAACAAAACCAAAATGCTGCTTACACTGATGCCTTTATAATTCTTTGCCTTTGTGGCTCTACTGTCGATGCCTCCACAGGTTCGTCATCTACAGCAGTCTAGAAAGAAGCAAGGGCCTCAGGCCCAGAACCTGAGGCGGGTGCGGAGGACGAGCTCCCGCCGCTCCGCCTACGCCTTCTCCCACCAGCAGGGCTACGGGGAGCTGATCACGTCAGGCAAGAACATGAGGACGAGCACAGTCTCTCCTGCTCACTCCCCTGACGGAACGCCACACGGCTCCAGCTGGATGGACAACATGCTGAAGAGGAGGAACGAGGTGTCGTGCGTCTCTGAGGAAAAGAGCATCCGAGCGCCGGAAAGCGCTAACAGACACACACAGCCTCCACAGCTTGATGTGGAGTCTGTGTGACGGATGGGAGGGATCCCACAGACCAAGCACAAGATGCGAGTAGATTCGTACTCTAATCTAACAACACAGGCGTACCTCATTTTTATGTGCGATTCAAGTTGATCCATGATTATTTAGAGGAACCATTTGTAAAATGACTGAAAATGAAAAAACCTTCAAGTTTACATAAAAGATCTAGTTTTAATTTGCAAATATCTGTCAGCATAACTCAAAAACATTATGCATGTCTAGCTGCGGCTCAAGAACTATTGGTCCTCCTGCTGCAGGTGGAATCATTTACTATTACAATGGCTGCCTTCTTTTTGTAATAAAGACACAATTTGAGCACACCGACATATACAATAAGCCTTAGCTGGTACAAAGCACTGTGGTAATTGCACACGAATGACTAGATCAAAGGCAAGGCAGCAGCTGACATAAGCACAAAAGCACCATTAATAAGATAAATTGAAATTCATAAGTTAAACCTATGCACTCATGTTTCCTCTGAAACTACATCCAAAGTGCTAATAACAAGTGTTTCTGTAAATACTGAAGTGAAGCTGCTGAATATGACAAGCACAATTTAATGTTTTACTTAAAATCTCCATTTACAATTTTAGATGTTTTCATTTGAATTATTTCCAGTGTATATATCATTAAACAGAACTCATGTTCCTATGGTATATGGCGTTTTTAACACTTGGCACTTGTAGATGTGAGGCTGAGATCCTCATTCCTTGTGCTGAGCCTTGTAGGGTCCTGATTCGTCTCATCTCGAAGCTGAGTCACAGCAACTGGACTTTTACTCATGAAAAGGTTTTGCTACTTATCTCAACAGCTTCAACATGAAAATTCCACCTACTGTAATAATAAAAACATCCAGTTTGTTTGACTCAGCTCCTCGATAACCTCACACCGATATCTGAGAATCTCTATCATGCTTATTTGATATTTATGGTTTACTTGAGCTGAAACAATAGCAATGTGGATAAGGAGGAATACAAGAAAATTTGTTTTAGATATTTTGTTTAGTACTGACAGATAAAACGGGTTGGATGAGATAAAGTGACGGGAAAAGAAATATGAGGTACTATGTGATATAGATGTGTGCCTTACACTATGAGCGCCTCTGTTCTAATGTAAAAACTAATGCTGTGATCACATGATCACAACCGTCTGTAAACATAAAACCAACCTGCACAAGACAACAGAAGCAAGAATGACTGTAACGTTACGTTATATGTTATATAATAAAGGATGCTATCTTTTATATATACATATTACATGTGTTTATTTTGTTTCCAGTTCTTTACAGTAAACAGTCATAACCCGTTAATTACACATCCCCAATCATTCGTGATAAAAAGCACATATCATGTAAAAAACAGTCACGTTTGGCCCTTTTACTCCTTTAGATTTTTTACAATCCACTTATAAATGTAAAAAAACATCATTAATTTCCCTAGACAAATGTAATTTCAACCCGAGCTGTATAACTGTATAATCAGCTATGCACCCATCTGATAAATTTCACTCCTCAAGGAAAATTGCGGCTCCTCCACCCGGCTTTGAGACGAATAAACTTTGCTTCTCCATCGCTGCTCTGCGCGGATCCGGGAGGTAGTAGGCCTCCCTCACAGCCTGTAAAAAAGCCTCCACCTTCTCACTGGGAACCATCGAGACGGCACATCCTCCCCAGCCCGCGCCAGTCAGCCGTGAACCCACAGCTCCAGACCTCCTGCAGCGAACAAGAGAAGACAGCGGTTTATCATAATGTAAAATAAAACATAAAATAACACATATCTGCTGCTGCTGCACTCACAGACAGATGTCCACCAGCTGATCCAGCTCAGGGCAGCTGCACTCATACATGTCTCTGCAGCTTGCGTGGCTCTGGTTCATCAAGTCTCCAAGCAGCCGCACGGATCCAGCAGGTTCTGAGTCACACACGCTCTTAAACTTCAGCACCCGTGCAGCTTCACCGTACACGTGCTTGGCTCGCTGGTGCAGCTTAAAATGTGTTACTGTGACAGAGGCAGCAGGTATATACACACGTATAACATAGAGGTTAATGTTATATACAGCCACTGGTCGTTCTGCCCTACCATGCTGGGTGTTAGCGCTCAACAGCTCTGTGGAAAACTGATCCGACGTGATGCCCAGCACCCTGCAGATCTCCTCTCGGCTGTAGGGCTCAGGATGGAGAACTTCCTCCACCAGACCCAGCATCTCCTCCAGTGACGCTCCCAGCTCCGTCTGGACCTGAGCCAATTTCAGCAACTTGCTAGAATCCAGCGCCTTCGCCTGCGCCAGCACCTAGATCACGATACACCGGACGGTTTAGCGTTAACTCGTCTGACGTTCACAGGGAACGGGTCTGATGGCTCCGTCCGCCCCGCTTCACCTTGGTGGCGATGCGACACTCCACCACGCGGATGTTGAAATGAGAAGAAGCAGCTTTGTTCATCTCCACACAGCAGTTGGAGATGACGAACACGGCCCCGTCTGGGAGCTTAACATCAGTGGCCCTCAGAGGCTGGAACTCGATCAGCTTCGCCTGAGAAGTAACACTGTTTGATTAGTGTAGTCCAACATGCGTTTATTCTTGCATTGCTTCACGTTCGATGGCCTTTGTAAATAGTTTAGGTGTACAGCACAGGAAAGCCACTTACAGTTCCCTTTTCTGCTAAGAATGAGATGGACTGGTCCATGCCGCCCCCCTCTGTGCCAATGTAGCGCTCACATTTGGCACAAATCTCAGCAAGCGCCACCTGAGGGAAAACAGTGTAAGGGTCAAATGAAAAAACTGGCCACAGTCACTCACTATTGTCACAGTCTAAAAAACACTGACCTTGGACGTGGACTTCTGATTCGCTTCCATTGTGACAAGACCAGCACAACAGACTAAGGCACTGGAACTGGACAGACCAGAGCTGGGGGGAATGGTTCCATCTACAACACATGACATCCCTGCTAAAGGAGCGATCCCAAACTTCTCCTGCAAATAGAAGCAGATCCAGATGATTCATTGTGGGAAAATGAGCTGTGAAGAATCATTTTATTACAGTGCACCATCTTAGAGTTTTATTGCTAACATAAGATTGAGGATAACATCTCATACCTGAATCCCTTTAACTCCACAGAGAAAATAATAATGCCACTTTGGATTGTCCCGGTCTATAGCGATGGCCTCTGAACAGGACACGGTGAAGTCCCTGCACAGTGACACACAACCAGCAGAGACCAGACCATTCACGCAAACCTGAAAGCTCACCAGTGATCACGACTGTCTCAGTACTGTCTTACTTGTACTGAGGATTTGTGTTGGCCAGCTGGACTTTCCCAGAGTTGTTTAGGGAGACAGCTGCGAGGATGTTCTGCTCAATGGCCATCGGCAGCACAGAATAACCACAGTAGTCGATGTGCTCTCCTGTTACATGCAGGACAGAGGGCTTAAAATAGCAATGGCAAGTACAGTAGTAAAATACTATTGAATGATAAATAAATTGTTTTTCATAGATAAACTAAAATCACCTATAAGGTTCACCCTTCCAGGTGCACATGCAAAGAAGAGAGGGGCTTCTCCATACTTTGTTTCAAAAGTGGTTTTCAACTTTTGCAGCCTGTAAGAAATCAGGGAAGAAAGGATCAAAGGCAGGTGAACGTGTTTGACAATTAGCACGTGTCTCTGCTCCTCACCTTTCGTTAGCAGCAGTCGAAATCTTTATCTTGGGCGGATTTGCAGCCATTTCTCCCTGTTTGAATAACTTCGAGTCAGACAGGGAAGCGCGGAGCTTCTGTGTACACGGGTGGAGATCAGCTGACTGTCACGCGAGGTTACCGGATGCCACGTCGCTGAACTGCGGTCAGCGTGAGAGGATTACATATCCGTCTAACGCCGGCTAGAGAGAGTAGCTGACTCTGAAACGGCTGATGCTGCAGCGGCAAAAACACGGAAGAGATTGAAGAACGGGGCGGGGCCAATTTAGCCTTAAATTATTCTGCGCTATTCTGTTTCTATCGGCTGTAAACAATAGATAATGAACGAAATTAATTAAGAAATGTAAAATCGAAATGTTGTGGTATTATAATCAAAATGTACAGTTATTCACTATTGGTAATTTTGTTAAGCTTGCATACTGCACGATATATCACACTGCAATACCACAGTTTTACCACAAGGTGGAAACAAAAGCTAATGTTACATTTTTTGTAAAAGTCCGAACATTAAGATAAAGTTAAACATAGCAGTTAAACTACAGTTTAATGTATTGGTATCTGTAAACTCTATGGGCCATATTGTCAATAGTACTAATTGTATTTTTAAAAGAGAACCAATCAAATATAAGGCATATTTCATACCCACCGCCTGAGAAAATAGATGACTACACTACCCACAATTCCAAGAAAGTTGTTACTATGGAAACGACTGTGATGCCACACTTCCGGAGTTGTCACGGGGCGCAAATGTTTGATAGTTTAGAATAGTTTGTACCATTAACGTTGTATTACATATAAACCATATTATAGAGGCGAATGAGCGATTTGGTGCCGTCATGTGCGAGGGGTAAATCAAGACAGTTAAATACCGAGTGCGTTTCACCGTTTGTTGTATTGAACACTCGTGGTTTGGCGCTGCTAAAGCGCGCGACTTTTCAAAGTGGGCGAGTCTTTTTCCAAGAAGGACGTTTATCCGGTTAGCCTCTGTTAGCTTAGTAGCATTCTTCCATAAACACTACTGTTTGGTTACATGCATAATAATTAGCCTTAAACATTTTACTAGCTGACGGACTGACAGCTTCTAAATACTTATTTAACACCATGACAAAGTATGTTTCGTGCGTTTCGGGCTCGTTGCTAACGGCTCTGAACGCTAGTACTTAACATTAGCAAGTGTTAGCTCTCCGTACTGTAAACAGTGATGAAGTTAGCGGATTAGCTATCAACATTAACATAGGTTTCTAAACAACGGAAACTTCTGTCGCTTTCTATTGGCAGGTAAGGGAACGCGCCGTCTTCATTTTGGCTGATAAAAGCAGCTCGTTAGTGGTCATTAATCTAATAATAAAGTGTATTTTTGCTCTTCCTTTCTCAGGTTGTGCATCATGTCTATTGACTTTGACAGTGCGGCTCTTCAAACCCAACATGAAGAGGAAGAATACGACCAAGAGGACTATGCCAGAGAACAAGAGGTATAAGACACATGCCTAGAGCTGGTGTTGCTTTCCTGGATTGCGTTCTTGTTGCTTCAGCTGCTGTAGCTGTAATTTATTTTTTTCTCAGTAATTGTCAATCATTCATCACCCTAAAGGTTGCATAGAGGACAGGGTACATCGTATACATTCGGGCTGTTCTGTAATAAAGGCATAGTTTGTCTGTGCTGCAGCAGTATTACCACAACTGTCACGTTTTGGCATTTATAATAGCTATCCTTTCCAAATTGATCAGAGTCTGGGGTGTTAGCTAAGTTATTATTACTTTGTAAACCACTGAAGGTGTGCACTGTGTAGATTTCAGTAGGACTCACCCTCTGAGCCAGACCGGCATTCTGCATTACACGCCTACAATCTGTTGCGCCATGAACAGATGTTATTATTGGCTCAAGAAAAAAAAAAACTCCTTTCAGGTGTGTCACACTGAAACCAGCTCTGAGATTTCCTGACTGTCTCTCTATTTAGGTTACCTTGTTTTAGTGCTCGGGTGAATTGAACAAGCATGGAGAAACTATCACTGAACATTTTGACAGTGGGCTGCAGCAGGATATTTAACTGTTAATGGGATTATTACTGCTTGTCTGATGCTTTCCCTTTTTTGTCTTAACCTATTTATTATGCACAAGCTGGTTAAGTGAGAGTTCTATTTGCCACCGGCAATTAGTATGTTTCTGCTCCAGTTAACTTTGCTATATGTTTTGTTCAAACAATGGAGTGCTTTGGGAGCGAAACACAGCAGTAACAGGGAGCTGACAACATGCCAGGCACGGTTTGGATGTTTCTCACAGAGGGTTTTCTCTGCAGAAAGCTGAATAGTATTAACAGCTGAAAGCTGATATTTTTTATAATCTGTGTTAAATATATGGGTGGGATAAAATGGGTCCTTCAGTTGTGGACACACTGGATGATTTGAAGAGTATTCAGCATTTCCTGTTGGAAGTAAGTAGCAGCAGGCCAGTTTTTTTAAGTAAACCTTGTTAATCTGTGTGCTATTGTTATTGTGTGACATAGAGCCAAGATAATTCTACATTTATTTCCATCATGGATTATAAATGCTCAAATCATTGGTATTAACAAAGTAAATACAACGCAGAAACCTGTTTGTCTCAAAACAAGATTTGATTTATATGTATTGAATATTGTGATGAATTTAATATATTCACCATTTCTCAAAATATGACCTTAAAACTAACTTTTTAAGTCTAAAATCCTGCCTCCTTACACATTCTGTTTGTGGTTCTATACGTGACTCCTTTTAAATCTGTTACTTTATAACTTGTTTGCCAAGCAACCATGGTGACTCATTTTCATGTGCTGATTTTCCACAGCTGCACAAACTGCTCACAGACCTGCCTGATGACATGCTGGAGGACAGCAGAGACTCCTCCTCTCCAGAGCTGGAGTACTCCACCTGCAGCAATAAAAACACAGGCAACAGGTAATACACTTGTTGCAGCTAATGTGTTATTAAAGTTGAAAAATTGTGTTGCAGCAACTGCAGTGAGAAAATTATTTATAGTTTTTGCTCTGTCTGCTAAGTCCACAGTCAGCATGGACTCAGAAGTGGTCAGATCAGACAAAGCCAAACTCTCATGATCAGGTAGGGGCTCAGTTGGTTCTTATTGATAAATGATTTTAAAATGTATTTCTCTTAACTTCCTTGATGTCTATATCTCACTGAAGGGGTATAAAGATGGCTATGGTCAACACTCCTATGATGAGTATGGTCATCAGAATGGAGCAGTTAACATCAATGGACATCAGCGGCACCCTCAAAATCAACCACTGCCTCACACCTGGAACCAGGATCAATCATTCACCCAGGGAGACTATACATATTCAACCATGGGTACAGAACATTCTACGGAGACAAATGACTTTTCCATGGATGAGTACGTGTCTAAACCTTACCAAGGCACCAATAACCATATAGAACATAACACAAAGGGAGGACAGCCAAGCCATGGTGACCATAACATCAGAAATAATTTTCAGGTGAGTAACAAGGTTTTTAAGAAGGAAGTTTAATTATTTTGGTGGTATTTTCTATAAATGTGTTGTTCATATATGAATGTACAATGCTTTTTCTTTCATCATTTCAAATTTCTCTTCTATTTATTATTCAGTTTTATTTCATAAATGTGAACCGATATTGTAATAATAATAATAATAATAACAATCTTTTAATCATTGTGGTAATAAAACCAATAACGTCTTTATCTCAAACATACAGTGTTTCTTCTGTTTGAATGTTTCTTCTTCAGAATTTGGATTCAGGAGCTGCTGATGCAGGTGTAAACCATTTTAAGGTCAGCTACAGTCCTCACCATCCTGCTCATCAGGTCCAGATGTTTAACTCTCAGACCGCTCAACAAAAAGGTCAATTTGATCAATTGCAAAGAGAATTTCTTGACTCGACGCAGCGTAAGTCTTATGGCCTTATAGTCTTAGTCTATCACAGATTAGTTTTTTTTTTATGAGATTTTAAAGCAACATTGCTAGAAACTGAAATGTTCTCAGGAGTTTAATCAGGAGTTTTTTGTCCTGTGTTTTAGAAACCGCTGACAGGGAGCAGCTTGCTCAGCTGCAGATTCTAAACAAAGCTTACCAGCGGCAGATTCAAGACTTGGAGCAAAAACTTGAAGATTCAAGGCGTAAAATGAGATACGTGGAGCACCAGTTTGCAATCATTAAAGGTATGTTTCACAGTTTTTACTTTCAAAGAAATGTGTTAAAATTATAACCTTTCACTCCATATAATATCTCAATTTTGGGCTCATTCTGAAATCTAACACAAATCTGAATTTAGTGTTGACAAATGTAAATGTGATGTCAACATTTTATTCCCTTTTTACAATAGTAATTCAAGACTTCTGTACCTACCTAATTTTATCTTACTCTTTTTGTTGCTGCCTCCCTGTGGCTGGTAGAAAACCTACAGGAACATGGGATTCTTGATGTTCTGTCTATATAGGTTTGTAACGTAATGTTTGGTAATTTATAGATGAAAAGGATGGCTTTGCAGTCAGTCTAAAAGAATCACATAAGCTGGTTGAAGAAGCCAAAGAAAAAGAGGTGCAAATGCAAAACAAAATCAGGACAATGGAGCAACAAATGAAAGTTCTAAATGAAAGAGACCAGGAAGTAGGTTCTGTGCTGCTATTATTATTATTATTATTATTATTATTATTATTATTATTATTATTATTATTATTATTATTATTATTATTATTATTATTATTATTATTATTATTATTATTTACTGTACAGGTTTTATTTCTCAAGGCTGCAACAAAAATGTTTCATAATTTCAGAACACAAAAAAGCAGAGGATTGCAGAGGCAGCAGTAGACAGCATGAAGCAGCAGATGCTGGAGCTTTGTCGGTCCGACACCCTTTCAAAAACAAGGGAGCAGCACGACAGGGACCTTGCTGTGATGAAGGAGCAGCATGAGGCTGTGCTGCTAGCCCTGCAGCAGAAGCTTGACTCTACCTCTCAAGATCTGAACGAACAGGTTTGTGTTGTGTCTCATCACAGGATGAGCCATAATGCAAGAATTCATTCATTCAGTCATACACAGTTAAGTTTAGTGATACTTAAGTTAAAGTGCACTTCCAGATTGACATCGGCCAGAGTTTACGTGAGCAAGTAAAGCAACTGGAGCGCCAAAGAGAGACAGAACAGCTGGAACGAGCGAGAGTTGTAAATACGCTCACTCAGCGTCTGGAGGAGAGTCAGCAACAATGTGCAAAACTGCTGCAGACGAGTGAGTGAAGTTGATGAAACTGGACTACAACTACATTTTTGTCTTTTATGAATTTACTCTTTTCTGTTTTGATGTCTTCAGATTCAGTGCAAGAGATGAGTCAGATGCAAATTAAACTCCAACAGGCTCAATCAGCCAAGGCATTGAGTGAAAATATGACCAAAGTCTTACAGGTTTGCTCTTTGATTTGGTTGCTCCAAAAAAAGAACATCAGTTTCTCTTACTGAAAACCAATGACCATATTAAACATCCTTTTATTTTGAATGCGAAGGAGGATTTGGCTGATTTAAAGGAGCAAATCACTATGTATGAATCTGCTGTGAAACATGGCGTCATCGCACTTGACCTGAGTAGTGACATGGAGAGCCAGCTGTCTGAATCATGCATGGATTTGGGATTAAAGAAGATAAACAGGATAAACGGCACACTTCACAGGTAACCCGCTCCTATGTAATGTGTGTAATGTAAAACATCACAACATGTAAATTACCTCTTCTATACTGTACATACTAATCCATATTCCTCTACTGTTTTTGTTAAATCAGCACTGCTCTGGCTCACCTTTCGGACTCCAAGCTGCCAAAGGATGAAGCTTTACGGCTGCTACGAGTAGAGATGCAGCGCTGCCTGGCCAGTCTGAAGGGGAAGCGGCAGAAGATAAGTCAGCTGCAGGAGGAGCTCCAGCACTGTCAGAGCCAAGTAAACGAGCTGGAGACCCAGTTAGATGAAGCCAAGCTCAGCTCTTCGGTGAGGAAACATTAACACTGTTGTAGTTTTTACTGTAGGTGTGTGAAATTAAGTGACTGTTTTAGTTTTGTGCTGTTAACCAAAAAGAAAGCTCTGATAATTATAAAACTCTATGCCTTTGTTTACAGGTCAGAGACATTGACCAGATAACACATCTAGATGTGACTGGAGGGTCTAAAAAAGAACTGATGACATTACAGGAGGATAAACAGCACTTGCAGCAGCAAGTGGAGGTTAGACAAGACATTGTAATGGTGCATTAATTGTGTTTATTTTTTATTGGACAAAATCAGTCAAGCTTGCTGTCCACATTTTAGCTACTAGAGAAGAAGAACAAGGAGCTAATACAGAGTGAGGAAAAGGTTAGGTTGGCCAACACTGAGCTTTGCACCAAGATGAGGGAGATGATCCAGGAGCTGGATCAGGAGAAGCAAGAGGCTGCTGAGAGGTAAGATGGAAGATAGTAATAAGACTACATGTCCTTCAATGTGTATGACCTGATATTTTTACATATAATACTTGTTCCCCTTGAAGATCTGAAAGGATTAATCAACAGTACAGGGACGATGTAGTGAGTCGTGTCAGTGCAGAGCTCATACAGGAACACAATGCTCAGGTTGAAGAGCTGACTTCACAGCACCAGCAGGAAGTCCAGGAGCTGCAGTAAGTCCTCAGCACGGGACACTAAAAACTATAAAAGTTTGAAATTTTGCGTATTCCTTACAGTGATTCTGCTTCCTACACAGGACCAAGCTGTCTGAGGCCAATGATAAGATGTTGGCTGTGCAGGAATGTTACATAGCTGTCTGCAAGGAGAAGGACATGCTGGAAGAAAAAATGTGCAATAAGGAAAAGGAAGAAGCTTTGACCAGAGAAACCGAGGTAAACAAGTTCAAAAATACTGAAGCACTGCAAAAAATCTAAGGTTTTGCACAATAGTTTCCTATCATTTAGAAACTAAAACTAATGGATGTGAGGATTTGCTGACTTGTTACAATATATTATTGTTTTTCATGTACAATGTCAGTATGGTTTGTTCTAAGAGTGAACGTACAGCTCTGACCTTACGGTTAAGATTTACTGCAACAAAAATGGCATTGAAACACATTTTCCCACCAGCTTGTAGAGCACATAGACACTGACAATAATGCTCTTATTCACTGACGATGTTCAAGAAATGCATGGGCTTTTTAACTGATGGAAAGAAAATGCAGCTGGGAACAAAGCAGGTTTATTGTGTTAGACACAGTTAATCCACATTTACCCAGTGTTAACTTTTTCATTTTTTGCCTGATGTGATTGAGCTCTAAATGGAAGTTCTGTATTTAATAAGGATTTTTTTATAATAAACTTGTGTGTATTGCCAGAAAAAAATAATTGAGGAGAGTAACTCTGCTGTGGAGAAGCTGAGGGTTGAGCTCGAGGCTCAGCATCAGGCTTCAATAGAGCAGCTCAAAGCTCTTTGGTCTGAGGAGAAGGAAGCTGAGATCCAGCAGCAGGTGGACTCAGAACTAGACTCAGCCAAGGCCACATGGAAGGAGGAGCTGCAAAGTGTATGTGTTACAGTACATCTAATTAGTGTGCAGTTTCATTAGTAATAGTGATTTTATGTTGTGAGTCAATTATTTCTTTTCCTGCCTCTCCCCAGATGGAGATGACCTGGACACAAAGGTTGGAGGAAGTTAGGAGAGAGACTCAGAGAGAGACTGCTGAGGCAAGCTGTCAGACAGTCAAGACTGAGTGCAGCAGTGTGACAATTACCACTGAAGAGCTGGATTCCAGGCTCAGTGCCCAGAAACGGCAGCTGCAGATGGAAGCTGACAAAGTCAAAAGCAAAGCTGTGGAGGAAGCGAGAAAACAAGCCCAGAGGGAGCTTCATGAGAAACACCTGGAGGTGATGGCCGAACAAGTGAGTGGGCTTCTTTAGTACCTGGTCATTAGTGTAGGGTCTCATCCATGCTATATGCCTGCTAAGGAAAACTGCACTCTAGAAATAAGTTTAAATATTTTTTAATTACATATACACTCCTATGTTTAATTTCTCATGTCATTATTTTAGTGGGACACAGTGTATATTTGACACAAATGTAATATTTGCTACAGGTTGAAGGTGCAGTGACCAGGGCCTACAATCGCTGGATTGAGGATATGACATCGTTACCAGAATACCAAGCCTCTCTTCAGACAGAAAAGGTGAAATGGGAAAAACACACAGAACAACAGGTATGACAGGTTTTGTCTTTGAGAGTTCAGCTTCACTTTTATAACCTGGCTTCAGTTGTTCTCATCATCGTCTTTCTAAAATAACCTCATTTGAGGTCTCCCAGGCCCTGAAGGAAGCAGAGGAACAGTGGAACAAGAGGCAGAACAACCAGTTGGAGGAGCAGAGCTCTGAAGCGCTACGGCTGGAGGAACTTCAAGTAGAGGTGGTGACTCTTCAGACTCAGCTAAAGCAAGCGAGGAGAGAGCAAGCAGCCCTGCTCAAAGCTGAGCTGGCCGCCGCTAGAGCAGCGTGGAGCCGAGAAAAACAGCAGGAAATCTCCATTTTCCAGACTCGAACTGAGCAGGTGCACCAAGCCAAGCTGCAGGAACAGCGCGAAAACCTGGAGCAGACTCTACGGGAGGCCAGAGAGGACGCTGATCGCCAGAAAAAGGAGCTGCTCCTGCAAATGGAGGCCAAGCTGCAGCAGACTTTGAAGGCTCAGGAGGAGCAGTGGAAATTTCAGCATGCAGAGAGGGAGCTGACCCATCGACAGCAGATGAGGGATGAACTGTTGGCAGAGCTTCAGACTGAACTGGAAAAGGTCCAAGAACAATTTCTTAGGGAGCCCAAAACAGATCAGCAGGCCACTGAAGATGCAAAGAGAATGAATAGGGCCATAGCCAAAGGCACCATTACTCAGATCCTTCAAACTTCATGCAGAGACATCGTCAACAGAGCAGTATCCCAGGCCAGGAAGGAGTGGAAGAAAGTGGGTTTTTTAGTTTAGTAAACAGATTTTAACTGTTAATGATTTACATCCCATAATTTTGACTTTTTAGGTCTGAGAAGACAAAGGTTGGAGTGTTGCAATTCAAGGATTGCTGCCACCAGTGAGGCTTTTTATTATCTGTTCTTTTATGGACTGTTTTGTGTTCTGTTCAGATAAGTGAAGAGAGACTTGACCATGTGTTAAAGGAAACAAGGGAACAGCATCAAAGAGAATTTAAAACAATCCAAAGTATGTATTACTCAATAACACTATCACAGAGTAGCTTAGTGTACCTATTCACAAACAGAACACGGTCACCATGTTCTGATTAAGGCCACATGACCCTTGTGGCAGTAATAACACGTGTTACACAACAGTTGTGGTTTTCTTGACTATGCTGTCCACTGTTTCCAGCTTCTCTGGCCCAGAACCAGCAGGCCTGTTGCAGGAAGGACTGTGCTGAGAATCTTAGTAAGCTGCAGAAGAAGAACACCGAGCTCCAGAAAAACCTGCAGAAAGCCTGTCGCCAGCTCCAGCACAGCGTTCGAGAGCACAAAACCACCGTGCAGCACCTCAAAGGTTCACTGTATCTTTAAATATGTGTGCCATCTACACGTACATGGTCACATACGTAGTCCAGTTCACATATGTGCTGACATAATCCAACACAATTGCAGATGAGCACGAAAGCATCTTACAAAAGGCAAAGGAGCAACATCTGCAACAGCTGGAAGATGCAAAAAGAATCAGACAATCAGGGTTTGTGTTGTCTATATTGTTTCTTTTCAGTCTGATAGATTTTCTTTCTCTACTGTTTCTTTAATATTCTTGTCTACATTTGATTTAAGTTCCAAGTGTAGTAGTAATGGATTGTAATAAAATAATGCCAAGTAATTCTTAAAGGAATTCAGGTGAAGAGAATCTTCAACGGGGCCTTGAGGAGATGAAGCAACAATATCTGGTGACTGTCGAAAAAATCAGAGGTTGGTAATAACGAAACACTTAAGTATTGGAATATTCTACTCACTTCTGTCTGTATCAAGGACAGCGAGTACATTTCTCACCACAACAGTTTCTCCTTCATGTCAACAGCAGGCTGTGACTCTGGTTGTGTGCGTTGTTGCAGGAGACATGCTTCGGTACCTTCAGGAGAGTCGAGAGCGAGCAGCAGAGATGATCCGCGTCGAGGTGCAGAGGGAGAGACAGGACACCGCTAGAAAGATGCGGCGCTATTATCTTAGCTGTCTGCAGGAGTTACTGCAGGACGGAGGGAAAACTACGGGGCAAGAGACCATAATTGTCCTAAACCTGTTTTATAAGTTCTTTGTGGTTTTTAAATTAACTGTATTGATCTTGATCTGCAGAGCTGAAAAGAAAATAATGAATGCTGCAAGCAAGTTAGCTGCCATGGCTAAGGTGCTAGAGACACCCATCAAAAGTAAATCAGGGAAAAATTACAGTGTATCCAGTAAGTGTCATCGTAGAACTACTTGACTGTTTGTTTTTGTCTGTTAGTGAACCTGTGTTGTTTTTGTTTTTTACTTGCAGGCTGTTTGATGTCCGTGTCTCCTGCTGAATGCCTTTCAGGTAGATCCACAGGTTTTAGTAAGAATCTGCAAACACTAACTGAGCTTCCTGACATCACTCCAGAGGAGAGGCCTCTCACTGATCCAAAGCTGAAGTCAGCCAGGACTAAAGCTTTAGACCATCAGGGCATTTCTGCACCTCCGAAGGTGGACGCCTCAGCGGACACAGGGATGAAACCTCAGGCTGCTGCTGACAGACACCTGCGCTCACGCAGACCTCTTCAACAGACCGCTTCTCCATCTCAGGGCGATGCAGCCAGTGTTTCTCCAAGGAGTCAGAGCAGGAAGCTGCACCTGCAGGGAGGAGAGCCCAACACAGAGGACAAGCACCTAGCCCTCATTCAGGAGGCTCCTGTCAGAGACGATAAACAGACCAACTGGAGCATGACCAGCAGCGACTCTGATAAAAGCTTCCAAGTCTCCAGATTCTCTTTCTTAGGGAGGAAAGTAGAACAAGTGAAACCATTTTCTGTCTCTGCTGCATCAGCCAGTGACTTTCGAGACTTTGGTGGCCTCACCCCAGATGTGTCCGACTTGACAGTTTATAATGAAATTGCAAAGAAGACGCCTCACGCTGAGACCTTGGACTTTCAAAATGCAAAGATGACTACACGCAGAGAACCCACTCCTGGCTCTGAGGCGGAGAAGCAGCAGGGAGTTTGTTCCAGGCCTCTGTTCTCAGAGTTGAGACAGCGTCAGCAGGACAGCGGATTTGACAGTCCGTTCTACCAAGGGAAATGATAACATGGAGCAGGACTTTAACGAATTCCCAATGAGCTTTCAATTCAATGTATGAAGTTTACATTATGTAGGAAATACGTAAATGCAGTGTTGATGTCATGTGGAATAGTTTTACAAAGTGAAACATGCTTTCTCTGCTTTCTTGTTACCAGTTAAATAAGGTGGATACCATTCATGGTTAAAATGTGAAGCACAGCCATTAGTGCCCGTTTTATCACAGACAACCTGCTGTGACTAACAGGCAGAATGTCTGGTTTTATATCAGCGTTGTAAAAGCGATTGCTGGTGGACATTTCACACACGCAGATGCTGGTTTGAATCACAGCCAGACACTCAGTATGATCTGGTTTATAACCCAACAGAGGATGTTTTATTAACGGTCAGTCTGTGAAAACAGTTTGGACCTTACTGTCACTGTTTAGTGATTGTCATTTTAAGGAGATTTGTTATTCTTTATATTAATGTATTTTTATGTTTTTGCCATTTCATTAAACATTTATAATATACATTTGACTGGAACGATTCCTCAGCTAACTTGATTAATAAAAATCCCTGATTCAAGCTCAGTCTTTACTGGCGCACAGCTGATTTGCGCAATCATTAGGAGCTTTATTGGCACAGATATTAAATGCGTTTGTCCTCGGTTTAGGCCTCACAATTTTCCGCACTGTTTTTTTTCAGTGAAGCAACTTCAAATATGTAACCAATTAACGTTTCTCTCGCCTGTCCTGGGATTTGTTCCAGGGTATATTAGTGATTAAACTCAGCTTTCTGTTCCAAAAACGGAGGTAACTTTCAGGATATGTTTGTAACCATAGCAACTTAGTCTCTGAACTTTTGGGGTAAATTCTTTTCGGAGGTTCCTGAGCCCGTTTGATGACGAGCCTGTATGGGGTGCCGAATGTAAAAGAAGCACTTATAACTAGTTTTTTTCACATTTAGTTAAATGTGCAAAAGTCTAAATGTAAATGTTAAATGTTCGCCGAGTGTTAACGGAATATTCATAATTGTGCAAGTAGACCCCAGATCAGTGACGCGGACTCAAACACCTCAAACAGTACGCATAGCTCCGCCCACTCTGACTCTGGATCGGTGGACGACAATACTGGAGACAAACGTGAAGTCGAAGCCATCATGGCCGCCAGCTCCTTCCGTTAGCGGAGATTGAACAGGCTGTAACGGCAGGTGTGCGGGCTGAGGCTCCGCTTCAAACTGCTGTTCTGTCGTAAACACTATTAATGGGCAGTTAAGTAGGTTTAAATAGAATATTTCTGTGGCGCCGGTGGAGAATTAGTTGGCTAACTATACTAGCTAGCCGAAGTTACGTCCAGGCTAAAAACAAAAGTTTCTAGATCAGATGTGGGCGGGGTTTGCGCGCACTGTTTGAGGTGTGATATCATTTACATTTAACATTTACATTTAACATTTACATCATCATTGACATTTAACATTTACATTTAGACTTTTGCATATTTAACTAAATGTGAGAAAACGTGTTATTTAGTTAAATGTGAGAAAACTAGGTGCTCTATGAACTAGGTTCATAGGTGCTCCTTTTACATTCGGCACCCCATAAACCTGTGGACATGGAGGCAATATGTGGGTAATAATATGTGATGCAACCCATCTCATCCCGAATGTGGAAGCAAAATGGCCAGGGTCAGTACGTGATTCCAGAATCTTCAGGGAGTCATCACTATGCCATATGTTTCAACAGGGTATGTTGTAATTTACACAAGTTTATGTTTTTACTGTATTGTTTTATTGTTTTACACATTTCAATCATTACAGGACAGTACAATGGCTACTTGCTGGGGGACAGAGGGTGCCCTTGTCTGCCCTATTTGATCACACACTACCCTGAACCTGAGCCTGGACCACAGACACTCCTGGTCCTAATATGGGGAGAAACGTGGGAAGAGGCATCCATGAGCCGAGCCTCAGCCCAGGGCTCCAGCTCCCATTCTCGAGCCGTCATTTCATGGGTTAATACGTGGAGCGATTGCTTCCTGTTTCCCTGATTTTTTTTAACCGTCACTTTCTACAACTTCATTAATGCATTTATCAATGTGTGTTTTGACATAATTACTTCCTTGATCGTGCAATAACGGGCAAAGAAAACTCAAAATGAGGCAAGACAGGAGATAGCCTCTACGGAAGCCGACAGGTGCTTGGCTGCTACCGTCAGGCGATTCTGTTTTTTATTTGTCAGGCGCCTCTTCGTGCCAGTGGCGTTGGCGCTGCTCCAGTGAGTTAGTAAACTCAGTTAGCTTATTTCCCAACTCTCAAGATGGAGGAGAATTATGTAAGTCACCTTAAGACAAAACAAAAACTCATAACCAATGGAAGACCAGATCTTAAAGATTTGCTTCAAACTACGGGACAGAAGACAACTCACTCCTGTGCTGCCACAAACCGACTGTACTGTTTTTAACCTGTGATAACGTCTGGACTAACACGGGATATTGTATAAAATATATAAAACTAAGACCACAAATGTTTTCAGTTTTCTAAAAAATAACTGATGACACCAACTTAGATTTTTAAGTCAATTAAAGTCAAAGTCTTGTGTTGATTTGCAGTCCTGTATTAACTAAAAGTACGAGTGCTGTGTTAACTCAATACTGTAAGGCAGAGGTCCTGTGTTAACCGAAAACAAAGTCTCATGTTTTTATTAAAGTCCATTGTAAGTGTGTTAGGTCCTGGATTAAGTAAATCCTGTGGTATTATTTATTTATTTATTTATTAAAGTCAAAGTTCTGTTTCAAGTGAGTAAAGAGAGTTAAAGCCAATATCAATGTTTGGTCCCCTCTGTTCCTCTGTTATAATTAAAGTAATTGTGTTTGCCCATAGTGAACATTAAGATACTCATTCAAGTTCTTTTATTGTAAGTCTGACTTTGGAGAAGTCAGTGCCTCACCAGCCATGAACCTCGCCGCACGCCACTGCCAAGAGTTCAGTGTTTAGCAGAAGGTTAATCAACCCTGATTTCTGGAACACACCCCTGGTGTGTACTCCTCCTCCGTGTTTCTTTTTTGTCACCACTATAAACTGTCCTGACGCAGACGCTAGTGACTGGACTCCCTCTCTGATCAGCATGTTCCTCCTCTGGATAGCGCTGCCCGCTGTGCTCTGTCTCGCCTTTTTATTCCGCTTTCCGTACTTCATCCAGGATGTGCAGCACTTCATCAAGAAGTTAACGTTGGTGCGCCGTATCTCAAAATTCATGCAGAGTAATTACACCCTCCTGGACCGGTTCTTGGAGAGAGTCGAGACGCACCCTCACAAACCTTTCATCTTATTCAATGATGAAACCTTCACCTTCAAGGACGCGGACGAGCTCAGCAACAAAGCCGCCAGAGCGTTTTTGCGCAGCGGGTGCGTCAAAGAAGGAGACACGGTGACGCTGTTCCACAGAAACGAACCCATGTTCGTGTGGCTGTGGTTGGCGTTGGTGAAGCTCGGATGTCCCGTCGCCTTCCTCAACTACAACATCAGGTCCAAGTCACTGTTGCACTGCTTCAACCGCAGCGGAGCCAAAACTCTGGTGGTGGGCAGAGGTAAAATGTGGATGCTCGTCTCCTGTGCGCAGGGACCAAAACCTTGTTCTGTGCTTAATTAGTTTAATGAAATAAAGCTGATTAGAAAGTCTTAGCTGTAACAACTGTTCTGATGGTCATCTAGTGGTTTTAGTGGTTGCCAGGTCAGTGATGTTATCAGGGCATGATTAACCTTTACAACCAGATGTGTGCTGTTTCTGAAACGGGCTGATAATGATACATGTTATATCATTCTTTGAGTTGCTTTCCAAAGCGTCTTAAATTCACTTCGGACAGTAAATTATTGCATCCAATTATGAGCATCAGTAATAGTACAAAGTTGCTTGAATTCAGGTCTTTTAATGCCTGACTATGTTAACCTCTGTCCCACATTTGTAAGTAAATCAATGAAGATTCTATCAACAGTTTCCAGATGAAGGTACAGTGTGTTCCTTTGGTTCCATTGCAGACTTGCAGGATGCTGTGGAGGAGGTTCTGCCCACTCTCTTGGAACAGCGGGTCACGGTTTTAAGCCTCGCTGACTCTAAAACCGACGGAATTAAGAATTTCGCGGACCAAATGAGCGAGGCCTCGTCTGAGCCCGTGCCCAAGGATTTAAGGTCGCACGTGACCTTGCTCAGTCCAGGAGTCTACATATACACGTCAGGAACCACAGGTGGGCAGCTGCAGGTGCCGACGCTCAGCACGCAACAGTAAAACCACAACTGCACCACATTCTCGTTTGTAACAGGACTCCCCAAAGCGGCAGTGATGACTCATTCTAAACTGTGGAACCTGTCGTGGTTGTTGGAGCTGGGAGGCACTAAGTCCGAGGATGTGCTCTACGTCACCCTCCCTCTTTACCACAGCGTCGGCTTCGCTGGAATCATCGCAGGCATCGACGGGGGTGCGCTTTTTGTAGTGATCCTACAACACATCGCGGTCAAATGCGCCGCCGTTCGCTTTTTCTTGGTCAAATCAACCTTCGATTTAGTTGAAGTGCGCGATTAGTGCGATACTTACGGTAACAGTGTTGCAAGATTGCAAGACTGTTTACTGTACGATAATTTATTAATAGGGTATTCCAAAACTACACTAATGTGACTTGATATTTACTGAAATAGTAGTCCATGAAGTACAAAGAAGAACTGTAGAAAATGGATGTTATTAATTACCAAGTTCTGGGAAAAGGCCAAAGTATCTATACTATATTTCATTAGTGAGTATTTACAAATATATACACAGTAAATTATATCCATTATACTTATTGTATTTACAGTAGGTTCCATTCAGCAGTAGATGTATTATAATTTCCAACACCAAGAGTTCCCATGCCTTCTTATAGGCCGCAACACCATTACCGTAAGTATCATGTGAATCGCGCACTTCAACTGTAGCGACGGCTGATTTGACCAAGGAAAAGCGACCAACACTGTCGTGGATTCAACATGTTTTTACGCAGCGGATCATCTTTGAAGCTTTCATTTTCCCGTGTGTAGGCTTTACAGTTGCTTTGAAGAGTGCATTTTCTGCATCTCAGTTCTGGGACGACTGCAGAAGATATAATGTCACTGTCATACTGTACATTGGGGAAATCATGCGCTACCTCTGCAACAAACCGAAGGTATGGTGCGGGTCACAGCACTGATATTACAGTATATAATATTATGATACGATATAACGTTACAACGGAAACACGCTCAACCATTTTCTCTGGCAGAAACTCAACGAAAGAAGTCACTCGCTCAGACTCGCAATAGGCAACGGGATGCGAGCGGACGTCTGGAGAGAGTTCCTGAAGCGCTTCGGCAACATTCGCATCACAGAGTTTTACGGAGGCTCTGAATTGAACTTCGCTCTGTTCAACTACGTGGGGAAGATCGGTTCCATTGGGCGACACACCTTCCTCAACGGGGTAGAGCTCATCTTCTCCGTCCCACGGTTTGACGTGAGAGCTCGAAAGGCAAAGTTTGGATCCTTTATTTGTCTTGCAGAGGTTGTACGGTTTGATCAAATACGACGTTTACAACGGAGAACCTGTGCGGGACTCGTCTGGGTTGTGCGTGGCAGCAGCTAAGGGTTCGTAGGTTGTTTCCCACTGAAGGAAATAAATATTCCCATTTTTCCCATTTGGCGACATTTAACTGTGTGGACCTTCGCCAGGTGAGCCCGGGCTCCTGGTGAGCCGCATCACCCAGAGGGCTAAATTCTACGGTTACCTGGGAGACCCGGAACAGACGGAGAAGAAGAAGCTGCACGACGTGTTCGAGAAGGGAGACGTGTACTTCAACACCGGGGACCTCATGCGCAAGGACGAGGACAACTTCCTTTACTTCCTTGATCGCACTGGAGACACGTTCAGGTGAGTTCACGCCTAAAAGCGCAACTTGAAACTGAATAAACGCACCGTTTAGTTATTTCATACGCTGTTAACAGATGTAAAGGAGAGAACGTGGCTTCAACTGAGGTGGGTGACGTCATGACCCTGGCTCACTGCATTAAAGAAGCCTGTGTATACGGAGTTCAAGTACCAGGTTTGTTTGACTCTGCTTCTTGCTGATGTTTTGGATTCACTGGAGACTTTCCAGGTTATTTTACATTGTAATGGAACAGAGTCACAGCAGTCTTTTCCTCCAGGTCAGGAAGGGAGGGTGGGGATGGCAGCACTCGCCCTCAGAGACGGACAGATGTTTGACTCGACAGATGTCTGGCAGCATGTTAAAAACCTCTTGCCGGACTACGCGAGGCCCCGGTTTTTAAGAATCCAGGTACGTCTAACTCCATGCGTCGACTTTAACGGAGCATTTGGAGCATTTCAGCATTTGTGTAAAAGCAGCTTTTGCTCTTAATGGAATCTTTACAGAGTTCCTTAGACGTAACCGGCACATTCAAGCACACAAAGTTGAAGCTGATGGAGGAGGGCTTCAATCCAAACCAAATAACAGATACGCTCTACTTTCTGGACAAAGAGGAACAGAATTATGTCCCGCTCACATCAGAAATATTTAATTCTATTACATCAGGAGAAATCCAGATGTAACTGATCGATTTTTATATTATTTCCAGTACATTGGTACTTTGGGGCCCTAAATAATTTTTTTTAAAAGTCAGAGGTCTGCCAAAAGGCAGCGCAGAACCTTTTTCCTGTGTGTTTCTGTGACAGAATGGAGGGTGCACTCGCTTGTATTCAATGCATGTAAATGAATGTGCTCTGCCATTGAGCGAGTGAAGCTGCTTCTCTCAAGCGGTGGAATGGGCCACATTTGAGGTTTCATGTCTCCATGAGAGAGGGTTTGTGTTGGAAAAATACTGCATTTAATCATTGAAACATTGTTGGAATTTATTTAGCTGATTTCCCGAAGCCTCGTTAACTGTGCTATGGCCTTACTGTAAAGTTTTCTCCCTTCTGCTCTGCAAGAAAGAAGGAGCACCAGTGTGTAGCATCCTTATCTGATGAGCCCAAAGCTTGCTTTGTGCAGAAAATATTTCCCACGCACTGTGACAATGCACTTCCCAGAATGGTAGTATATATTATGAGCTGAATCCATATCTTCTCTTTAGTGAGAGGAAGTTGCCTTTGCTGTAAACTGCTCACTCCTTGCAAGCAAAATCCTGAAGAAGGTCTCAGCTTATTATATGTCTGCTTTATTTAAGATTTACAAAGGGAACTAACAGTTTCCCTAATAGTTTGGATCCTTCAGAGGAGGAGTAAAACTGCAGGACACACTTGGTGCTATGGTGGGCTTGAACCTGGGACCTTCTGATATCTCCGTTCTCCAAGTGCCCCATAATAATAATTTCCCACCCACATATGGGGTAATGGGCCACATTTGAGCACTGACAGACTGACAAGCTGAACCACTTGAGGTTTTTATTTCTTTTTGGAGATTTATTGATAAAAATGAAAAATATTTTACATTTTACTGTACATATGTTTGTAAATAACAATAAATGGTGAGGTTTATTTAAGGAGCTACAATCCCTGCACTGCCACCACATCTTTCTTCAGCATGTGTAGCAGTGGCGGTAGCACTCAACAACTTGCACAGTGGCACAGTTATTGTGGTAGCTCAGTTGGTAAAGCACTGCTCTCGGAAGGCAAAGGTCTCCGGTTCAATCTCCGGCCTTTCATTTAATTATGAAAACAAATTTCCCCACTGTGGGTCTAATAAGGGCATTTACTTGTTGCAGCGATGCATCGTTGGCCAGGAGTGGGAGGTTGTTGCCAAAGCAATTGATTTTGTACTGCTTGTCAATCTGATAAACCAGGGACTTTTTTTCTTTTATGTTTCCACAGTGAAACATACAATAATTTTACAGATAAAGTCAGTACTCAAGTGTGACCCATTCCCCCACTTACTGTTCCACAATTCATCAGGCCTGTGACTGTGAGACTGTGGCAAGACTCACCAGGATTGTAGGATTGTGAGTGATTAAAATGTACACACTTACTTTAATATTTGTTATTTATTTATCCGCTGCTTCCAGGGGTTTCTGTTATGTTTTTCTCCCAGATTAACTTCTTTAGTTTGTGTTTTTGGTTGTTTCACATGCCTTTTATTATTTGCATTTGTGTAAAATGTTATTTTTAATTAATAAATCTCCTAAAAGAAAACACCTCATGTGTGTTGATGTTTCCCTAAGATGGCAAAGTCAAACAGAGGTACACACAGGTTTTGTTGAAGTGGTTAAAGGTCATAGTATTTTAGTGTCATAGTTGTTTCTCCAACCTGAACAGGGAGCAGGTTCCACAGGAGAGGAGCTTGGTAGCTGAAGGCTCTGCCTCCCATTCTAAATTTAAATACTCTAGGAACCACAAGTAGCCCAGTGCTCTGAGAACAAAGTGTTCTGCTGGGAGCATAAGGAACTATGAGGTCTTTAAGATAAGAAGTTTTAAGAAGGAGCTTTATCATTGAGTGCTTTGTAGGCGATTAGGAGAATCTTCTATCTATTTCTATTCTATCCTACATTTTACAGGCGGCCAATGCAGAGAAGCCAATATAGGAGAAATGTGATCTCACTTTCTAGGTCCCATCTGTCAGACTTCGGCAGATGTCAGACCCACATGCACAGTACACTCGAGGGCTTGATGAATAAACAACGTTTATTGTATGGACGTAGTCAGACAGTCCAGGTCATACACAGTGAGTCTCAATTCTTCAGGCACAAAAGGGAGAGGCAAGCTAGGATCCAGTAAACAGGCAGGGGTTCGGTACACAGGTAAACTCGGCAGAGGTACAGGCTAGAGCAAGGCAAAACTCAAGGTCAGACGGTCAGAATATTATCACTAGATCCAGGCGAAGATACAGACTTGGAACAGGCAGGAATCAGAGGTCAATGACGGACGTGATCAGAAAACAAGATGACTATACTTGAACGCTGGAATGTGGTACTGAGACTCGACAATCTGGCAAATATAGTGTGTAAGAGGTGGAGGCTTTATACTGGTGTGGATTACTAATTAAAGACAGGTGTGGATAATGGGAACCGGTAATGACAGAGAAACATCTGACATGAAGTATGAACAGGAAGTCCTTTCAGAGTAAAACAGGAACTAGCACAGATCGTGACAGTATCCCTACCCCTAGGGCGTCTACAACGGCGCCCACGGAGCCCCCCCCCCCCCCCCCCTACCAGGGCGGGCGGAGGGTGGTCTCAGGAGGAGGGACCGAATCCCTCCCCTTCCTCCACCCACACAAGCAGGGTACACCCATCCGAGCACACAAGCAGGGTGGGTGGAGGTTGGACTCAGGAGGAGGGACCGGATCCAGACCCTTCCTCCTCTGCGGGGACCTGACTGTGTCGACGCGTTCCATCCGGGGACAGGGCCTCGGGATGTGCGGCGTGGAACTACCAGATGAGAGACTTGTCCAAAATGTCCCGGGCTGGTACCCAGAAGCGTTCGTCCGGCCCGTACCCCTCCCAGTCCACTAGGTACTGGAAGCCCCGTCCTCGGCGTCTGCAATCGCGGAGCTCCCGGACCTTGTAGACAGGACCTTCCTCCACGACCCGAGGAGGCGGAGGTGGCTGGTGATGAGGGACCATGGTGCAGGATCTGAAGGGCTTGAGTCGGCTGATGTGAAACGTGGGATGAATCCTCATGGTCCTGGGCAGTGAGAGTCTCACAGAGACGGGATTAATGACACGGGATATGGTGAAAGGTCCAATGAATTTAGGTGTCAACTTACTTGACTGTGACTGCAGCCGAAGGTCCCTAGTTGACAGCCAGACCTGGTCCCCAACCTGGTACTCTGGGCCTGGGGTCCGCTTGCAGTCTGCTGCCTTCTTATACCGGTCCTGGGACTGCAGCATCGTCCTCCGAGCCTGCAACCAAGTCTGACGACAGCGCCGGACCAACGCATGTGCTGAAGGGACGTGGACCTCCTCCTCCAGGGCTGGAAACAGGGGTGGCTGGAACCCATAGGCGCACTGAAAGGGGGTTAACCCGGTCAAGGCGCAGGGCAGGGTATTATGGGAAAATTCGACCCATAACAGTTTACTAGACCAGGATCCTGGGTTCCTGGAGGCAAGGAGTCGTAGTCCCAACTCCAGCTGTTGGTTGGCCCGTTCTGTCTGGCAATTGGATTCGGGGTGGTACCCCGACGACAAACTCCTATGAGGTTGCAGAACTCCCGCCAGAAGCGGGAGATGAACTGGGGACCGCGATCGGACACAATGTCCTGTGGAAAGCCATGGAGCCTAAAAACGTGCTTCATCATGGCCTGAGCCGTGTGCTTGGCCGAAGGCAGCTTGGGCAGCGGAATAAAGTGGGCTAACTCAGTGGTCATGACGATCTACCACCGTCATGACCACTGAGTTTCCCTGGGAGGGTGGTAGACCAGTCACAAAGTCCAAAGCCACGTGTGACCATGGGCGGTGCGGCACCGGCAAGGGTTGGAGCAGGCCCGCCGGTCGCTGGTGGGAAGCCTTGCCCATGGCACACGTGGGACAGGCAGTGACGTACTCCTGTACGTCTTTCTTGGCCACCAGAACCGTTCGCCTACCCTGAATGTGGTGCGGAGGTCTGGTGGCACAAACAGTCGGTTGGGAGGGACACCGCGTGGAACTGGAAGGTCTCATGTAGCCTCCCGAACATGACGTTCCACCGGCCAGGATACTGCAACCACCAGGCATCCTGCTGGTAGGATGGTCTCTGGCTCCGCCGGGTCCTGCTGTGAGTCGTGCAGACGAGATAGCACATAAGGCTTAGTGTTTTTCGACCCGGGGCGATATGAGAGGTGGAAATTGAATTGACTAAAGAGCAGGGCCCACCGGGCCTGACGAGAATTCAGCTGCTTGGCGGTCTTTATGTACTCTAGATTTTTGTGGTTTGTATAAACTAGGAAAGGCTGGTCTGCTCCCTCCAGCCAGTGCCTCCATTCTTCCAGGGCTACCTTCACAGCTAGTAGCTCTCTATCGCTGATGTCATAATTGCGTTCTGCCACAGATAACTTTTGTGACATGAAGGCGCATGGATGGAGCCTACCTTCTGCCGGATCCCTCTGGGATAAGACAGCCCCCACTCCTGTGTTGGAGGCATCTACCTCCACGATGAACTGCCTGGTTGGATCTGGCATCCGCAGCACCGGTGCTGACGTTAAACTTCCTTTTAGGCGCTGGAATGCCTCCTCTGCCTCTGCCGACCACTGAAAAGTAGTCTTGATGGATGTTAACGTGTTTAATGTTTTATACTACTGAACCGCCTGATGAATTTGACGAATAGGCGATGCTCCAGCAGTTTCTTCAGCACGAGACGAACGTGTGTAATGTGTTCCTCCTTGGAACGAGAAAAAACAAGTATATCATCTAGGTAAATGAAAACAAAGTTATTGATCATGGGACCCAACACGTCGTTCACAAATGCCTGGCAGGCGCATTGGTGAGGCCAAACGGCATGACCAGGTACTCATAGTGTCCGTTTGGAGTGTTGAATGCCGTCTTCCATTCGTCTCCCTCACGGATGCGCACCAGGTGGGACGCGTTGCGAAGATCCAGCTTGGTAAAATGGGTAGCTCCTGACAACAGCTCAAACGCAGAAGACAGCAAGGGTAAGGGGTACGAATCCCTGATAGTTATATCGTTGAGTCCGCAATAATCGATGCAGGGCCTCAATGAACCATCCTTCTTCCCTACGAAGAAACCTGCCCCTCGTCATCACCTGGAGGGACGGATTATCCCGGACGAGAGAGCTGCGTCCAGGTACTCCCTCATGGCCCGATTCTCCTTGGGTGAGAGCTGCTAGAGTCTCCCCTTGGGTGGAGTCGCCCCCGGCCGCAGGTTTATGGCACAGTCATGCTTTCTGTGTGGTGGTAGTGAAGTTGCTCTGGACTTACAAATCCCTGGACTGAGGTCATGGTAGCATTCCGGGACTCCTGTCTATCTTCTATCTTCTCTTCTATCGCCGATTCATTCACAAATTTAGTTCCATAGCCTCACCTCTTTATAACTTAACCTCCTCTAAGGTCTCATTCCAGTGGTCCCCCGAAGCTGAGACTGCCTTTCAGCAACTCAAGACGGCCTTCACTACAGCTCCTGTCCTGCACATGCCTCATCCTAGCCGTCAGTTCGTGGTGGAGGTGGATGCCTCGAACTCTGGGGTCCTGCGGTCCTCTCCCAGCGGGCTCCTCAAGGTGGGCGCTTGCATCCTTGTGCGTTTCTTTCCAGGAAACTATCCCCAGCAGAGCAGAACTACGATATTGGGAACAAGGAGCTGCTAGCGGTCAAGGTGGCCTTGGAGGAGTGGCGCCACTGGTTGGAGGGAGCTGAGCTTTACCTTGCTCCTCCACCGGCATGTCTCCATTTCAGTGCGCCTACGGATACCAGCCGCCTGTCTTCCCAGTCTTGGAAAAGGAAGTCATTATCCCGTCTGCTCATGCCCTGCTGAGACGCTGCCGACGCACCTGGGCCCAGGCCAGACGAACCATGCTACTCACCCAGGAGCACTACAAGAAGACAGCAGACCGTCATCGCTCCGATGATCATAACATTCTATTACAGACACTAGAACATAGAATCGGGATTAATGGAACAGCATTGGGATGGTTTAAATCCTATTTGTTGAACAGATTCCAGTTTGTTCATGTTAATGATAAATTCTCCACACGCACAAGGATTAGCTATGGAGTTCCACAGGGTTCTGTGCTGGGTCCAATTCTGTTTAGCCTTTACATGTCTCCTCTAGGTGAGATTATTAGAAAGCATTCTATTAATTTTCATTTTTACGCAGATGATACTCAGCTATACATGTCCTTGGAACCAAATGAAACAGATCAACTAGTCAAAATTCAGGGTTGTTTAAAAGACATCAAATCCTGGATGTCCCAAAACTTCCTTCAACTAAACTCAGATAAAACCGAGATTCTTATTGTTGGGCCTAAAAATCTGAGAGAGACACTATTGAGTCCAGATAGCCCCCTGGATGGCATAACATTAGCTTCAGATTCTACTGTGAGGAACCTTGGTGTCATGTTTGACCAGGATCTCTCTTTTACATCATACATTAAACAAATCTCCAGAACCGCCTACTTCCACCTTAGAAATATAGTTAAAATCAGAAGCATCCTCTCTCAGAGCGATGCAGAGAAACTGATCCATGCATTTGTTACCTCTAGGCTGGACTACTGTAACTCCTTACTCATAGGATGTCCTAACAGCTCCTTAAAAAGCCTACAGCTCATTCAAAATGCTGCAGCCAGAGTTCTGACAGGACTCACATTTCTCCTACATTAGCTTCTCTGCACTGGCTGCCTGTAAAATGTAGGATAGAATTTAAAATTCTCCTACTCACATACAAAGTACTCAATGATAAAGCTCTTTCTTATCTTAAAGACCTTATAGTTCCTTATGCTCCCAGCAGAACACTTCGTTCTCAGAGCGCTGGGCTACTTGTGGTTCCTAGAGTGTTTAAATGTAGAACAGGGGGCAGAGCTTTTAGCTACCAAGCTCCTCTCCTCTGGAACCAGCTCCCTCTTCAGGTTCGAGAAGCTGACACACTCTCCACCTTTAAGATTAGGCTTAAAACCTTCCTTTTTGATAAAGCTTATAGTTAGAGATGGTTCAGGTCACTGGCAATGATTGTTAGTCACAGGAACCATCTCTTAGTTAAGCTGCAATAGACATAGACTGCTGGGGGATTTATACACTGAGCTCCTCTGTTTCCTTCTACCTCCTCTGTCCCATAAGCTCCCATCATTGTCCCATGTTTAACTAACCTTGTCTCTTTCTGTCCAGTAGTTGTGCTTCTCTCCTCTCTCCTCTCTCCCCCCCACCCCCACTCTTTCTCCCTCTCTGTCCTCACCTACAGGTATCATCGGACTCAAAATTTGGTGTCTGTGATGGGCAGCTGCGGATCCAACCATCCTGCCTGCATCCAGTCCCTGGTCCTACCATCCTGCCTGTGCTCTGTTGTTGCTTGTTGTTGCTTGTTGCTGTTGCTGTGCTTTTCTCTCTCTCTATCCTCTCACCCCAACCGGTCGAGGCAGATGGCCGCCCACATCCAGTCTGGTTCTGCTGGAGGTTTCTTCCTCGTTAGAGAGGGAGTTTTTCCTCTCCACTGTTGCTGTCAAATTAAATGCTTGCTGTATGTGGGATTTGTTGGGTTTAGTTGTGTGGGGTTTTAAACCTTACTTTGTAAAGTGCCTTGAAATAACTTTGTTGTGATTTGGCGCTATATAAATAAAATTGAATTGAATTGAATTGAATCGAGGCTCCAACTTACACGGTCGGACAGCAAGTCCGGGTGTCCACGAAGGACCTCCCCATCAAGTCAAGCGATCACAGAAGTTCATCGGTCCTTTCATCATTGAACGGATTATCAATCCTTTTGCCGTCAGACTCACCTTGCCAAGAACCATGCGTATCCAACCAACATTCCACGTCAGTTGCCTCAAGCCTTTCCGATCTAGCCCCCTGGTTCCACCCACGCCGTTACCTCCTCCTCCATAGCTGGTCGACGGCGGTCCTGTCCACTGTCTGCACCCTGCTCAACTGCCGCCGCCGAGGTCGCGGCCTTCAGTACCTGGTGGACTGGGAGGGATATGGGCTGGAGGAGCGTTTGTGGATTCCAGCCCGAGATATCTTGGACCCGACCCCCATCAGGGACTCTCACCAAGCCCACCCATGTCCGGTTTTACTTTGTTACTACTTCCTGTTTAGTCCACATCCAGTTTACCCAGCTTCACTTCCGGTCCTTGTTAACCTCACCTGTGTTTTATCAGTAATTTGTCACTCAGTACTTAAGCACCAGTTGTTGCCTTGCACAGTTGCCAGATTGTCTACGTTGTTTCCTAACTAGCATTCCAGCATTCGTTGTAATCTTGCCTTTCGTGTTTCGATCCTGTTTTGCCATCGACCCTGCCTTTGCCTAACCTATGACAGTCCTGTGCCGTAAGTTGATCTTCGCTCGTACTTTGACCTTACCCTACCTTCTTGTGTGTACCTCCATCTGTGACAGCGATCAAAGTGTGCAAAATAATTTCTTGAATCTTGAATCTTCTCACGGCAGTGACTCTGAAGTTGATACCTACAGCTGACCTCTGATTCTGTGGCAGGTTTCCCCAAACTGTTGTCACCCAGGAGCGTATCACAGAGTACTCAATGTACCTATAAACTGAACATAATGTTCAGTACAGATGTTCTGGTTAAGGCCACATGACCCTTGTGGCAGTAATAACACATGCGTTACACAACAGCTGTAGTTTTCTTGACCAGGCTGTCCACTGTTTCCAGCCTCCCTGGCCCAGAACCAACCGGCCTGTTGCAGAAAGGACTGTGCTGAACATCGACATGCTTCGGTACCTTTAGCATCGAGGTGCAAAAGGAGAGACAGGACACCGCTAGAAAGAGGCAAAGCTATTATCTTAGCCCTCTGCAGGCATTACTGCAGGGCGGAGGGAAAACTACAGGGCAAGAGACTATAATTGTCCTAAACCTGTTTTATAAGTTCTTTCTGTTTCTTAAATTAACTGTATTGATTTTGATCTGTTGCAGAAAGAAAATAATGAATGCTGCGAGCAAGTTAGCTGCCATGGCTGAGGTGCTAGAGGCACTGCTGTGAGAAGATTTTCTGAGAACTCAATGAAAAGAAAAATTCAAAAAGTTGTCTTTGTGAATTTATTTCTGCATATGCGTGTAGAAAAAAATTAAAAAAAAGAAAGGCATGCGGGTGGAAAAGACAAGTTGATGCTCACACAAGGTGCACACCAAGGTTCTCTGAAAACCTCTCCTCCCGTCCCGAGTTTTAAAGCATACAGATAACACAAACACCTCCCACACCATTCTTTAGACACACATAAGCTCTATTTCAGTAAACAGACTACATGTCCATCAATATTATTTAGACGGTTGTCACTTCAATTTGCTAAGTCTGCAAGAGCAAAGGTGAGAAAGAGGACCCCCCCCTGCTCAGATGCTTGCAGCAATATACTTGAACAATGTATAGAATGTTTAAGGATGTGAATGATCAACGCTTATGAATATGAACATTAATCAGAAACAGATGACTATTAGGGCATTAATAATAAAAATGATTGTGAAAAAAAGCGATTGTAAAAGCGATTGCTGGTGGACATTTCACACACGCAGATGCTGGTTTGAATCACAGCCAGACACTCAGTATGATCTGGTTTATAACCCAACACGGTGTTTTATTAAGGGTCAGTCTGTGAAAACAGAGTTTGGATCTTACTGTCACTGTTTTAGTGACTGTCATTTTAAGGAGATTTGTTATTCTTTATATTATGAATGTTTTTTTATGTTTTTGTCATTTCATTAAATTATAAACTAAAATTTAAACTTGCTTAGTGAATCCTTGATTCAAGCTCAGTTTTTACTGGCGCACAGCTGATTTGCACAATCATCAGGAACTTTATTGGCACAGATATTGAATGCGTTTTTCAGTGAAGCAACTTCAAATATGTAACCAATTAACGTTTCTCTCGCCTGTCCTGGTGTGTACTCCTCCTCCGTGTTTCTTTTTTGTCACCACTATAAACTGTCCTGACGCAGACGCTAGTGACTGGACTCCCTCTCTGATCAGCATGTTCCTCCTCTGGATAGCGCTGCCCGCTGTGCTCTGTCTCGCCTCTTTATTCCGCTTTCCGTACTTCATCCAGGATGTGCAGCACTTCATCAAGAAGTTAACGTTGGTGCGCCGTATCTCAAAATTCATGCAGAGTAATTACACCCTCCTGGACCGGTTTTTGGAGAGAGTCGAGACGCACCCTCACAAACCTTTCATCTTATTCAATGATGAAACCTTCACCTTCAAGGACGCGGACGAGCTCAGCAACAAAGCCGCCAGAGCGTTTTTACGCAGCGGGTGCGTCAAAGAAGGAGACACGGTGACGCTGTTCCACAGAAACGAGCCCATGTTCGTGTGGCTGTGGTTGGCGTTGGTGAAGCTCGGATGTCCCGTCGCCTTCCTCAACTACAACATCAGGTCCAAGTCACTGTTGCACTGCTTCAACCGCAGCGGAGCCAAAACTCTGGTGGTGGGCAGAGGTAAAATGTGGATGCTCGTCTCCTGTGCGCAGGGACCAAAACCTTGTTCTGTGCTTAATTATTGTCCAATGTGACACAAAGTAATGAAATAAAGCTAATTAGAAAGTCTTAGCTGTAACAACTGTTCTGATGGTCACCTAGTGGTTTTAGTGGTTGCCAGGTCAGTGATGTTATCAGGTTATGATTAACCTTTACAACCAGATGTGTGCTGCTTCTGAAATGGGCTGATAATGATACATGTTATATCATTCTTTGAGTCGCTTCCCAAAACGACTTAAATTAATTTCAGACAGTAAATTATTTCATCCAATTATGAGCATCAGTAGTAGTACAAAGTTACTTGAACTCACTTGAATTCAGTGAACAGTTTCCAGATGAAGGTACAGTGTGTTCTTGTGGTTCAATCGCAGACTTGCAGGATGCTGTGGAGGAGGTTCTGCCCACTCTCTTGGAACAGCGGGTCACGGTTTTGAGCCTCGCTGACTCTTGTAAAACTGACGGAATTAAGAATTTCGCGGACCAAATGAGCGAGGCCTCGTCTGAGCCCGTGCCCAAGGATTTAAGGTCGCACGTGACCTTGCTCAGTCCAGGAGTCTACATATACACGTCAGGAACCACAGGTGGGCAGCTGCAGGTGCCGACGCTCAGCACGCAACGGTAAAACCATAACTGCACCACATTCTCCCTCTGGGTCGTTTGTAACAGGACTCCCCAAAGCAGCAGTGTTGACTCATTCCAAACTGTGGACCCTGTCGTGGTTGTTGGAGTTCGGAGGCGGCAAGTCCGACGATGTGCTCTACGTCACCCTCCCTCTTTACCACAGCGTCGCCTTCGCCGGAATCGTCACAGGCATCACCGGGGGTACTTACAAAGTGTTGCGCGACTCCTGACGCTTTTTTTAGTGAGCCTGTTGACTTTTTCTTGGTCAAATCAGCCTTCGATAAAGTTGCAGTGCGTGATTAGTGCGATACTTACGGTAACAGTGTTGCGTCCACTGAGAAGAGACTTGAAATTATTAACTGAACTTTGACCTGTTGACCTAGTAATGGATCGTTCCAAAACTAAACAGTAAAATAAGTTGTATTTGATGTAGTAGTAGTCAATGAAGTACTTAATAGTCCAGTCGTACTGGATTCAAAGTCTTTTTATGCAACGCATCAAATTTGAAGCTTTCATTTTCCCGTGTGTAGGCTTTACAGTTGCTTTGAAGAGTAAATTTTCTGCATCTCAGTTCTGGGACGACTGCAGAAGATATAATGTCACTGTCATACTGTACATTGGGGAAATCATGCGCTACCTCTGCAACAAACCAAAGGTATGATGCGGGTCACAGCACTGCTGTGAACGTTACAACGGAAACACGATGAACGATTTTCTCTGGCAGAAACTCAACGATAGAAGTCACTCGGTCAGAATCGCAATAGGCACTGGGATGCGAGCGGACGTCTGGAGAGAGTTCCTTCGGCGCTTCGGCAACATTCGCATCGTAGAGTCCTACGGATCCACTGAAGGGAACTTCGCTCTGTCCAACTACGTGGGGAAGATCGGTTCCATTGGGCGACACACCTTCCTCAACGGGGTAGAGCTCATCTTCTCCGTCCCACGGTTTGACGTGAGAGCTCAAAAGGCAGTTTGTATCCTTTGATCTCCTTGTCTTGCAGAGGTTGTACGGTTTGATCAAATACGACGTTTATAACGGAGAACCTGTGCGGGACTCATCTGGGTTGTGCGTGGCAGCAGCTAAGGGTTCGTAGGTTGTTTCCCACTGAAGGAAATAAATATTCCCATTTTTCCCATTTGGCGACATTTAACTGTGTGGACCTTCGCCAGGTGAGCCCGGGCTCCTGGTGAGCCGCATCACCCAGAGGGCTAAATTCTACGGTTACCTGGGAGACCCGGAACAGACGGAGAAGAAGAAGCTGTACGACGTGTTCGAGAAGGGAGACGTGTACTTCAACACCGGGGACCTCATGCGCATGGACGAGGACAACTTCCTTTACTTCCTTGATCGCACTGGAGACACGTTCAGGTGAGTTCACGCCTAAAAGCGCAACTTGAAACTGAATAAACGCACCGTTTAGTTATTTCATACGCTGTTAACAGATGTAAAGGAGAGAACGTGGCTTCAACTGAGGTGGGTGACGTCATGACCCTGGCTCACTGCATTAAAGAAGCCTGTGTATACGGAGTTCAAGTACCAGGTTTGTTTGACTCTGCTTCTTGCTGATGTTTTGGATTCACTGGAGACTTTCCAGGTTATTTTACATTGTAATGGAACAGAGTCACAGCAGTCTTTTCCTCCAGGTCAGGAAGGGAGGGTGGGGATGGCAGCACTCGCCCTCAGAGACGGACAGATGTTTGACTCGACAGATGTCTGGCAGCATGTTAAAAACCTCTTGCCGGACTACGCGAGGCCCCGGTTTTTAAGAATCCAGGTACGTCTAACTCCATGCGTCGACTTTAACGGAGCATTTGGAGCATTTCAGCATTTGTGTGAAAGCACCTCCTTCATTTTCCTCTTAATGGGATCGTTACAGAGTTCCTTAGACGTAACCGGCACATTCAAGCACACAAAGTTGAAGCTGATGGAGGAGGGCTTCAATCCAAACCAAATAACAGATACGCTCTACTTTCTGGACAAAGAGGCACAGAATTATGTCCCGCTCACATCAGAAATATTTAATTCTATTACATCAGGAGAAATCCAGATGTAACTGATCGATTTTAATATTAGTTCCTCTCCATTAAAAAAATGTAAACCCTTTATTAAACATTTAGTCTTAAGAGTTGAAAAGTGTCTTGTGTTTATTATTAAAACTGCTGCTGCATGCATATCTTGCTTCATCATGATGTCTGTTCTGGAAGTGATTACCTCAAGTTTGATATGTGATAATACAAAGAAGCTAAAGTTTTTCTTCGAACAATTAGATCATCTTCACAAGCGTCAAACTCTCGCTCAGATTCCTGTTTGTCATTTCCATCTGGGGTCTGACTTCTTCTTTATGACAAGGACGTAACCTGCAGTGCCCCATCCTCGCCTCTAGGGGTCGTGATGGAGGCGAAATACTCTGTCTTCATGTTTGTAACTCATGACGTCACAGTTCGTTGGTGAATGTTTACGCCACAGCTGCAGCCTGCAGCAACAGCAAAACCTGCACATGGACAGAAATGAGCAATAATCAGTGGACGGACGTGGACCATGGGGGGATGAAGGCGTGGTCGGAGCGCGCCGCCCCTTTAAAAGTGCCTGAACTTTGCCACAAATCTCGCTGACCCGCGGCGCGTTTGCAGCTCCTGTCGTGTGGTTGACCGTCGTGGCCGGGCTGGACATTCTGTGCGCGCCAGGCTCAACAGGTACAAGAAAGCCGCCGCTGGGAAGTTGGTTTGACGTTGGATATTCAACAGACATTCGACTGAAAGCACCTCCGGACAAACGGTCCGGCTCTGACCAAGCGGTTGGCGTTTCGCGTTCGCTACGCGGACACAGAACGACACCGCTCCGCACGTAAAGACGTTGAATTAGGGACCGTTAATAAATGATTAGGATTTTCAAGAAATTAATTCAGTAGCGACCAAACCATATGACCTACTGGTCCAAAACCTGCCCCAAGATATGTCTACATCACCTTCAAAAAGCACAACCATTTTTATGAGATCATAATTGTGTTGCATATTTTAATAATATTTTTGTGTAAATATCAGAGTCATATTAATAATAAAATATTTTGGAAAAATATGGAAGGTATCCGGTCTACCATGTGAATTGTCCGTAAGAATTTCGTACCAGCTCTGCCACGATTAACAACGACTGCCACAGATGCTGTTAACCTGCAGGTGCTGGTGAAAATTGGACTACTGTTGGTTGAAGAAGGAGAGAAGGCAGGACGTGTTTGTGGACAGAGAGAGAAGAGGAAAGGCAGGAGGCTAGATCGGAGAACAGGGACACTTAAGGTTGGCACAATAAAAGGGAATGGCAGAGAGCTGGTAGACATGATGGAGAGAAGAAAGGTAGATGTACTGTGTGTGCAGGAGACGAGGTGGAAGTCAGCAAAACACGTGTAGATAGGAAGAAAAACGGGGAAGGAGTGATCCTGAAGGGGGAGTTTGTGAACAAGGTTCTAGAGGTGAAAAGAGTCTCAGACAGGGTGATCGTCGTCTCCCCAGGTAACAAAGCGACTCATCCGTGGTTGCGTCCTCTCTGTGCAGCAAACACCAAGAACAGTTAATCGTTTCTTTAGAACCGATCATGAACAGTTGCAACTCAGTTGGAGACATCCTTCTCGGAACACCAGGCTGCAAACTGTGGTCATCCAGACCTCCTCTCATGGAGACATGAAAACACACAGTACCATCATTGGTACCAACATTGGTACTGTGGAGCCCAATATAAAATTTTCTTGCTTGTATTCAATGCATATAAATGAATGTGCTCGGCCATCAAGCGGGTGAAGCTGCTTCTCTCAAGCGGTGGAATGGGCCACATTTGAGGTTTCATGTCTCCATGAAAGGGGGTTTGGATCCCTCAGAGGATGGGTAAAACTTCAGTACACACTATGGTGGGCTTGAACTTGGAACCTTCTGGTATCTCCCTTCTGCAAGTGCCACATAATAATAATAATTTCTCACCCACATGGGGTAATGGGCCACATTTGAGTACTGACTGACAAGCTGAGCCACATGAGTTTTTTTTTCTTTATTTTTTTCTTTATTTTCTTCTTTCTTTCTTTCTTTATTTATTATTATTTATATATTATTTATTTATTGATAAAAATGAACAAAATTTTACATATGTTTGTAAATAACAATAAATGGTGAGGTTTATTTAAGGAGCTACAATTCCTGCACTGCCACCACATCTTCTGCATTTTCTTCTGCATGTGTAGCAGTGGCGCTAGCACTCACTACTCGCACAGTGGCACAGTTATTGTGGTAGTTGAGCAATGCTCTCGGAAGGCGAAGGTCTGCGGTTCAATCTCCTTCCTTTCATTTAATGATGAAAACAAATTTCCCCACTGTGGGTCTAATAAGGGCATTTACTTGTTGCAGCGATGCATCGCTGGCCAGGAGGAGCCAAAGCAATTGATTTTGGGCTGCTTGTCAATCTGATAAACCAGGGACTTTTTTTTCTTTTATGTCTGTTTTTCCACAGTGAAACATACAATAATTTTACAGATATTTCAGTACTCAAGTGTGGCCCATTCCACCACATACTGTGCCACAATTCATCAGGCCTGTGGCTGTGAGAGTGTGGCAAGACTCACCAGGATTGTGAGTGATTAAAATGTACACAGTCACCTTATTATTTGTTATTTATTCATCCGCTGAGAGAACTTCTCGAGAGCTTAGCTCTGTTTTACTCTGTGGTCTGCCGGGGCAGCAGCATGAAGGTAGCAGACAGTTACAGACTGGACAAACTGATCAGGAGGGCTGGTTCTGTTCTGGGGGTAAAACTGGAACACCTAGTGTACATGCTGTAGCTGAGAGGAGGATGCTGGTCCAACTCCACTCTATCCTAGACAACACCTCCCACCCCCTACACAGTGTGTGGCTGGACAGAGGAGCACCTTCAGATAGATGTTGATTAGTATTAGGTGTACAATAAAACTTTGTTTGGTAGATCTAGTAATTAGATGTAATTGGACAACAGTAATTAGACTTGATGTGAGTGTGTGTAGATGTGTTAGCATTCATATTTTTAATCTCCCTACCTTCTTGTGTGGACCTCTGTGACAGCGATCACAGTGTGCAAAATAATACGTTTTTTGAATCTTGAATCTTGAATCTTCTCACGGCAATGACTCTGAAGTTGATGCCTACAGCTGACCTCTGATTCTAAGGCAGGTTTGCCCAAACTGTTGTAACCCAGGAGCGTGTCACAAAGTACTCAATGTATCTATAAACTGAACATAATGTTTAGTACAGATGTTCTGGTTAAGGCCACATGACCCTTGTGGCAGTAATAACACATGCGTTACACAATAGCTGTAGTTTTCTTGATCATGCTGTCCACTGTTTCCAGCCCCTCTGGCGCAGAACCAACAGGCCTGTTGCAGGAAGGACTGTGCTGAAACATGCCTCAGTACCTTCAGGAGAGTGGAGAGCGAGCAGAGACAGGCAAGAGACTATAATTGTCCTAAACGTAACATAAAGTATTTTGTGGTTTTTAAATTAACGCAATTATTAAAGTAATTATACAAGTTAGCTGCCATGGCTGAGGTGCTTGAGACACTGCTGTGAGAAAAATTACCACAAGAACTTCTGATGACTCAATAAAACGAAGAATTCAAAAAGTTGTCTTTGTAAATTTATTTCTGTATATGCGTATAGGAAAAATACAAAAAAAGGCACCCGGGTGGAGAGGACAAGTTGATGCTCACACAAGGTGCACACCAAGGTTCTCTGAAAACCTCTCCTCCCGTCCCGAGTTTTAAAGCATACAGATAACACAAACACCTCCCACACCATTCTTTAGACACACATAAGCTCTATTTCAGTAAACAGACTACACGTCCATCAATATTATTTAGACGGTTGTCACTTCAATTTGCTAAGTCTGCAAGAGCAAAGGTGGGAAAGAGGAAGGCATCACTCAAGGAGCATTTTGTTCCTTGTCTAAGTCAAACACTACGTCACAGGGTCATCAAGTCAGACAGTCAGGCACTGTCTCACAGAGTGATCAAATCATAACTGGGCTTCCTGCTCAAAAGACAATTGAGGACCCCCCCTGCTCAGATGCTTGCAGCAATATACTTGAACAATGTATAAAATGTTTAAGGATGTGGGCATCTGGTTCGGATGCCACCTGGACACCTCCCTGGGGAGGCCACTTAAACACCTTGGGGTCCCACCGGAAGAGCTGGAGCAAGTGTCCATGGGAAAAGGAAGTCTGGAACGCTCTGCTCAGACTGCTGCCCCCGCGACCCGGCCCCGGATAAAGCAGTTAAAAAATGGATGGATGGATGGATGAAATTTCCATCACAGATACCCATCAAAAGTAAATCAGGGAAGAATTATGGTTCATCCAATGCGTTCTTCCATAAACCACAAATTTCAGTAAGAATCTGCAAAGCCTACTGGCATCACTCCTGAGAGGCCTCTCAAAGGAAAGTAGAACCCGTAAAGCCATTTTTTGTCTCTGATCTGCATCGTCCAGTCCCGCAGTTCAACAAGCAGCATGTATTAGGCTGAATGCTGTATTGTGATGACAGTTTTGCTTTTACAAGAGGAGTGTATGGGAAATATATATACTCTTCTTGAATAATGGTTTATTTAATGTTTTATTTAGTCCACCCTAGATACGTGTAATGTTGCTGTGTTGGTGGACAGGTTGAGTTTGTATGTGTGTGTAACACCAAATAAATCAATTAAGCAAACAATAGGCACAAAATAAATAAGTAGGGATGTACCTTAGGCTGACACATTCATAACTAAACAACTGCTGTACTGTGGTTTACCTGTGGAATTAATATTAATGCTAATAATGGTGTTAAGGTATGTGAACACACTCATACAAACATATACATATCATATACAACAACATATGCATTGTTATAAATAATCTCATAATAATAATAGCCATGTGTTGAGTTTCCCACTACAAGGTTAGTAAAGCTGTAGCTCAACATGTCACAGCCTGGACTCACTTCCTGTTTTATTTTCTTTTACTTCCGGTTTTGTCTTTTCACTTTTAGTTTAGCTTTACTTTGCTAGGGGGGGTCACATAATCTCACCAGCTGTTTTCCATCAATCATTACTCACCTAGTATTTAAGCATCATGTCTTGCCATAGTCAGATTGTCGTCGTTCCTGACCAACATTCCAGTGCTACCTCATGTCCAGTTCTCGTGTACGATCCAGTTTGTTTCTACCGCCTTGTCTCTTGCCCAGCCTTTGATAACCCTGAACTGTGAGTTTGACCATTGCTTGTTTTTCGACCACCGTTTTTGCCTAATCCCTGTCGAACCTTTGCTTATGACCATTGCCTGCCTGAGGCAGACCTTAGTGCATGAACAATGCCACTTAAATCCAGGGTGGTGGGAGGAGCTCGGCCACTATGCCCAGCCAACGAGCAGAGGAAAGAATCCTAGCAGCCAGGGAGCCCACACACCTTCAGTTCCAGGAGGGCAGCCACAGAGAACCCCCCAGGCAGAGCTGCAGCAGCCACAGAGACAGCACCCGAGGTCAGAGTAGGCCACTGTGGGTCAACAATGTCCGCTCCATGAGAACCAGGGGCAAACACTCCCTCCAGTGGGAGGGTCAGACTGAGAGAGTGGAGCCTGGTCCTGGGCTCCGTAGGGAGCCCACCAGGAGATGCCCCTGCGCCCAGAGTGGGGCTCACCCCCAGTCCACTACCCCCACACGAGTGGTGCGGGGCCTACCCCATCGGCCCGACTATATCCCCTGGCAGCCCCCCCGGGCACGAGGCCGGCAATTGGAGGGGGCCAGCCGAAAAGAGATCACTGACCACATTTGGAACATCCTTTGTCCTGTGTAATGTGTATTTTATATTAATATAGAATTATATTGTGTTAGTTGTAAATTTATATTTTTTGTCATTTGGAATAAATTTGAACATATATTTGTCCAGAACATGTGATTAGTGGCGATGTCCAGATCAGCTTCCCATTTACAGATCGGAAGACTTACTATGTCATCAACATTGGAAGTTAAAATACAGATTTCTGATACTGCTGGCAGTGGTTGCATCTGGATAGGAGTATTTCTAGTTTTTGCATTAAGAATGAACTTTAGTGGTAACACTATAGATTTTGTCCAGTTAGTAGAGTATTCTATAGTGCTGAGAATTAATCTATGAGGCTGATAGTTGCAAGAAGAGACATCTGTGGCTCCAGGAGAAAAAGTAACACATCATCAGTATATAAACTTATTTTCTGATTTACTGATTTGGTCGATATTCCAGTAATTAGTGGGAGAGCTGGCAACAACTGTGAGGACTCGTTTTTTTAAAGACAGACATCTGTCTTTATCTCGTCATAACAGCCATGATTTTTACTCTATCAACTTAATTATTTAACTAAATCGTAGTTATACTTGTCTTTTTTCTAATGATGTGTCTGGCTATACCCTCAGACCTATAGTTTAGTCGCTATCGACCCCAAAGTGCAGAGAGATCCTGAATTTCCCTCATAGTCTCTAATGATTATTTCCGCCAGACGTCTGGGGAAAACGCAGAAGGTGACACATCTTGAAATTGCGACTGTGGCTACAAGCTTTAGTCTTCAAACATAAAAATAAGTCCAGTTGTTCAGTGAAGACTTGGCATTCATAAAGTGAAAATAATTTTGTAATAACTATTATGGTTTTGCTGCAACAAGCCTGTTCATAAGAGGTAAAACTTTCCCCGCCTTTCGTCTCCTTGGCGACGGCGCAGCTGCAGAGTTGATTGACAGGTCAAACTCACAGCACACACAGCAGTTCCATGCTTATTACTGATGAGTCAACTACACTATTGCAATGTGTAGTAATCAAGCACATACGTCCTCTAAATACTTTCAAAATAAAAGCACCAAGCCAAATAATTAGCTTTAATATCAAAATCTTTGTTTTTGGCTAGGTAATTATGACTATTTAAAGATTGATTAACAGTTTAGTAATTACCCACACATGCTTCTCCTAATTCCTTTCAAAATAAAAGCACCAATGCAATTTCTTAGCTCTTTAACTGCACCATTTTTGCCTTTGAATGGTTAATTATGACCTTTTAAAGACTCTTCAACAGTTACGTAATTACCCCCACACATCTCCTCTATGTCCTTTCAAAATAAAAGCACCAATGCAATTCGTTACTTTAAATGGCAAGATTTTTGGAAATTTTCTGGTTCTAACTGAATAATTACCAATCGTTAATTTACAATTCAGTAAATTACCAGACACACACCTATTATGGTGCTTTTATTCTGAAAGGCCTTAATCTAAATCTTTTGCTTTAATAGGGCTATTTTTGCTTTTGAATGATAAATCATAACTATTTAATCACTATTTTATAGTTTAGTAAGCACCCCCACACAACCTCTAAGTCCCTTCAGGATAAAAGCACCAATGTAATTTATCACCTTAAATAGCAAGATTTTTGGTTCTGACTGGTTAATTAATGGTCAACTTTTAATCTTTGACATCTTTTTATCTTGTTCATCCTTGGTTTTACCTTCGTCATCACTTTATTCTTTGTCAATGTTTTGTCGTGGTCATCGTTTTGTCGTGGTCAACTTTTTGACGTCAGCAGCTTAATAGGCATATGGCATCTTTTCGGCAACAGAACAGCTCTCCCATGTAATTTCTCTGAGAAATTAATTTTTCTAGTTCCCTCATGCTGTCTTATTGCTGCGGCTCAATAAATATTGCAAATAGTAATGAAGAAAGTGGGCAGCCCTTTCTGGTCCCTCTACACAGATTAAACCTTGCTGAGGTCTGGCCAATGATTTCAGAGACTTTGGTGGCCTCACCCCAGATGTGTCCGACTTGACAGTTTATAAAGAAATTGCAAAGAAGATGCCTCAGCGTGAGACCTCGGACTTTCCAAGTGCGAAGATGACTTTAACAAATCTAATCTAAACTAACGAATCAAAAACAGTGCAATGTCCATTCCAGTTAATCCTGTATGCGAGTGATTTATTGTTCCAACAAACAAACAATCCGTGGTGGCTTCCTATTGTGTGGGTTTGTGTGTCTTGTGGCTGCTGTCCATTCACGGTTCCATTGCCGGGTTCTGTCCTTCCAACTCTGTCTTTTCGTCGCCATCTCCGGTAAAAACTGTTTGCAATCCTGGGCTCCTGACGTCTCCTTAACCCGTCCCTCTAGCTGGTGAGGTCCCGGCCATGTCTGAGCAATAACTAAACCAATTAGTGGAAAACATTTATCTAATGCAAATGATCTAATAAGCAAATCAACAGTAGAAGCGAACCTAAATTATGGCAATGAATCAAACATACTGCATATTGACATACAACAATTAATAAAGAAAATAAAGAGCTCCTGCAAAGTGAAACATGCTTTCTCTGCTTTCTTGTCACCAGTTAAATAAGGTGGATACCATTCATGGTTAAAATGTGAAGCACAGTCATTAGTGCACAGACAACCTATTGTAACTAACAGGCAGAATGTCTGATTTTATATCAGCGTTGTAAAAGATGCTGGTTTAAATCACAGCCAGACACTCAGTATGATCTGGTTTATAACCCAACAGAGGATGTTTTATTAAGGGTCAGTCTGTGAAAACAGAGTTTGGATCTTACTGTCACTGTTTTAGTAACTGTACTTTTAAGGAAATTTGATAATCTTTATATTAATGTTTTTTGTTTTTTTGTTTTTTATTAAAATGTATAGTACAAATGTGACTGGAACGATTCCTCAACTAACTTGATTAGTGAATCCTTAATTCAAGCTCAGTCTTTACTTGTGCACAGCTGATTTGCACAATCATCAGGAGCTTTATTGGCACAGATATTGAATGCGTTTGTCCTCGGTTTAGGCCTCACAATCTTTCGCACTGTTTTTTTCAGTGAAGCAACTTCAAATATGTAACCAATTAACGTTTCTCTCGCCTGTCCTGGTGTGTACTCCTCCTCCGTGTTTCTTTTTTGTCACCACTATAAACTGTCCTGACGCAGACGCTAGTGACTGGACTCCCTCTCTGATCAGCATGTTCCTCCTCTGGATAGCGCTGCCCGCTGTGCTCTGTCTCGCCTTTTTATTCCGCTTTCCGTACTTCATCCAGGATGTGCAGCACTTCATCAAGAAGTTAACGTTGGTGCGCCGTATCTCAAAATTCATGCAGAGTAATTACACCCTCCTGGACCGGTTCTTGGAGAGAGTCGAGACGCACCCTCACAAACCTTTCATCTTATTCAATGATGAAACCTTCACCTTCAAGGACGCGGACGAGCTCAGCAACAAAGCCGCCAGAGCGTTTTTGCGCAGCGGGTGCGTCAAAGAAGGAGACACGGTGACGCTGTTCCACAGAAACGAGCCCATGTTCGTGTGGCTGTGGTTGGCGTTGGTGAAGCTCGGATGTCCCGTCGCCTTCCTCAACTACAACATCAGGTCCAAGTCACTCTTGCTCTGCTTCAACCGCAGCGGAGCCAAAACTCTGGTGGTGGGCAGAGGTAAAATGTGGATGCTCGTCTCCTGTGCGCAGGGACCAAAACCTTGTTCTGTGGTTAATTAGTTTAATGAAATAAAGCTGATTAGAAAGTCTTAGCTGTAACAACTGTTCTGATGGTCATCTAGTGGTTTTAGTGGTTGCCAGGTCAGTGATGTTATCAGGGCATGATTAACCTTTACAACCAGATGTGTGCTGTTTCTGAAACGGGATAATACCTTGATATTGATACATGTTATATCATTCTTTGAGTCGCTTTCCAAAGCGTCTTAAATTCACTTCGGACAGTAAATTATTGCATCCAATCATGAGCATCAGTAATAGTACAAAGTTGCTTGAATTCAGGTCTTTTAATGCCTGACTATGTTAACCTCTGTCCCACATTTGTAAGTAAATCAATGAAGATTCTATCAACAGTTTCCAGATGAAGGTACAGTGTGTTCCTTTGGTTCCATTGCAGACTTGCAGGATGCTGTGGAGGAGGTTCTGCCCACTCTCTTGGAACAGCGGGTCACGGTTTTGAGCCTCGCTGACTCTAAAACCGATGGAATTCAGAATTTCGCGGACCAAATGAGCGAGGCCTCGTCTGAACCCGTGCCCAAGGATTTAAGGTCGCACGTGACCTTGCTCAGTCCAGGAGTCTACATATACACGTCAGGAACCACAGGTGGGCAGCTGCAGGTGCCGACGCTCAGCACACAACAGTAAAACCATAACTGCACCACATTCTCGTTTGTAACAGGACTCCCCAAAGCGGCAGTGATGACTCATTCCAGACTGTGGAACCTGTCGTGGTCGCTGGAGCTGGGAGGCGCCACGTTCGACGATGTGCTCTACGTCACCCTCCCTCTTTACCACAGCATTGGTCTCGCTGGAATCGTCGCAGGCATTAACGGGGGTACTTACACTTACGGGTTTGTTTTTTTTCTTGGTCAAATCAGCCATCAATATAGTGCACTATTTTTGCGATACTTACGGTAACAGCGTTGCGACCACTGAGAAGAGACCTGTATGGAGTCAAATTAGGGTCACATTAGTTATGTGCGTGCGTAAACCGATCTGTGCATCTGTAAACCAATCTGTGCATGCGTAAACAGATTTGTACGTGTGGACTTGGCTATACCATGCTTACACTTATAATTTGGGGCCTTAATTTGCATCCACACTCTGATTGGCTAATGAACAAGGAAGTTGTCGCAGTCCTTTGACGTCAAACGGTAGATCCTGTAAGCTCCACAAGCAGCAACAAGCTAGTCCACTGACTGATGACTTTAATTATATTTAATTATCAGACAGAAGTGACGAGAGTGACGTTACTCTCTTGGTCTGCGTGTCTTTGGTATTGGTGACATCTTGAGAGATTCTACAGCAACACCGGGCGTCTGCCTCCTTGATCAGTGGGAAGCACTAAGATCCTGCATTGAAATCTAAGCCTGTCTAACAACTGCATTACATATCAGGCTAATTAAAAGCATTGTTAAAGTCAACGTGTTTATTGTGGTCTGATAAACGATCACACAGAATCACGACGGTAGCGTTACTAGAACATACCCACTTTAACTCCAAGGGCATCATAACATAACATGGTAGTCAGTGAAGTACTTATAAGTACTGTGATGTTACGCTCTTCTACTAATTTGAGGAACCAATCAATAACTGAACTTTGACCTTTAGTAATGGATTGTTCCGAAACTAAACAGTAAAATAGGTTGATATTTGCTGTGGTAGTAGTCAGTGAAGTACTTATAAGTACCGTGATGGAACGGTCTTCTACTAATTTGAGGAACCAATTTTATCATGTCATTGATGTAAAGGCTGTTTCCTGTAGGATAATTTAGTAATAGATTATCCCAAAACTATACAGTAAAATGAGTTGATATTTGCTGTAGTAGTAAGAGTATTCCAGTAAGTACTAAGAAGAACTGTGGAGGAACGGGTTTTATTAATTTTATTTAATTAATTGCCTTTATTTATTAAAGTTTTGTGAAAGGGCCAATTGTATTTCATAAATTTCATTAGTGAGTATTTACAAACATAAACAGTAAATTCTATCCAATTATAATTTTTGCATTTACAGTAGGTTATATTTAGCAGATGTAATATAATTTCCAACTTCACGTCCTGTCTCACTATTACCGTAAGTATCACACGAACCGCGCACTTCAACTGTAGCGACGGCTGATTTGACCAAGGAAAAGCGACCAACACTGTCGTGGATTCAACATGTTTTTACGCAGCGGATCATCTTTGAAGCTTTCATTTTCCCGTGTGTAGGCTTTACAGTTGCTTTGAAGAGTACATTTTCTGCATCTCAGTTCTGGGACGACTGCAGAAAATATAATGTCACTGTCATACTGTACATTGGGGAAATCATGCGCTACCTCTGCAACAAACCGAAGGTATGGTGCGGGTCACAGCACTGATATTACAGTATATAATATTATAATATGATATAACGTTATAACGGAAACACGCTCAACCATTTTCTCTGGCAGAAACTCAACGATAGAAGTCACTCGCTCAGACTCGCAATAGGCAACGGGATGCGAGCGGACGTCTGGAGAGAGTTCCTGAAGCGCTTCGGCAACATTCGCATCACAGAGTCCTACGGAGGCTCTGAATTGAACTTCGCTCTGTCCAACTACGTGGGGAAGATCGGTTCCGTTGGGCGACACACCTTCCTCAACGGGGTAGAGCGCGTCTTCTCCATCGCACGGTTTGACGTGAGAGCTCAAAAGGCAAAGTTTGGATCCTTTATTTGTCTTGCAGAGGTTGTACGGTTTGATCAAATACGACGTTTATAACGGAGAACCTGTGCGGGACTCATCTGGGTTGTGCGTGGCAGCAGCTAAGGGTTCGTAGGTTGTTTCCCACTGAAGGAAATAAATATTCCCATTTTTCCCATTTGGCGACATTTAACTGTGTGGACCTTCGCCAGGTGAGCCCGGGCTCCTGGTGAGCCGCATCACCCAGAGGGCTAAATTCTACGGTTACCTGGGAGACCCGGAACAGACGGAGAAGAAGAAGCTGCACGACGTGTTCGAGAAGGGAGACGTGTACATCAACACTGGGGACCTGATGCGCAAGGACGAGGACAACTTCCTTTACTTCCTTGATCGCACTGGAGACACGTTCAGGTGAGTTCACGTCTGACAGCGCAGCTTGAAACTGAATAAACGCACCGTTAGTTATTTCATATGTATGGGTTGCCTAATGTAAAAGGAGCACCTATAACTAGTTTTCTCACATTTAACTAAATGACACGTTTTCTCACATTTAGTTGAATGTGTAAAAATCTAAATGTAAATGTTAAATGTTGAATGTAAATGTTAAATGTTACATGTAAATGTTAAATGATCGCCGAGTGCAAGACTGAATATTCATGAATGTGCAAGTTTTGTCAGGTTCCGGCTCTGTTTTTAGTTTTATCTTGAAGGCACCTTGTTGTTCTGTCTCATCATCATGTTTTGGGTTCCAGTTTCCGCTTCCTGTTTTAGTTTGATAGTTTCCGGTTTACCAGTCCATCACACTCACGCTAACCTTACTTCCGGTTTTCAGTTCACGCACCTGTTGTTCATTCATCATCACTTCCCGGACATTTAAGCACCACCTGTCACCGTCATCATTTGCCAGATCGTTGTTTGTGTGTTTACCGTTGTTCCCAGTTCGCTGTTCCTGTCCGGCCGTGTTTTGTGTACCCCGTTCTCTGCTCTGCACGTTACCGAACTCGTTTGCCTGCCTGACCACGATTCTCCGCCTGACGAATTGGTGCTGTATGCTGGATTTTGTGTATGAACCTTGCCTGTTCCTGACGCTGCCTCTGCCTAATACCTGGAATAAACCACCGTCTGATCACCGTCAACCTGTGTTTTGCTGTGCATTTGGGTCCTCATCCGAGCGTTCCATGACAGAACGATCTGGCCAGACTTGGACCCAGCCAGCACTCAGCCGTCGCCCAGGTCAGTGACTGTTTTGTTCCTTGTTTTTTTTTGGCGGCGAGTCTCCTTCACCGGCGAGGAAGTATGGAGTTCACCTGCGCCGAGCTACCCAGTGACCTACGCGTTTATTTTCAAATCCTCGCGGAGGATTACCGACGGGCGGTTACCCCGAGGAACCAGCGCAGCGCCGTGGAGGTGGCGATATTGACGCTGGAGGACGATGACAGCGTGTTGGAGCGCCCCAGTGTTCGTCGCCTCTATGAGCGGCTGTGCGAGCTAAGCGACGCGCTCCGCACCACGCCAGCGCCGGTCGCACCACCGAAGGTTTCGGTTTCCTCCTCCCCGCCCCGTCGCACCGTTGTGTCTGCACCAACCTGCCCAGCTCCATGTTTGTTCCGCTGGGAGGATTTCCTGCACTCATGCGGTCCCCAGTCCCCAGTTCAGCCGTGTGTTGCCCAGTCCCCAGTTCAGCCGTGTGTTGCCCAGTCCCCAGTTCAGCCGTGTGTTGCCCAGTCCCCAGTTCAGTCGTGTGTTGCCCAGTCTCCAGTCCAGCCGCGAGCTGTTCGGTCTCCAGTCCAGCCGCGAGCTGTTCAGTCTCCGGTCCAGCCGCGAGCTGTTCAGTCTCCGGTCCAGCCGAGTCCTGTTCAGTCTCCGGTCCAGCCGAGTCCTGTTCAGTCTCCGGTCCAGCCGAGTCCTGTTCAGTCTCTAGTCCAGCCGAGTCCTGTTCAGTCTCCAGTCCAGCCGAGCCCAGTCCCGGTTCCAGTTCAGTCGAGCCCAGTCCCGGTTCCAGTTCAGTCGAGCCCAGTCCCGGTTCCAGTTCAGTCGAGCCCAGTCCCGGTCTCAGCCCAGTCGAGCCCAGTCCACTCGAGCCCAGTTCAGGTTCCAATCCAGTCGAGCCCAGTCCCGGTTCCCGTTCAGTCGAGCCCAGTCCCGGTTCCAGTTCAGTCGAGCCCAGTCCCGGTTCCAGTTCAGTCGAGCCCAGTCCAGTCGAGCCCAGTTCAGGTTCCAATCCAGTCGAGCCCAGTCCCGGTTCCCGTTCAGTCGAGCCCAGTCCCGGTTCCAGTTCAGTCGAGCCCAGTCCAGTCGAGCCCAGTTCAGGTTCCAGTCCAGTCGAGCCCTGTCCAGTCGAGCCCTGTCCAGTCGAGCCCAGTACAGTCGAGCCCAGTACAGTCGAGCCCTGTCCAGTCGAGCCCAGTACAGTCGAGCTCTGTCCCGGTTCAGTCCAGTCACGCTCCTGTCCCGGTTCAGTCCAGTCACGCGCAGGCCTTATCCCAGTCAGAGGACTCCATCTGTCGAACGGGTGCTGTGCACACCCGATCAGGCCCGACGTCTCCTCCGTCGAGCTCGGCAGCTGTAAGCAGTCATGCCGGCTCCGGAGGAGACGCCGTCCCAGTTCCTGTCGGCCGTGTTGCGGCCGTTCCTGTCGGCCATGTTGAGGTCGTTCCTGTCCCCGTTCCTGTTCCTGTCGGCCAAGTAGAGGTCGTTCCTGTTCCTGTCGGCCAAGTAGAGGTCGTTCCTGTTCCTGTCGGCCAAGTAGAGGTCGTTCCTGTTCCTGTCGGCCAAGTAGAGGTCGTTCCTGTTCCTGTCGGCCATGTTGCGGCCGTTCCTGTTCCTGTCGGCCATGTTGCGGCCGTTCCAGTCTCTGTCGGCCATGTTGCGGCCGTTCCAGTCTCTGTCGGCCATGTTGCGGCCGTTCCAGTCTCTGTCGGCCATGTTGCGGCCGTTCCAGCCTCTGTCGGCCATGTTGCGGCCGTTCCAGTCCCTGTTCCTGTCCCTGTCGGCCATGTTGCGGCCGTTCCAGTTCCTGTCACCCTCGGAGCCGCAGCGCCCGCCGGCCTCCAGGAGGAGGCCGCGCCAGCTGCAGTTCCCGCGCGCCTCCAGGAGGAGGTCGCGCCAGCTGCAGTTCCCGCGCACCTCCAGGAGGAGGTCGCGCCAGCTGCAGTCCCCGCGCACCTCCAGGAGGGGGTCGCGCCCGACGCAGTCCCGGCGGACCTCCAGGAGGGGGTCGCGCCCGCCGCAGTCCCGGCGGACCTCCAGGAGGGGGTCGCGCCCGCCGCAGTCCCGGCGGACCTCCAGGAGGGGGTCGCGCCCGCCGCAGTCCCGGCGGGCCTCCAGGAGGGGGTCGCGCCCGCCGCAGTCCCGGCGGACCTCCAGGAGGGGGTCGCGCCCGTCGTAGTTCCTGTCGACCCCCAGGAGGGGGTCGCGCCCGTCGCAGTCCCGGCGGAACCTCCAGAGGGGGTCGCGCCCGTCGTAGTTCCTGTCGACCTCCAGGAGGGGGTCGCGCCCGTCGTAGTTCCTGTCGACCTCCAGGAGGGGGTCGCGCCAGCCGCAGTACCGGCGGACCTCCAGGAGGGGGTCGCGCCCATCGCAGTCCCGGCGGACCTCCAGGAGGGGGTCGTTCCCGTCGCAGTCCCGGCGGACCTCCAGGAGGGGGTCGCGCCCGCCGCAGTCCCGGCGGACCTCCAGGAGGGGGTCGCGCCCGTCGCGGTCCCGGCGGACCTCCAGGAGGGGGTCGTTCCCGTCGCAGTCCCGGCGGACCTCCAGGAGGGGGTCGCGCCCGCCGCAGTCCCGGCGGACCTCCAGGAGGGGGTCGCGCCCGTCGCAGTCCCGGCGGACCTCCAGGAGGGGGTCGCGCCCGTCGTAGTTCCTGTCGACCCCCAGGAGGGGGTCGCGCCCGTCGCAGTCCCGGCGGACCTCCAGGAGGGGGTCGCGCCCGTCGTAGTTCCTGTCGACCTCCAGGAGGGGGTCGCGCCAGCCGCAGTACCGGCGGACCTCCAGGAGGGGGTCGCGCCCGTCGCAGTCCCGGCGGACCTCCAGGAGGGGGTCGCGCCCGTCGCAGTCCCGGCGGACCTCCAGGAGGGGGTCGCGCCCGTCGCAGTCCCGGCGGACCCCCAGGAGGGGGTCGCGCCCGTCGTAGTTCCTGTCGAACCCCAGGAGGGGGTCGCGCCCGTCGCAGTCCCGGCGGACCTCCAGGAGGGGGTCGCGCCCGTCGTAGTTCCTGTCGACCTCCAGGAGGGGGTCGCGCCCGTCGTAGTTCCTGTCGACCTCCAGGAGGGGGTCGCGCCAGCTGCAGTCCCCGCGCACCTCCAGGAGGGGGTCGCGCCCGACGCAGTCCCGGCGGACCTCCAGGAGGGGGTCGCGCCCGCCGCAGTCCCGGCGGACCTCCAGGAGGGGGTCGCGCCCGCCGCAGTCCCGGCGGACCTCCAGGAGGGGGTCGCGCCCGCCGCAGTCCCGGCGGACCTCCAGGAGGGGGTCGCGCCCGCCGCAGTCCCCGGCGGGCCTCCAGGAGGGGGTCGCGCCCGTCGTAGTTCCTGTCGACCCCCAGGAGGGGGTCGCGCCCGTCGCAGTCCCGGCGGACCTCCAGGAGGGGGTCGCGCCCGTCGTAGTTCCTGTCGACCTCCAGGAGGGGGTCGCGCCCGTCGTAGTTCCTGTCGACCTCCAGGAGGGGGTCGCGCCAGCCGCAGTACCGGCGGACCTCCAGGAGGGGGTCGCGCCCGTCGCAGTCCCGGCGGACCTCCAGGAGGGGGTCGTTCCCGTCGCAGCTCCCGCTGCACCTGCATCTGTTCCTGGCGGCCCGGCTCCGGCCGCACCTGCATCGGTTCCTGGCGGCCCGGCTCCGGCCGCACCTGCATCGGTTCCTGGCGGCCCGGCTCTGGCCGCACCTGCATCGGTTCCTCGTCGCGGTGGTCCAAGGAGGACGCCGCTGGTTCCTGCCTCGTCCTGGTCTCGGCTGCCGGACTGGTGGCCTCGCCCTCGGCTTCTCCTGGTGATTGGATGGCGCTGCCTCCTCCGGCGCCGTCCGCCTCGACTCCGTCACCGCCACGGCCGTTCGCCTGGGGTACGTCCCCTCCTGCCGCGACGATGGCGCGGTCTCTGCCGTCGTCGTCCGCCGCGAAACTGGGATCCCCGGAGCATCTCCGTCGGGGAGGGGGCTGGGCTCAGCTCTGCTCTCCCGGACCTCGCCAGCCGTCGTGGTGGACTCTCCTGCCACCACCCTCGTGAGGGACCCCTGGACTCTCGTTTTGACCCTCCTCCAGTCCTCCCTCCGCCCACCCTGCTTGTTTGCCTTGCGGGAGGGGGATTCGGTCCCTCCTCCTGAGACCGCCCTCCGCCCGCCCTGGTTTGGGGAGGGGGGCTTCCGTGGGCGCCGTGGAAGACGCCCTAGGGGGAGGGGTACTGTCAGGTTCCGGCTCTGTTTTTAGTTTTATCTTGAAGGCACCTTGTTGTTCTGTCTCATCATCATGTTTTGGGTTCCAGTTTCCGCTTCCTGTTTTAGTTTGATAGTTTCCGGTTTACCAGTCCATCACACTCACGCTAACCTTACTTCCGGTTTTCAGTTCACGCACCTGTTGTTCATTCATCATCACTTCCCGGACATTTAAGCACCACCTGTCACCGTCATCATTTGCCAGATCGTTGTTTGTGTGTTTACCGTTGTTCCCAGTTCGCTGTTCCTGTCCGGCCGTGTTTTGTGTACCCCGTTCTCTGCTCTGCACGTTACCGAACTCGTTTGCCTGCCTGACCACGATTCTCCGCCTGACGAATTGGTGCTGTATGCTGGATTTTGTGTATGAACCTTGCCTGTTCCTGACGCTGCCTCTGCCTAATACCTGGAATAAACCACCGTCTGATCACCGTCAACCTGTGTTTTGCTGTGCATTTGGGTCCTCATCCGAGCGTTCCATGACAAGTTTATTCCACCCCTACCCTCAAACAACACTGGTCTCAGATCAGAGACGCGAACTCAAACACCTCAAACAGTGCGCGCAAACTCCGCCCACATCTGACCTGGAATGTTTATAGCGTGGAAGTAACTTCGGCTAGCTAGTATAGTTAGCCAACTAATTCTCCACCGGCGCCACAGAAATGTTCTATTTAAACCTACTTAACTCCCCGTTAATGGTGTTTACGACAGAACAGCAGTTTGAAGCGGAGCCTCAGCCCGCACACCTGCCGTTACAGCCCGTTCAATCTCCGCTAACGGGAGGAGCTGGCGGCCATGATGGCTTCGACTTCAGGCTTCTCTCCAGTATTATCGCCCACCAATCCTGAGATCAGATGTGGGCGGAGCTATGCATACTGTTTGACGTGTTTGAGTCCGCGTCACTGATCTGGGATCATAGCGGGTGGAGTATACTTAAATATTCAGGTTTACACCCGGAGATCATTTAACATTTACATTTAACATTTACATTTAACATTTACATTTATATTTAACATTTACATTTAGACTTTTGCACATTTAACTAAATGTGAGAAATCATGTTGTGTCATTCAGTTAAATGTGGGAAAACTAGTTATAGGTGCTCCTTTTACATTCAGCACACCATACATATGTGCTGTCAACAGATGTAAAGGAGAGAACGTGTCTACAATGGAAGTGGGTGACGTCATGACCCTGGCTCACTGCATTAAAGAAGCCTGTGTATACGGAGTTCAAGTACCAGGTTTGTTTGACTCTGCTTCTTGCTGATGTTTTGGATTCACTGGAGACTTTCCAGGTTATTTTACATTGTAATGGAACAGAGTCACAGCAGTCTTTTCCTCCAGGTCAGGAAGGGAGGGTGGGGATGGCAGCACTCGCACTCAGAGACGGACAGATGTTTGACTCGACAGATGTCTGGCAGCATGTTAAAAACCTCTTGCCGGACTACGCGAGGCCCCGGTTTTTAAGAATCCAGGTACGTCTAACTCCATGCGTCGACTTTAACGGAGCATTTGGAACATTTCAGCATTTGTGTGAAAGCCCCTCCTTCATTTTCCTCTTAATGGGATCGTTACAGAGTTCCTTCGACGTAACCGGCACATTCAAGCACACAAAGTTGAAGCTGAGGGAGGAGGGCTTCAATCCAAACCAAATAACAGATACGCTCTACTTTCTGGACAAAGAGGCACAGAATTATGTCCCGCTCACATCAGAAATATTTAATTCTATTACATCAGGAGAAATCCAGATGTAACTGGTCGATTTTTTTATATTAGTTTTTCTCCATTTACATTTTTTAAACGCTTTATTAAACATTTAGTCCTAATACTGAAAAGTGTCTTGTGTTTATTATTAAAACTGCTGCTGCATGCATATCTTGCTTCATCATGATGTCTGTTCTGGAAGTGATGACTTGAAGTTTGATGTGTGATAATACAAAGAAGCTAAAGTTTTTCTTCAAACAATTAGATCATCTTCACCAGCGTCGAACTCTCGCTCAGATTCCTGTTTGTTATTTCCATCTGGCGTTTGACTTCTTCATGACCAGGACGTGACCTGCAGTGACCCATCCTCGCCTCTAAGGGTCGTGATGGAGGCGAAATACTCTGTCTTCGTGTTTGTAACTCATGACGTCACAGCTCGTCGCTTCACAAAGCACAACCATTTTTATGAGATCATAATTGTGTTGCATATTCTTAAATAATATTTTAGTGTAAATATTAGAGTAATATTAATACTAAAGTATTTTTGAAAAATATGGAAGGTATCCAGTACCATGTGAATTACCATAAGAATTTCATACCGGCTCGGTCGTGATTAACAACGACTGCCACAGATGCTGTTAACCTGCAGGTGCTGGTGAAAATTGGACTACTGTTGGTTGAAGAAGGAGAGAAGGCAGGACGTGTTTGTGGACAGAGAGAGAAGAGGAAAGGCAGGAGGCTAGATTGGAGAACAGGGACACTTAAGGTTGGCACAATAAAAGGGAATGGCAGAGAGCTGGTAGACATGATGGAGAGAAGAAAGGTAGATGTACTGTGTGTGCAGGAGACGAGGTGGAAGTCAGCAAAACACGTGTAGATAGGAAGAAAAACGGGGAAGGAGTGATCCTGAAGGGGGAGTTTGTGAACAAGGTTCTAGAGGTAAAAAGAGTCTCAGACAGGGTGATCGTCGTCTCCCCAGGTAACAAAGCGACTCATCCGTGGTTGCGTCCTCTCTGTGCAGCAAACACCAAGAACAGTTAATCGTTTCTTTAGACCCGATCAGTTGGAGACATCCTTCTCAGAACACCAGGCTGCAAACATATGACTGTGGTCATCCAGACCCCCTCTCATGGAGACATGAAAAACACACAGTACCATCATTGGTACCAACATTGGTACTGTGGGGCCCAATATAAATTTTTTAAAAAGTCCAAGGTCTGTCAAAAGGCAGCACAGAATCTTTTTCCTATGTGTTTCTGTGACAGAATGGAGGGCGCGCTCGCTTGTATTCAATGCATGTAAATTAATGTGTTTGGCTATCGAGCGAGTGAAGCTTCTTCTCTCAAGCAGTGGAATGGGCCACATTTGAGGTTTCATGTCCCCATGAAAGGGGGTTTGGATCCCTCAGAGGATGGGAAAAACTTCAGTACACACTATGGTGGGCTTGAACCTGGAACCTTCTGGTATCTCCCTTCTACAAGAGCCACTTAATAATAATAATTTCCCACCTACTTATGAGGTAATGGGCCACATTTGAGTACTGACTGACAAGCTGAGCACAATGAGTTTTTTTTCTTTATTTTCTTCTTTATTTATTATTATTTATATATTATTTATTTATTGATAAAAATGAACAAAATTTTACATTTTACATATGTTTGTAAATAACAATAAAAGGTGAGTTTTATTTTAGGAGCTACAATCCTGCCACTGCCACCACCTTTTTCTTCTGCATTTTCTTCTGCATGTGTAGCAGTGGCGGTAGCACAGTGGCACAGTTATTGTGGTAGTTTAATTCTTTTACATCCGGAAAAATCCAGATGTAACTGATCGATTTTTATATTAGTTCCTCTCCATTAAAAGTTTTTTTAAACGCTTTATTAAACATTCATTCCTAAGACTGAAAAGTGTCTTATTTATTATTAAAACTGTTGATGCATATGCTGCTTCACCACGATGTCTGTTCTGGAAGTTTTATGTGTGATAATAAAGAGATAGAAAAGCATCTTCACAAGCGTCCAACCCTCGCTCAGATTCCCGTTTGTCATTTCCATCTGCGGTCTGACTTCTTCTTTATGACCAGGACGTGACCTGCAGTGACCCATCATCGCCTCTAGGGGTCGTGATGGAGGCGAAATTCTGTTTGTTTTCACGTTTGCAACTCAGTCACAGCTCGTCGGTGGACGTTTGCGCCACAGCTGCAGCCTGCAGCAACACATGCCGCAACAGCAAAAGCCGCACATGGACAGAAATGAGCAATAATCAGTGGACGGACGTGGAAACGTCCAGATCTCAAACTAACCATGGGGGGTGGGGGGGTGAAGGCGTGGTCGGAGCGCGCCGCCCCGTTAAAAGTGGCCGAACTTTGCCACAAACCGCTGATCCGCGGCGCGTCTGCAGCTCCCGTCGCTCGCTCTCACAGACAGCATGTACGCGTGGCTGACCGCCGTGGTCGGGCTCGCCGTCCTGTGCGCGTCGTTCCTCACCGCCTTCTTCCCCTACTTCGCGGACGACGCCGTGTACATCATGAGGACCCTCCGGCTCGGCGCCAGGCTCAACAGGTACAAGAAGTCCAGGCCGTTCTACAGCATCCTGGACCGCTTCCTGGACGCGGTGCGGAGCCACCCGGGGAAGCTGTTCCTGCACTTTGAGGGCCGGGACTATTCGTACGCAGAGGCGGACAGGCGGAGCAGCAAAGTGGCCCGGGCGCTGCGCGCCGAAGCCCGGCTGCAGGAGGGGGACACCGTGGCCCTGTTCCTGCCCAGCGAGCCGTGCTTCGTGTGGACCTGGCTCGGCCTGGCCAAGCTGGGCTGCCCGGCGGCGCTGCTCAACTTCAACATCCGGGCCAAGTCTCTGCTGCACTGCTTCTCCTGCTGCGGGGCCAAGGTCATCGTCGTCTCCCCAGGTAACGAAGCCGCGCGTCCGTGGAGCATGACGTCATTACGTTAGACCCAAAAATGAACCCCACAGGTGATGCTTCTGCTGCTGAGGCCGCATTAAACCCGCTGACCCCGGGTCCAGAACCCATCAGGTAGAGAGTGTGTTTTGCTGCAGCACCGGAGCCCAGTGCTGCAGCAAAACACTCCCAGTCATCAGTTAGTCCAAGTCCTGGTTTAATGGCGCATATGACTGTTATCTCCGCTCAAAGGCCACAGTTGAGCACGGGTTCATCCTGCAGGTGAGACATGTGGACAGAGCAGTTCAACGGGATCCAACTGGAACGCACAACATGCCCGTGCAATGTGTAGGAAACCAGTTCATGTATACGTGGTCCTATGAGCTTCGGTTGAAGCTCATCCACACGAGAACAGGAACACGCTTTCCGCGCGACTCATGTGCAACGCGCCGGCACGTGCACAGACACGTCCTGTCGGTGTAGAAGCCACATGATCCGACGCCGGAGCTCCCGTGTCCTCGGCCCCTCCTGCGCTCGTAAACCGGGGGGGGGGGCTGAGGTAACGTGAGGCCGGGGCCTCATGCGGGCGTTACGCAACAGCCGTGTGCTATAGATCCGACGGCCTCGGTGTGTTTGCAGAGCTGCTGGAGGCTGTGGAGGAGGTTCTGCCGACGCTGAGGGAGCAGGGCATCCGCGTCTACATCCTGTCGGAGCGCTGCGGCGTCCAGGGCGTCCACGCGCTCTCCGCCGCCATCTCCCAGGCCTCGGACCGGCCGCTGCCCCGGGACCTGCGCGCCCGCGTCCACAACAAGAGCACGGCGCTGTACATCTACACGTCGGGCACCACAGGTACGCGACCGAGCCGCCCCCCGGGCCGCCCCCGGCGCCGAGGCGGTGCCCGCGGCTGAGCCGAGCTCTGCTCTGCTTTCAGGTTTGCCCAAAGCGGCCGTCGTGACCCAGGAGCGCGTGTGGGCCGCCTCCTTCGTCCAGGCGGCGTCCGGCGTCACCGCGGACGACGTGTTCTACATCAATCTGCCGCTGTATCACAGCGCCGGCTTCCTGATCGGCCTGGCCGGGGCCATCGAGCGAGGTAAGGGGGGGTGGGGAGGGGGGGTCACCAGGTCCGCACGGGGGTGGCGGTGTGTGATGTGATGTGACGTGAACAGGCATGAGCGCCGTGCTGAGGAGGAAGTTCTCCGCCTCCCAGTTCTGGGACGACTGCCGCAGGCACGACGTGACCGTGGTGCAGTACATCGGCGAAACCATGCGCTACCTCTGCAACGCGCCCAAGGTAAAGGAGCTGCCGCCGGTCCACCGGCGCCGCCACGGGGGCCGCTCGCCCACGCCTCCTCTGCTCTCGCCGTTCGCAGAGGGAGAACGAGAGGAACCACAAAGTGAGGCTCGCCATCGGCAACGGGGTCCGGGCCGACGTGTGGTCCGAGTTCCTGGAGCGCTTCGGCGACATCCAGGTCCGAGAGCTGTACGCCGCCACGGAGGGGAACGTCGGCTTCATCAACTACACGGCCAAGGTCGGCGCCGTGGGCCGGATCAACCCCGTCCACAAGGTGAGAGCGCGGAGCAGGTTCTGCCGGGCGGCTCCTGGTTCCGACCCAACATGCGATGTAGATGATGATGATGCTGTTCCACTGCCTGCAGCTCATCTTCCCCTACGCGCTCATTAAGTTCGACATCGAGAAGGAGGAGCCGGTCAGAGACGCCCAGGGTCTGTGCGTCCGCGCGGCCAGAGGTGAGTGGGCGTCGGACGCGGACGCGGCCCCCGGGGCTCGTGGCGGTTTCGTACTCGAACCCTTTTCCTCCCACGCCTCCAGGGGAAACGGGGCTTCTGGTGGGGAAGATCACCCAGAGGTCGCCCTTCATCGGCTACGCGGGCAACCAGCAGCAGACGGAGAGGAAGCGGCTCCGCGACGTCCTGAAGAAGGGCGACCTCTACTTCAACACCGGCGACCTGCTCCGCTTCGACCACGACAACTTCGTCTACTTCCAAGATCGAGTCGGCGACACCTTCAGGCGAGTCGCGGCCTGTTTCACGTCGAGGATCTAGAATTTGGTATTTTTATCCCGTGGGACTGAATTTTTAGCTGCGCTCACTCAAAGTTTTGTCCGTTTCGCGCAGATGGAAGGGAGAAAACGTGGCCACGTCGGAGGTCGCCGACGTTCTCACCGCGGTCGACTGCATTCTGGAGGCGAACGTGTACGGCGTTAAAGTAGAAGGTGATCTCTGATTTCTCAAGCGTTCAACTCCCCCGTGATGTCACAGCAGCCCAGGACACGTAAATGAGCTGCAGACACTGTGCCTTTTCTCACCGCAGGTCACGAGGGGCGCATCGGCATGGCGGCGCTGACTCTGGCAGGGGGCGAGTTCGACGCTGCCGGCACCTACAGGCAGGTCGTCAGCTGCCTGCCCTCCTACGCACGGCCGCGGTTCCTCCGGATTCAGGTGATTCGGTGGCGCTCGTTGCAGCTTCAGGGAGCGGAGGTGGAACGCGTGCCGATGCGTTTACTGACCGCGTAACTCTGACCCCGTTTCCCACCACGTGCATTTCACCGGACTGGATGGGCAGAGACCGCTGGGGCTCAGAGCGACTCAGCTGCCTGCTAGAGACTGAATAAATGTAGAAGAAACTATTTCAGAACTGGGACAAATGAACTGTTTAATGTGCATTTTTTCTCTCCCAACTTCTGTTTTGTAGCCCTGTCTCGAGATGACTGGGACTTTCAAGATGAGGAAGGTGAAGCTGGTAGAGGAGGGATTCAACCCCGCTCACATCAGAGATCCTTTGTACTTCCTGGATACAGAGAAAAAGACTTACATTCCCCTTTCCGAGGAGATTTACAGGGCAGTGGTTTCCCAGAAAATCAAACTCTAACAGTAACAGCAGCCAGTGACTCACGGTGACAAACCGGCTCACATGTGGACCTTCAACTCCCCCCAATAACCTCAGGGACGGTTTCATTTACACTCACCACGTCTGAAGGGACTTTTTTTTCCTGAATTAACACTGATTTTTAGTTTTATACAAAACGTGCATTTTAACTAATAAAACCTTGTTTTTTTTCCCCCCTGACTCCTAATTTCCAAACAGTCAGACAGATTCCATAGAGACATACAGCATGAAGATTAACTGGAGTCGCAGACACCCATCAACCACTGCAGCAGCTAAATGTTAATGTACATCTGTGTTTGCCATATTATGCAACCTGTGTGTTTATCACTGAACCTTTGCACTGATGTGGCGCATTAGACCCTAGGAGTGCACTCTGTTAAACTACAACTTTATACTGTGACAAAGGAAGTCTGCCCGTGTCAGGCTGTTTTCCTAAAAGCTGCCAGTGTTCTCGCCGCCGGGGTGACTGACCTACAAACCTTTGACTTTAAACAGTACTCAGACTTTGTCACATGCTTTGTCATGTGACAAATGTTGAAATGTGCAGGGGTCAATAAAGCAACTGAAGGAAACTACATTATGCCTGATTCATTTCTTTACTGAGCGTAGCAGCTGTGAACACAGAACGTGGGCGTTGATATGTCAAACATCTGGACGTTTAGAGCAACACAACAGTCAAATCCAAGGAGCAGCTACTTTAAAAATGAATTTATTAATACAGTGGTATACTTAGAAATGTGTCGCAAAAAAAAAAAAAAAAAAGTTGAACTGAAGAAAAATCTAAATAAATAAAAATGTCAGCCACACGGGAAAAGAAACTAGTGTTGAGTTGAAGCAGTGTTATATCAAAAGAAAATAGTACTGATGTGCCATAATAAATTGTCTATTAGTACAAAAATACATTTCAGGGCACACAATACAGCATCCAGTATCACAAATAAAGGAAGGGACCACTCGTCACAGCAGACCCCCTCAAGTAGATCTTTTAAAACCATTTAAACCAAGCACTTCTCTATTTGTAAATAAGAATAAAAAGTTTTCTGACTGTTAAAAATGCCTTAAGTAGTGTGTTTGTGTATATGTTGGTAGAAAAGTCGGACTTATTACTGCTTATGTCAGTTCCAAGGCTCAGGGGTATAACCAGAATACAAACATAACCAATGTAACTGCTTTCTCTTTTTAAACAAACATTTTCTGTTTTATACAAAATAACAAAGATGTACAAAAGTTCATTTACAGAGAACCAAGGCCATATGCTAGCAATATGTACAGCCACGATTTAAACATCTTTCTAGCTTTTTGTATTTCCTCAGATTTCATATGCATAGCAGTAAAAGAAAGCATACCTTTTCATCAGCCTCAATTATTTCTCGTGTGCTAAATCCGAGTTCACCGTTTATGAGAGAATGCTGAGACAATGTTTTCTTCCGTAGTGATCGCTAGAACTGAAGGATCGATGTTTTTAAAGTTTCACTGAAAAGTTAATATGCAGATAAGGCATCACTGCTTGCAGTGTACGATGGGGTTTTTTATGTGTTGAACTTAGTAGTAGCAGGCTTCTGGACCTGAGTCATAGCACATGCATAGATCTCTAGACAGCAGGAGTTTGTAAAATCAAGTCAGTATATTTATCTACGGTAAAACATTGCTACAAAACATCAGTTTGAAACAGAGACGTCACAGCAGACGGGCGTCCGACACTAATACTTAACCTTCATTCTTCATATTATGTGTTAATCTTTATGATGCCTACTGTATGTCTTCCTTATGAGTCAGGCTGAGCATTTCTCAATTCCTCAGAGATCCTTCACGACTGAAACGCATGACCACACAACTCACAAACAAAAGTTTTGCATATACCAACTTTGCTGTTTGTGAGTTTCTTTTTCTTTAAACACTATGCAAAAAATCCCACTGCATTATTAAACACGTCTCTAAAATTCAGCTTCATGTTGCGCTGCTCTGACCTTTACAAAATTTGATAAAATGTCAAAATGAGATTATTCAGTCTGCCACTGGTCATGCATTCCAACTTCAGTTCCTTTGTTTAAATAACTTGTTTTAATCTTTATTTTTTGCAAGCCTTGAAAGCACCGAAACAAAACCATACAAAATGGACACGAGTACAGCTTTGGGGCGCTGGACTCCTCCCACTCGTCTTGTGTGTGGGCTTTTTACCATTGTTTTTTTTTTTTTTTTAAACTAGTTTTATTTTTAATTTTGGGCACAGTAAACAATGTGAGAATATCAAGTTCGTACTTCATGGAGCGTTGTGCACCCCGCCACTGTGAAGGGAGCACAGCAGGGACGAACGCTGACCCCTGCTCATCACATTCAGTAACAGGCCAGCTGTCGCCCTCTTCAGAAGTGGTCAATGAGCACAGACACACAGTTTGCACCCACCAGGTAGTTTGGGTCTCCAGAGAGAGATTTGTTCTGCCAGGTTTTGGGGTCACCTGCAGGAAATAAAGTAATAGAACGAGTCAGGTGTTGGGGAACAGCTGTTCCTTAAAGATTGTAGAAGCTCAAAACAAATCAGTTAAGCTCGTGTCAATAAGAGCATGATTTCAGTTAGTGCAGAAATGAAAGATGTAGGTTTATCATCCGTGAGTCCGAGATTAGTTCATGATACTTGATAGCAAGGATGTGGAGTAATTTGGTTAATCTATAGTTATAAAAGGCAGTGATGATATGAGAAAACTAACTGTAAAAAGAAAATTTTTTGCTTGAAAAAAATGACTTTAAAATCTGAACTAAATATAGTAATGTTTCTTCTAATTGCCTGTGTTGACTGATATTTTGAGCTCCAGTGGCAATGCATCGTGGCTTTGACATAAACTTTTGTAAAACCCATATATAACACAGGACATGTTTTCACAGTGCATGCATGGTGAAGAAATGAGGGGGAATATGGAAACAGGTAGGATGAATAAAGTGATTCAGAAGGAGAAACTCTCCTCTGTAATCGTCAAAACAAGCCCACAGACCACAGGAGGACAGAGAGAGGACAGCGTACCCGACGAGGAGTCGGAGGATTTTAGAGCAAAAGACCAACCATCAGGGGTCATAGACGCACAGTGAGGTAAGCGCAGCTCCACCGGCTTCAGGAACTTGAGTCCATGAGGGCCACACATCACCAGCGGACTTAGCAGCGTTTCTCCTGTACAGAGACAGCGCGGTTTGAATCCAAGCAAATAAACAGGCAGGCAATAAAAAGGAGAGAAAGACTTCTCAGCCAGTCAGGTGAGTTAGAATGAACAGTTATCGGATCATAATTAAATCAAGTACCAAATCAACATTTTTCTAATGACACTTTCTTGTTTACTTTGGGTACATTTTATCTCAAGCACATATTTCTTTCTTCTCCTATTGATTTCTTGTTTATAACACCCTGTTTCCCACATATTCAGGATATAAAGACACTGTAGTAAAGTGCAGCACTGACCTTTCTCCTTGTCGAGGGGGGGCAGGATGCTGTTGTCCCGGCACACCTTGAAGTATATTTCCTGCTCCACGCTTTCGGGTATGGCACCTTGAGGGATGATAATGCTGACACCCGTCTCGATGGAGCTCAGGACCCCTCCGTTACAGTTAAAGACGCCCCGGGCAGTGGCCACCACTGTGTGCCCTTCGTCCTCGTCATCATCATCCAGCGCGCTGGGACTAAGGGATGGAGGTGCCGAAGAAAGAATCATTGATCAGCACAGTGTAGGTAGAGAATAGAGCAAAGCAGAGGACATCGGAGCAACCCCTCGGTGAACAAACAAGTCTCATTCTGTCGCTCAGCAGCTCAGTAATTACCCCCCAAAAAAGTTGCTGGATGGGACGTTTATGAATGTCTTACCTTACAGGAATGGCCTTGGGGATGGCGTTGATGTTATTGTGCTGGTACTTTGGCCTGTTGTCCATAGTGCGTGTGAAGGTGTCCAGGCCACTGTCATGATCGAGGGGCTGTGGTGAAAGCTGAGGCTTCCCGCTACTGTTGCCCACCAAGGACTTGCTGAGGAGGTCTGTCTTCACCTGTGTGTCGTTGGGCAGCAGGTTGTGGTTGAATTTGGGGCTCTCAAACTTGCGCTCAAAGGGCCGGGCAGAGCTGGTGTAAGGCTTGGGGACGTAGCGGTTATAACTAGTGGGAGGGGGAGGAGGATGCGTCTTTGGAGGCGCCGCATCCGTGCCGTTGACAGGAGACTTGTCAGGGAGGCCCCGCGACAGGTAGCCCACTGGTGCAGGGTCATCCCTGCTGCTCAGCCTGAGAGCTGCCAGCTCGGGTTTAGGATTGGGTGAGCTCAGGGGCTCAGGTATAGAGTTAGCTGAAACCGAAAACATGACAGTTCAAATGACATAACACAGTAAGAATATTTTATTTGATGAAGATGAATCTAAATACAAGAAATTATTTATTGATTTAATAACAAGCCACCTACTTTTTTAAAAGAACATAAAATTATTTAACACAAGTGTCACATCCCTGATATCTAAATAAAATAGAGACATAGATGAAGCTTAAGAGGCTGTTAGGAAACATTGACAAGCTTACCGTCGCTGGGGCTGAGTTTGGGCAGAGTGTTGGGTGGGATGGTGGAGGCTGGAGGCCCGTACTGAGAGGAGGGGCTGATCTGCGGTAGTGGTTCATATCGTTTTTCCACTGGGCTCACCTTCTCTACAGACTCAACTCTGTAATAGCAACACAAAAAACAGCAAATAGTGATGATTTAGTCCATACTGTAAGTCAGCACTGCTGCAATGGAGCGTCTTATTATACCTGTTGTAGGGGTAGGCCAGCTGAGATGGTTTGGGCAGGTCATGGAAGCGGTTGATACCCGGGGGAGGCTGGCCCATGGCTTTGCTGTCAAAACTACGGCGATCAAAGTAGGACAACTGTTTCCTGTAGTACTCCTCATCCTCGTCTGGATCATAGTGGTTGGTGCGCACTACATCATCCAGAGGCTTAGTGTGGGGCTTCTGTGGCTCGGGAGCCCTGGAGAGAAAGCAAGTGAAACAGATGACACCACTGCAGAGACCTAAACAGTGGCATGTGTCAAGGGGAAGCCCAGTGACACGGCCCTGCTCCGGAGTAAGTTGTAGCTAGTGTTACAGTGAGTTACTTCCACTAGATGGAGCCTGAATCACATCATGAGAGAGAGATTAGCCCTTCACACGCTGTAGCCAGCTGTGCTTTAACAAGGCACACGTACCTATAGGTGGACCTCTCCTGCTCCAGGTTGCTGAGGGAATTTGCTTTGAGAACTGGGCCAGGTGCACTTACAGGTTTAGGAACATCTGCAGGCTGAAAAAGCAGAAAGCGTCTCTTTAGGGCTTCTGATCCAGACTTTTGCTCACGTGAACGGATGGCATGAATAAGGATACTGTATATGGAACCGTGTCAGGGCTAAAACAAGCATGCACAGTGCAGTTTTATCAATTACAAAATGATAATTTGCTCTTTATGTAGCATTGCTTTAAAAATCTGCATATCCACCCACTTACTTTCAATCATCATTTATGTCTAGTGTGGAAAAATGTCTAGTGGCCTTAAAATACCCCTAATGCAGATGGATGCTTCACTGCTCCCGTGACTCCTTATGCCTGGGACATTTCAACATACAATAGCTAATGCTACAGTATATACGCTGTATCAAGAGGATACGATATAAAATGCCATGTGTCGCCCCATTTCCTGTGGACACCAAATGAGGCCAAAGCCAGGTTTTTTTGAATACACACACATGCAAATCATTGTTTCCAACAACACAGAGCATGTGTATAGTATGTTGAGAGCAAAAAAAGTTTATAACTGTGTAACTTTGTAGTGCAGGTACTTCTTGCCCCACTGAAGTGACAACTGTACTCACCCTGAGTACTGATGACTCTCCACCTTCTTTAGCCCTATCCATAGAAACAGACCGTTTATTCTCGAACATCTTGACTCTGTTGAGCACTGACTGCGGTTTCATGGCTGGGTCCTCATCCAGGTCTTCTCGGGGTGGAGGAGGGAGAGGTTTAGAGCCCGGACTGATGGCTGGCTCACTTGGCGAGGGGAGGGTCTCTGGTTTAGGGGGGGAAATGGGTTCAGACTTTATCATAGGCTCATGCATCCCTGGTTTATAGCCCCGGTTTGGAGGTCCAGGCATGTAGGTTGGCCTTAGAGCAGAGTCACCGTAATACTGCTTTGGAGGCTCTGGTGATCGAGGTGAATTAATGGGGAAGCCATGAGGTTCAGCCTCATAAGGAGAACGGGCATCGTATCCTGCTGGAGGTGGTTCATCATAACGAACTGGCCCAGGTTTACTGTGGCGTCTATCATAGCCCACTGGAGGGGCCTCATCGTAACGTGGCTGAGGGGGGCTGTAGTCCCTCCCTGGTCCATCCTCGTAGGGTGACCGGGGGCTGTAGCCCATGGGTTGCTGGTGGCCCGGCTGGTACCCTGTAGGCTGGGAGGGTGAGGTCTGCTGGTCGTAGGGGGGCCACTGTTCGTTGTAATGAGGCACACGGTTGTCGTAGTGCAGGTGAGAGTCAGTGTGAGGCTTTGGTTCTGTGTAGCCGCCTCCATCGTATCCATAAGGCGGGTGGTCATATTCGCGGTATGGCTGTTTGTCCTGGTACGGCGGCTGGTGACTGTAGCTCAGAGACTGCTTCAGGCCATGGTTGATTCGCACAGGATCCTCCATATTGTACAGATCTTTCTTGTACATCTGTAAAGAAACACAGCTTAATTAAAATAAAAAATACATCTAACGCATGGCCGTAATGTTGCGATTTTAACAGCCATCATTGAAAGTGCATGAAGCAATCATGGAAAATGCTTTCCCAACATCAGAGTAAAAGTAACTTCAATACCGTACTGAGAATAAACTAAAACCTTGAACAACTGAACATTAACCAAAATCAGAAAATGATCAGAAAAATCTGAATACCAGTTAAACAAATACAGTATCAATTCAAAGTGCAATAACACAAGCAAATCTTATCCATTAATCAGAGACCTGAATGCCTGTTTGACAAGATGCCTTTCAAGAATGATCAAAATCTATATGAGCACAACTGGATTTTAAAATCTTCGTGTTTCATAATTAGTGACTTAACAATTTCCACATTTGAAAGGCCTCATTTCAAACATATGATGTGTAGCCTGTAGACAGCGAAACTAGTTACAGTGCTTCCTATGGAAGAAGGTTCTCAGTCCACAACTACAAAAAACAGAAGACATAATGCAGTGCGTTAAGTTTTTCCATAGGGAGAATTGCTTGATGCGAGTCATTACCAAGAGTACTGTCTGCAGGTTAGCTTTCATCATGCAACCATTCAGTTTGCATCTAATGCAACGTCAAACTACTGGCACTACAACAGACAACACATCTACAGAACTACTATGATGCCAATGTAAATGCTACTGTCGGTTTTCTATAGAAGAGTTAAAGCTGAAAGGAACCCAAAAACATTAGGAGCCATGCAAAGGAAGTAAGAGGCAACAGTTAGGGCTGGTTGTGGATGTCTTCACCCTGGTCAAAGACTCAGATGTACCAGTCCTTCTGGTCTCAGCCCACTGTGGTGCATGTGGACTAGCACATTTTCTCTGGGAGCCAGAGGCACACAGTGGGCTCAGTGAGTCACACAGTGTGGGCATGTCATGCAGAGAGCGAGTGGAAAGCATGTGCGAGAAGACAGGCAGTTAAAACAGCAGGCTGGGGCCCAGGCCCGGTCCAAGTGGCTGGTGAAACAGCGGGTACCTTTGGTTCTGGACCAGGCAGTCCAGACGGGTGGGGTTCGTGTGTTGGTGGGGGCTGAATAAGCTCAGGGGCAGGGCTGGGGCTGCTAAGTGAGTCAGCCTGAGGAGCTGCGGCTGCAGCAGGCGGCTCCTCTAGGTGCATACCCTCTAGCTGCACGGGCTGCTCAACAGCAGGGGGCGCTACCGCCGTCGGAGGCAACGAGGGCATTGGCAGAGCAGCTTCATCTTGCTGTGAAGTATTGTTAAGAGACATTTATAACACAGCCTGCCAAGCACAGCTCACTCCAACACCACGACCTGCTTCCTTACACTGAAGCCGTTTTAAACCATCCAGAGTACAACTGTCAATACTGTGGTTAGCATAGATAACTTTCCAGTAGCTTCTACAACATTGAAAACATTGAATCCTTACAAAAAGACCTATTTCTGCAGTCAGATACTTCTAAAAGTAAACTCATTTTTGACAGGTACAGCCAGGAAAGGCTAGCATGCAAAGTTAGATCCAAATATTACCTGCTGTGGAGCTGCCATCTTGAACCCAGCGGGGTCTATGCGGCTGGCTGGGTCAGGCTGCACAGGGTGCTGATAACCAGGGTAACCAGGAGTGTCCTGAATTACAGGCGGGTCCTCTCGCACGGGCTCTGAAGAGCGAGTGATGGCAGGCTCCGTGGGAAGACCCACTTCATCATTCAACGTCTCATCAAGCTCCTGGTCAGTGTACGCTCCACCCTCCGTGTCCGTGTCCTCATAGTCAGAAGTGTGACGGCTGTCAGTGCTATACATGGAGTATTCGCTACCTGGCGCCGATAGGTAAGACAGACGGTCATCGTGAATGTCCAAGTCATCCTCTGTAGTGCCATCCGCCTGAAGAGAACAGAGAAGCTGTCATCTCATGGCTCAGTAAAGCACAACAACAGGACTCCACAGGAAATGTGTTCACTGTAGTGGAAGAGTGCAACTAACAGGCCAGTTTCTCTCACCTTGCCCTCTGACACCCACACCAACTGGTTCTGCTGTTGCTGGATTGTTTCTTTCAGAGCTCCGTACCAGCCGTCATTCATATTGTTTAGGTTGATAGTGGCTAGGGGAGAACATTTTGAATGACATTTTAACTTTCATAAATAAAATCAAAAGACGCATGAGAGAAACTAACTTTGTTTCAACTCACTGGTGAACAGGTGGTGATTATTCTTCCTCAGTTTGATGGCGCGTTCATAGAGCTTCCTGGCACTCTTCCTAGACTCTGGACACAGCCTAGTCCTCATGTTCTTCACACCCTGCTTGTTATCGGGATTTAGGAAGACTACAATGGGGTACCACTGAGCATAGTTCAGCCTGTCCACAGCATTCGGGGTAATGTCCAGCACAGCATGTTTGTCCTTTATAGGAAAGACATGTATACACGTGTATGCATGGTCAAATACAGTAATCTAAAAAATAGGTTACATATTAAATAAAAAGAGGGATGCTCACTCTATCAATGATTTGTTTGATGGTGTGAAGACGAATGATTCCTGAACTCCGCTGGTCTGTTCCTGCATCTCTGGGTTCACTCTCTGGGAAGCAGCAGAGATTTTATGTCAAGCACTGGTTGTCATCATCTTTAGTGTACTGCATTATGCTACAAACATACTTGCGAGTTCAAAAAGATCAGGCTCCTCTCCTGACAGTTTTTCTCGAGCTACATCAGCAATGGGTCCAAATATCACAACTGGTCTCAGGAAACCAGCTGCACGACAAAAGGAGTTACTAGAATAAAGCAGCCAGTCTCTTATTTATTTAGTGTAAAGACATAATCCATACACTCACCCTCTCTCAGTACTACTCTTTCATAAGCAGGGAACTTTGTTTGAACTGGCTGGGAAGAGAGGTCCTCTCTGCTCTTCCTAAGGTTCCTCTTTGAGCTGCGAAGACCACGGAACCTCCAGAAGTCGGCTCTGTCACCCCCTGCAGTTTTGGGAAGAGTGTATTGCACACTGGAGAGCTGCTCCGCTCTGTTGACAAATGGCAGACGGACAGGAAGCGTATTTATCCAATGCAGGCTACTGAATGTCTCAATGATGACACAGCTAAGCTCAACAATGCCAGTACCTGAGGACATTTATAACAAATGTAAAACAAACACAGACTGAACAGACTGTCCAGCAGGTCATTTAGCTTTCTGACAGACATGGATGCCAGTCATTTGAACACTGTTACCTGTTTTTGTTGGGGATGATGCCCCTCTCCACCTCTTGGTGGTTCTTTCCAATGCGAATAGCAAGCCAAGAACCCAGCTTGCCATTGTACAGGGTGTCCACTACGCGAAACACCTCACCCTTGTTAAAGCTTAATCCATACGGAGATTCCTTCTCATATTCAAAGTGTGTCCGAATGTAGAAGGAATCGCCAACATCCGACTCCACGATCCGACGGTACACTGAGCAAAAACAGAGCAGAGACTCAAAAACACCTGGCCTACGAATTAAACAGATACGCATTTCTTGACTCATTTCCTTACTCACTTCACTTACCATCTTTCTTCTTCTGAGCCAAAATGGTCACCTCTTCACCTTTAGGAAGGTCCAGGAGAAAAAGCACTGCCTCCTCTCGAATTATGTTTGCAAAATCAACATTATTTACCTGGAATTCAGAAAATCAGGACTTAAAGATTCATACTTTTCACAAACTAACTTTTACTCATAACTTGGTCTTAACTGTTTCAACTTAATGTATAGGAGAAGCAGGTTTTATTGTGTGCCAGAATGTTTTATTTACTGTAGGTAAAGGTGAACATAGCTCTTCCTACTCATTGCCTGGGTAACTGATGGCTTTACTGTACTCAAATTGTCAACCTACCTCACAATACTTGGAGAAAAGAAGAGGACAGACAAACACTGAGATGCATAACTGTGAGGAAATGTAGCAAACACACTGAATAGAAATGTGCTCTCTTAGGGCTATTGCTAAGAAACCAGCCTGGAGGTTCAAGAATTTCGGAGCAGCTAGTGTTTAAGAGGGAAGAGTGAGAAGCTTGAGGAAGCATATCCCATAAAACACGAGTGTTCAGTGGCACCATCATGTACCGCTTATAAATAAAGAGGAAAAAAAACATCCTTTGTAGCACACAAAGCAGAACTACATTTCCAACATGCAACTATTTGCATTTGCAGCTCCATTTCAGATGGAAGTGCTGGACTTCAGCGGCCACTTTGTTCATGTACTGAAGTGAAATAACAATATCTCACCCTGAGAATTTGGTCGCCCTCCTCCAGGCCCTCCTTAGCAGCTGGGCTATCCTCCAGCACGCCAGCTACAAAGATGCCCACGTCATTGCCTCCAGCCAGACGCAGCCCCACACTCTCCCCTTTTTTAAACTTTACCAGCTTCATGCTTGGGCTGAGGACAAACACAATAAGTAGGCAGGTTTTTTTTTTTGTTACATCAAAGCATTTGATGCCTTTCACTCCCATGAAAATAAACTTCATGTCATGAATAAATGACAGTGTAGAGAAGTGCAACACTTTATCATAATATCAACTTTACCGTAATATGCTATCATCATGGGCTGCACTTGGCACAGGAGCATCAGATGGGCTGACTGGTAGATCAACATCTGGCTGTCCAGGCTGAGCATATACTGGCTTGGGCTCTAAACAAAAAAACAGAGTAATGATCCGTGTTATTAACCCAGACAGGTTACTGCACTGCACACTGTTAAAGCCTACTGATACTACGGCTATGTCTTAAACGCACTAATAAGGAACTGACACAAACACCCAGATGCTTGTGCACACACAAGGCACTGAAAGTCCTGAGCAGGGAGGTCAAACAGAAAGGCAGCAGAGTGCTGCAGGCTGGGGAGGAACGTCAGACTCGATCAGCTCATAGAGTTTATTTTCACTTGGCTCCAGGCAAACTCAGCTTGGCTCAGCAGGCATCTGGATCTAACATTTTTTGGTCGTTGTGCTTTTAAAAAGGGCAAAAATGACTGGTTCAAACTAGATTTCATGCTTTTCCTAACATGAAGTAATTTAACTGAGCTGCACATTAAAGGCGGGAAAATACGCAATGTTAATTACAAGGCTCAGCGTGACCGAGACTTGTAACAATAAACTGGCCTAACTATTGAGGGCCTCTCTGACCTGGAAGGGGTGGAAGCTGTTTTTCCTCTCTGGCAATTGCAGACTCCTTCGGTTTGGGTAGAGGAATGTCCTCCGGTAGCTTCGCTGGTGTTGAAGCTGCCTTGGAGGAAACCCGTTCATCATCTCGACTTCTGTGACTGCATATAAAAATAGTTCTTTTTGAAAAATGTATGTATATAAAAAAGGACACATTAGATTATGAATAGTGTATTTGGGAGCTGTGGAGCTCGCAGGCAACGGGATGAGTTTCGGGCTACAACATCTTGACTACACTCAACAACACCAAGGCCAAATCAAGGCTAGGAGGATTTTACTCCCGACTGCAGTGGACACGTGCTGGCTGAAAAAAGAAAACAGGTGAAGAAGAACAGCTCGAGACTGAGGCTACATCTTGGTTGTGAAGGTCAACACTTTGTCTTTCCACTCTTCTCTGTTCTATTTTTAAAGCAGCTTATCTAAGGTGTCAGAGTGGATTCTGTCCTCCAGGTCAATTTCACTCTGTGGTTCTGGCTTTACACCAGCAAATGTTTGGCTTCAAAGCCAGTTTAAATGTTAGGGAAGAGTAAACTGTTTTAAACTAATACTGGAAAATTATGAGGGAGATAAGTGTAAATACTGACAATCCTAATGAGAAATCACAGAGGAAACTATCCAGTCCTCCCAGTGGTTTGGCTCCCTGGCTCCAGCAGACCTTCTGGTCACATGGCGGCTCACTGGAACAACTTATTTGGCAAAACACTGCCTTATTCACAGGTTGAGTAGCACAGCAAAAGTAGCCATGAAAGACTCTGTTTGAACTGGCTTCAGTGGAACAAATGTCTTATTCAGCCCATCTAGGACGAGGCTCCGTTTTAACTGCCAACTTCCTGAACTGAGAGCAAGGGGTCACAGGTCACAGTCCAGATTCAAACACATAGAAGACCCTGTTGTCAAACTATTAAAATTCTATTCTATATTACTACAACCAATTACATCTTTTGGCTTCTTAACATTTAATTATTTAGTGAGCGTTTTGCTTCCTCATTTGAGGAGCCATATTGGCTTTGTGTTAAACATACAGTATTTTTTTTACATTAAATAGAAAGCAGGACCTTGTGACCCTTTTCATATAACTTTGACTTCAACTACTGATGTCATAAAACATTACATCAGCAGCATTTCAACTAAAAAAGTGAAGTACATACATTTGAAACTTCCTCGTACAGATGACTGAGATAAGACCTGTTTAAGTTTAACACTAGCACCTAAAACTAGACATTCGTTAATCTACTTTAAATCTACACTGGAGTTACTGATCCTGCTACTATTAACTATTCGCACTGGGACGTATGGGGGAAAACTTACAGTATTCTCCAGCTGTTGATGTACAAAGAGAACAAAAAGGGCAAGAGCAAATCCCATCAACAAACATTAGTGAGACTGTGCTCAAATGCAGCATCATTACTTTCTGAGACAACACCACTTAATGTTACAGCGTTTTAGACACATGGTTGTATGGGGAAAGCAAAAACCTTTTAGAGAAAGCCGTCTAAAGTACTGACGCAGCTCTCAACGCTAGTTAACCCAAGATTGATTTGTCTGCAACTTAACAGTTGACTTTTGTTTTTTTGTTGTTTTTTTTTTAAGGTCATTAAATGGCATGAAAGGGGAAAAACCGCTGTGCTTTATTGAGTTTAAATGAAGAATTAATGAGATAGGTTTAAACAAGGTACAGTCAAAGAAGTGCTGAACGGGCTGATAGATGGTATTAAGCCAAACACAAAATCGAAAGTTAGACAAAAAAAGAAAACCTAAACAACTCTGTTCATATTGAAAATAGTGTAGTTTGTTTATGCAAGTGTTGCTTTGCAGAAATACTGTTGTATTTTAATGGTTTTTCTTGTAACTAAACTGTTTTACTAAAATGCTACTCAACTGCAGTAATGTAGACTCACATAAAGAATCATTAAAAATTTGTTGCATTTATTTACAGACATTTGTCCAAGGGTGGTCTTTACCTGCCATTGCTGATCTGTGGGGGTGAGTGTCTGGAGTGGTCTGAGGGTTCAGATCGTCTGTCTGGAGAGCGAGAGCGGCTGCTACGATGTCTGTCATGTGATCGATTGGAATGGTCGGATGCCAGAGAATGGATATCTGAAATGTCTAATCAAACAAGAGCCACTGTTCAACAACTGAAATTAGAAACAGCCACAAGCTGGTTTTAGGCTACACTCTGTTCACCACCACTCTCACCATCTCTGTCAGAGGCGTTGGCTGAAGGAATGCTGTCATCGAGGTCAGGTATGTTCAGCAAGGTTGCTCTGTCATCCCTCTGAACAACCATTTTTAGCTTGCCCTTTGACCTTTCTATCAGCTTCTTGGCGTCTATCAAGGAGAGGTTCTCTGTCACTGTGCCGTTAATCTAAGAGTAACAAAAACAACAGATTTAAACAAGTATTTTTACACGGCCACAGACTTTGAGACAATTTAAATTGCTGCATACTGCAAGTTATTGGCTGTGGTTCAAAAGTACTATTCAAGGTCAAAAGATGCATTTTGAATGTTCATCTTCCCCCCCAAAAAAGCAGGAGCCTATACAAGAACAATTGTAAAATGCAACAAATGATTGATTCACAAATGTTCCAGTGAAACAAAACACATCATCAATTCTTTTCTCTAGCCAAAACAAAAAAAAAAAATGATGTGACATCTCCATGTGCCTTTAATGTTTTATGATGGTAACAAATGTTCTCTCTGCCCAGCTCTCCCCCTCACCTTCAGTACAACATCCCCTTCCTGGATGTTGCCATCTCTGGCTGCCAGGCTCTCAGGGGAAATGTCCTTGACAAAGATGTGGCTGGCCAGGCGCAGGCCATATTCTGCTTACAAAGTGAACGACAGCAACAAAGACGATGTTAGCACAGAGTTCATGGGACCACACTGTGCTGACAGCCGCTGCTCCCGCTGGGATTAACAGTACTGATTAAAGAAGATTAATTGCTCTTTTACTTAGATTTATTTGAGTTAACTTGGATTTTGCTGTTGCTGGCAAACGCTCTGGCAGTTAACCAATCCTGATTTGGAGCTCTTCTCGAGCGAGAATGAGAATACCACGCCAGGTAATGCTTGTTGGGAAAAACTCCTGGCTCCCTTACTTTGTGCCCGACTTTGTGAGCCTCACCTTCATTTTTGCGGGATTTCACCAGCGTGACCTTGGCAGGACGTGGAGGCAGGTTGTGTGAGCGCCGGTCTGAGCGCGGGGAGAGACTCCTCTCCCGTGAGCCGCTGCGCTCACGTTCCCGGTCCCTCCGCCCGCTGCTCCGCCCGCTGCTCCGCCCGCTGCGCCTTCCCATAGCACCGCCCACGCCGCTGTAAGCACCACTGCGCCCACTCCGCGTCTCGTATATCTCTTCGTCGTAGCTGTCCTCCTCCTCGTCATGCTCCGACATAGTTTCCCTCTCCCCCAGGCGGCCCATGGGGACGTGCACCTTCCTTTTTCGCCTGATTGTCTGGGTAAAGGAAATGAGATGTGAGCTCATCCTGACAATCAATCGGTCGCACTAAGATGAGTCAATCAATCAACTGATCATGTACATTTCTCCTAGAACCAACTCCAAAACATAAGAAATGTTACAGTAGATACAAAAACATAATACACTACAATTCTCGACTTTAGCTTTACTTTCAATAACTGCTCACAAAAAGAACGCTAAAGAGATGCTGGCACTCACAATTTTGGCAATTTTCCCACTTTTACGAAGCTGCTGGACTGCGTACGCATGCTCCACATTGTCCATGGAAACAGCATTGACCATAACAACTCTGTCATTTTCCCTGGAAAGAGGGGGCAGCAACAGCAGACATGCTGGAGTCTTTCTGAGGCAGGTGTAGCTTTAAACCAATAACTAGAAATCTGACTGGAGTAACAGTAACAGACAAACAAACTTACTGCAGCAGGCCCTCTGCTGGGCCTCCTTTCAGCACATCTGAGATGACAATGGAGGTCTCACCACTCTGAAAATGAGGGTTATCCCGACCTCCTGATATGGCTATTCCAAAGCCAAACCCTGGTGCCTGCATACAGAGAAACAACTGTTAGGATCTAGGATGATGTAGCAGTCTGTGTGACACACTGTGTAAAAGATTTAGCCTTAGAAGCCAATAAGAGAGACAACTATGTGTAAGGAAACCTCTGTTTTGTCTTTTCTTTCAGTAGCTGTGTAGACAAATGGAGAGAAAGAGGCAAAGACACAAAGACAGACAAACATGCCAGACAGATTTTGGGATTAGAGCCAGGTGTCAACACAGACGGCCATGGAGAGCACTGGGAGCAGGATAAGTTACCTACCCTGTGTAGTGTTACTGTGTGCTGTTCCCAAATGACAGTCTCCTCCATCGCTGCGCTCTGGAAGACAGAGATAGGGAGATTACAATAACATGTCCTAGAGATGAAGCAGAACAACTGTGCGCTGCTTACAATATTTTCAGCAAAACATTAAACGCCCTTGTCCAACTTTTTACCTCCAACAAAGTTTTTGTGTGAGGTCGTATTTGCAGCACAACACACTTTTTTTTTAAACAGACCACACATGACAAGTAACATACTGGTGTCAGACAGGATGCAGTTTGCTTTATAGCGGTCCCACAGTATGAGGCCCTTGTGTTTACAGAGCACTGAATACAGTAGGCACAAAGAAGAAAGAACTACAAATGAGACCACATTGACGGAAAGCCATATAAATGAAAACACAAGGAACAGGATGAAGATCGACGGCTTCAGCTATTTTATCCCTCCTTCTCTCCATCATAATCTCACGACACATTAGACATTCACTGGCTGCATACGTGTACGATCAGAGCCATCTCTTTTGGGGAAAATTATAACCCCCAGCAAACGACCTAATGCGATCGCCCCATTTGTCTCTTAAGCTGATGCGAGATCTTTGTCCCCAATAGGTGAGACTACACTATCACACATTCTTCCCTAGTTGCTGGCAATGTCTTTCATACCTCTAGCACTCAGAATAAGGCCACCTAGTGAGAAACCCAGTCCAGCACATTAAAGAGTGATAACAGATGACAGGAAGGGAGGCTGAATCAAGCATTAAAAACCACATCAGTGACAGCACTTGAACCCTCAGCTGACATCATTGTTCTGTGTTGGCAGCTCAACCCCCAACATCTATATCAGTCCAGCTTCACACCGATAATTAATGAATACAAAAATCATCAAGACAACCTGCTAATAGTGTGGTCATTAAATCTATAAGGGTGATAATGAGCGCCACATTTGCCTCAGGCAACACAAACCTTTTTCATTTCAAAAGGAAATTATGTCCTGTGTTGAAATTCCCAAACTGAGAAAATAAAGCCAAGTGTTTTTTCTGGCATCTATTTCATCATCTTCCTTATGTTTATCCCCACCTGTCGGCCAAGAGCCAAACATTAGCTAGCGTCTGGAAATATAGGCAGCTGAATGAATCGCCACAAGTGTCCCAAGATGTTCTCGCCTTGGCAGCAACAGCCACAAGCCGCTTATAGTGAGACTCGCACACAGAAGGTGAACAAAAGTTTGAACGAGGGAAGTCCTCCTGGCCTTTTGCATCGACTACGCTGCACTTGAGAAAGGAGAGAGAGACATCTGAGTATTAACAAGACTGCTGAAAAACAGAGGCATTAGGTTTGCTCTTTGGGGAGGAGGATTTATGCCTGCGTCTTCTCCATCTGCACTGTGGAAATGCTGACGACACTAATACCAACGCAAAGTTATAGAGCATTTGCTACTAAAAGCGAAAAGATGCAGATCCAGCTGACATTTGCATGTTTAGACAGTATTCACAGACATTAACACAAACATGCAGACGCTGAGGCTCTGTGTTACGGTGAAGAAATTCGGCTCCGTTACAATATCTGGAAAAGACAATTACTAAAATCTTACTAGGCTTGATCCACTGCAATTAAATCACCATAAAATTAATGAGATGTAAAATCGCAAATGAAGCAAAACAAGAACCTGAAGTAAAAAGGTGGAAAACCTAAAAGGCAAAAAACTAAACGCATACTTTCCTGCAGTGAGGTACATCTCACACACCTTTGAATTTGAAGGGATGTAATTTTGCTTTCACCTCCTGCAGAGCTTGTTGCTCTGGTAACAGGGGGAACAGGGTGGTGGTGTTCAAGTGGCCTGACATTTCCAGGCCGCGTCTAAAGGTTCCTCTCAACTGTGAGAGATTTAGCAAAGACACGACTGAGTTCATTTAGAAACAAAGGCCTTTTTACATTTTAGATGATCACTGTTTACTTGTTACACGCACATCTACACACAGCCTCCTGTAACGGCCTGACATTTGTCAAAAACAAACATGTAGCTGTTTCTGTACAAGACCTTAAAAGGGCAGTTTTTTGTACTGCAGCAGTTCAACCTTCTTAAGAAACAAACGAGTGAATTCACACTGCATTTTGTAAGTACTCTCCTGTAGCTGTAAAAACTTCCTAGTGCCTGATTCAGTCACATCAGCACCAAGAAACTGAGTTTTTTTAACACTCTTGTGTGTACCCTTTATGGCCACAAACAACTGGTGCCAACAGAAGCTTCATGCCACGAGCCAGAGCCAGGGCTGGCAGCCACTCCGCAGCAGAGACACACCATGTCAGTTGGGTCATGCTTGGGGGATTACAACCAGGCAACTTGGGAGCCAGCACAGCAACACAGATGGACCACAACACAGATGGATCACACAGATGACACTGGAGGAAGGACGGGAAAGCTGTGAACTGTGTTGGACCAACACACAAATGGTTAACATTTACTCCGAACTAAATGAGTTATTCAATTATTGTTTACTCCTCCACAGAACCAACAGTATGTCTGTCAAACAACAGCTCTAAAATGAAAAAAATGATTTAAAACTGTATCCGTCTCCACTCCACAAAAACCTTTTTTTATTTTAATTGGACAATCATTAAAATTAGAGCTTCCCAACAAATCTACTCAGTGAAAACACTAAATTGTCACAAAACCAATATGGTGAGGTGTTCAGTCCTCTGAATAAGAGAATAGATTTGTGCTGTACTATGGTTTAGGAGTGAAGCAGAACCTTATTCAATTTTGACTGCTCAGGGACCAGCGTGGCTAAAAATAGACCTCATTAATTCTGCCGTTGTGATGCTGCAACAGAGTGGTTTGAGGGAAACTTGCAGCATGAACACTGAAGAACATTTAATAACCTCCTGTTATATTAAATGCCATGGATTGAAACAAATGATGCAATACTGCAACAAAAACACATTCACTTCACGCTCGCACTAATTTGTTGCCTCTAAGGTCCAAGAAAAAACAGGCAGAGGAGGCAATTTGCAGCAATCCTTTACAAACATTGGAGGAGAGAAAATGGGGCTATTTAAAAGCTATTCAAATAAAAAATGATTGATGTTGATAGAAGATAATCACAATGACATTCTGAATATAAAATTAAGCAAGCAACATGGAGATGTTTTCTACACATGATAATGGCATAATGCATCTTCAACAACAAGTAGACACAACTTCTACGAAAACACTTCTGGAAAAGCAGCATTTGTGAAGCAAATGAGCCTCCACAGTCCAACAACGACTGCGTTGCCCATAAGAAATGATGTGAGTGAGTCAGTGAGTTTTGCATTTGTTTTGTGTTCAAGTTCTAAGTAACCCAGAGTTCTATTAGAATTAAATCAAACCAGGACTGAGACTGGCACAAAAAACAATTACATCAGCGGTAAATAAACTGCACACACACAGGGTTTTGGAAATCTGCGTTTTTTGTGTGCAAGTCTCACTGCATCCACAGACAGAAAAAGCAACAACAGGATCACACTCTGCTGTGGCTGCTAGCAGCGAAGCAGCAAACAAGTAGAATAAGATGATTGATTACTTCAGAAATTGAAAACGATGTGCGAGGGAGTGCTGACAACTGCTAAAACTCTCCGGCTTTGGAGAGCATATTCAAATGCTAATGAAGGCCCATGTCTCAGCGTCAGTCAGGCTAGGAGTCCCCTGAGAGATAAGTGACACACTGCACATACAATATGGTTAGATACTGTACTGCAGATTTCTAATGGAGAGGAGAGAGTAGCAGAGACGCAGCACTACACAAAGCGATGAGAAGGTGAGGAGATTAACTTTTATGTCACAATCAATAAATCTAATCAGCAGTTATTACAGCCATGGAGGACACACTTGCATAATTGAAACCCTACAGTACAGTAAGTAAGATGTCTAGCCTCATTTGTCCCATCTGTTTGGTGGTTGGTTAAGCATAGAGATAAAGCTGGAGGTAAAGACCAAGGGTACTTACATCAGTTCATTACGGTCACACCAGAGAACACAGACAAAAGCGTTTTCAACCTCCAGCTACTCCTCAGTAAATCCAGCAGGAGATTCCTGCAGACGCACATCAGCAGCCTCAGTGCATGACCGCACCAATCAGTGCCGGCAGAGACCTGCCCCCGCCTTCCTCGTCTTCTCCAATACTTCGCTCCCACACCACAAACACAGGTGTGGTTATAGGAAACACACCGCACAGTTGCACCCCAGCACTATTTCTGCGTCTTCTCCCAGCATATTCCTCAGAACTGATGGCTCCCTCCAACTCTTCCTAAGTGCTCACAGTATCAGCGTGAATCCCCCCTGGCTTGGCAGCAATCTGTGCAGGATCTGCAGTTCCGCTACAGCATGGGACTCCTCTGTACTGGTGAACATCCACATCCGCAGTGCAAACTGCTGTATCGGACTTAACCCTTGAGCTGCTGTGCTGAGCCGGATGGAATTCTGTGTGGCATCAACACAGCCGTCAATACTCATAAACCATGAACACTTGGTATTTTCAAATCGCAACACAAGAACAGTCAATAAATAGGAACTTTTCAATGTCTTTTTTGCAAAGAAGCTTAAGTGTGGCCTAAGTTGTGGCTTTCAGAAGAGTCAAGACCAACTTTGTTGTTAAAATTAACTCTCTTTGATAGTTCAGCTGTGCAAAGGCATGTGGTGGCAACTGTTAACATGGCATTGAAAATACTGCAACACACTAAAAGGAGACGTGTAATAAAGCTGATATTATTTTTGTTTTAGTATAGTAGTTGTGGTCCCAACCACTGTGAGCAACTGTGTATTGTAAGAATTGCACTCAATAAATTTACATTTGTGGAATCATTAAGACTAATGACTAAGACAACAACAGCAGGCACAGATCTTCTGTTCTGTTTGTGAGGAGCTGCATTTCCCCCCACCAGGAACAGAGATGCTATTAACCACTGGGACTTCCCTTCTTTTTACAACACAACTTTTGTTCCAGGTCACGCAGAGATGAGTGAAGTGAGAACACAGCATACGCTGCTGTACTTTATTCTGCGAGCCATTAATGTGGCAACATTCAATCACTGTGCATTTTATCTTAATGCATGACATGATTGAAAGGTTGCCCACACAAAGCTCTTACTGCAAACCATTTACACAATCCTAGGCACTTAATCATTCCCCAAGGCCTGCTAACTCCTTGGTCTTTATTAAATCCCTGTATTCATGGCATTGTTATTACAGAGGCAATTTTGCAATTTTACTGTACAGTATGTGAGCGCATCATTTGCATATTCCGTCTGTCCTGCATTGATCACTGACTTGGGTGCATTGTGCATCCAGACCCCTATGCTGTAGTATTACTAGCTGTGAAATACTGTGTAATGCAGAAAATACACAAGACTTTCATACAATCCAATAACAGGAAGAGCAGAAAACAGATCAGGTTTACTGCCCATTTGATCTCATTTGATAGGGAAGAAAAAAAATAAGGAAGAACTAAGACTTCAAGGTTGAATTTACACACAAATGAGTTACACATTTTTATAAAGGATGTAGCCTTGATTCAGATACAAGGACTATACGCTCAACCAAGGCCATGTGAGTCATGACATCGCAGTCATCAGCCAGGATAACGATCAAGTTGGACACGTCTGCCAAGCACCTGGTCCCTGCTGGCTTAGCGAACAAGTTAAATTTACATCCCTCATCCAAACAGGAGCCTGACAGTGCTGGGAACAGATTCCACACATAGTTTCCTCTCTCCACTGCCTTCAGTCAGCCAGTCTTCAAATTAATTATTTCCATGTGAACCAAAAGGGGCACATAAAAAATCTGACCTGCTAATTGTTGCATGTAAGGGCACCTGTCACTTTCCTTCTCTTGTATTTTATACATGAATACAAAATGGAGAAATATGAATAAATGCTACATCATGTTAGTCACTCCTTCCTACTTCCTGGCTTCAAAACCTTCAGTGTAAAATGACTCTATTAAGCAGTCCAGGTGGATGGACTAATAATGGTAATGGTAATGTGTGACAGCATGAACACATCTACTGAAACTAATAAAAGCTGCTTTGGGTAGATATATGAAACCACAACAAAATGACTTTTTGTTTGCGAAATAAAGGATAGAAAATTTAAAGAGCAGTGGCCCTGTAAACCATCATGAGTCTATTTTTGGGCTCCACAGCTGGAGTTAGTGATCATAGCCAGACCAGGAAGCCACCTCCTGAACTCAATCAACCCAGGGCTTATCAATGTTCCACACAGAGCACACAGGAGGGCAGGAATGTGCTGATAAGCTGAGCCACTGACCTGCACCCCAACTCCTTTCAGTCAGTGATTGAAATGAACATAACAAAGCAGATGAAAAACTGTAAAAAAAGGGATGGTCCTGCATCAAAAAAAGAGGTCTATGCAGAAATGACTCAGAGGCTGCAATGCCCTATAACCACACACCCCTTTCAAATAGGGATTAATGAAATATTTCATCTGCACAAGTGGCAACTAACAGAAGCTGTAACCACAATGCAAACATGCCATATTTAACAGGGATTTAATGTTCTATGGCAATGTAGACTGCGCCATCTTTTTAGGAGGAGATTACCAAAAGTCTTGAATAACCCCAACAACCTTGTAACGCAAAAGTAAACTGTACCTTAACTAGCTAACCACAATATTGCCGCATAAAGAACTGCAGTCATATGGCCACTTAAGAATCAGATATTTGAATTTGCTGCACGATTTGCATAATTCTGCTTGTGCTAAGAGCAACACACACACACACACACACACACACACACACACACACACACACACACACACACACACACACACACACACACACACACACACACACACACACACAAAGAGTGTGAACTTGGATTTAACTGCGCTGCAAAGCAAAACACAAGCCCCTTGTAAAATTGGATTATATCTATGAGCTCAAGAAGGATGAAATAAAAGGGCTGTCAAGTCCATCGTGGTCAGTATTCAAGTGGATGAAAATCTCTGCATACAAAATAATCCATGGTGTAACCAGAAATGCAGTAGTTCAGGGCAGTGCAAGCTACCTCTGGAAATCATTTTCTTTTTATTCTAGTGGCACCACTAGTTCATCACTAAAATAAATGATATGTTCAGGGTCTCCCCTCTTGAAAATAAGTCACTTTGTTGGAAACTAACCTTTAGGAAATCCTGCTCATCGTACAGTATGACAAATCAGTTCAGCTCAGCTGCTGTTTCATGTAACATTCCTATCACTAGGCCAGTGATGACACATTCTCCCTGACCTAATAAAACATGTTACATCTACTGAGAGGTATAGCAAATACATATGACATCATTTATTATTTAACACAGTTTGAAATGGAAACTAAATTTTGAGCCGACTCAAAATTTAAAACTTGTTACCAAATAAAAAGTCAAATCCAATGACTAGCTAATTCCTTTTATAAACTATAACTAAAACCCACGTATGGAGCTGGGTGACACTGACAACATAGTGTTTTAAACGTACAATCCAAGGCAATGAGAGGAGTTGGTCTAGCAGGGAGTCACATTACAGCAGTCAAATGAGTTGAGTGTGTTGCTCATCCCTTGCTTTGCTGTTTTAAGAAAGATAAGGCAGCTAAATCCCACACAACATCTAAATATTGTGAAATATTAACTATCTACTTTAAAAATCTGACACTGTGTTTTGTAAACCGTAGCGCGGATCAAGCAGGTTGGGTACAGTACCATGTCTAAACAAGATAACGTCATCCCTCCATACGCTAGTAGCAGCCCCGTTTAAACCAAGTGTTCCGTAAACTGATGGATCAAACCACAACAATGTCCAATCTAACAGGTGCTTTCTGGCGTCTGATCGCGAATTCAACAGGTAACGACTGGCTTTTCTTAGTGCAGGTTAGCGGCAGACTACTAGTTGTTAACTACTAGTTGGAATGCGTGGACGAGTGTACACATGCAGCGACCGTAGCCCACAGCAAAGCGCCTGACACGACACAGCTGCCATGGCAGCGCTCAGCGGCGGTGCCTGGTTGAACCGCACGGACACTGCGACACGGTATTTTAGTGGTACTAAACTAAAAAGTCAGCTAGGACGCTAACGTTAGCCGATTGCTACTTAGCTTTGAAAAGACCCACTTGCGCTTTGCTAACGGACCACCAAAACACGGGGAGCGAACGTATGACCTTATGTTTTAATTTCGAAATCCCGTGTCACGTTTGCAGCGTCTCGCTTCGCAATGTCGCCCCCCCCCTCGTCTGAAGCAGAATGACACTTAATAAATCATGTGCCCCCTTTATACCCTCTTGGTCAAATCAACCCAAAGCTGGCCGACATTTTGTTCCAGAAGGCTAGCTCATCCTAGCTAGCGTTACCTGGACGCTCCGCGCACTTGACTTGGGAACAGCTCGGCTGCCCGATGACAGCTCGACCGCGTGGCATTTTATGGCTCAATATTAGCCGTCGCTTATGTACGTTCAACAAGAAATGGGCAATTTCAAAATACAAGGTAACGCTGGCTTGTCGGGCAATTAGCTAACCACTTAGCATTCCGCCTAGATGCAGTTTGCTAGCCGAGAGGCAGCTAAAGTTACCTCCGCTCGTACCGTTATCGCTCGCTCGTGCCCGCGGGGGGACACATCCAGCGGCTCCTGCGGCTACGGCGGAAAACCGTCCTCCGACGACGGCTCGCGCGCGATAGTGAGGAAACGCAATCACCTTCGCAAAAGCAACGGTCCTCGCGGCGTGCTTGTGGAAATCTTACAGTAAAGGGACGGAAAGGTCTTCCTGGTGTGGCTCCAGAGCAGCAGCAGCCGCCGCACTGCAATGGCAGGCAGTGGATGAAGCCTTCCTTCTCCCCCCTCCGCTCGCGCACTTCGGCTGCCTTCACCACAGCGGCGACGGCGACAGGTTCGCCCGGAACAAACCATTCGGCTCTGTCCGCGGGGGGGGAGGAGGAGGAGGGGGTACGCAGGGATGCAGAGGCTGCCCGCAGCAGCAGCGGCCGCCGCAGCTACCCAGCAGCATCCAACGCCATTCCAGCCCGGGAGGCGACGCTCGTCCGCGCGGCCCAGGATGCACCGACGGAGGCTCCGCGCTGCTGTCGCACACGCCGCAGCGCTGCCCACCGCGCGCGGAGCAATGGACGCGGCTGCCGTTTTCCAAAATGTGTGGATTCGAGAGGATCAAAATCACACACGTCGAAATATTTCACCGTGTCAGCACTGACGCTATGCCAACTAATGTTGCAATAACTAATATTCTAGCCCACGGCAATATTTGAAAACTACTAGGTACACTTAAGTAAATATTATCTACATATCTAATAATGGTATTTATTAGATTTTTAATAATAGCTTTAGGCGTTTATTTGACTAAAAGTCACTCACGTTAGTCTATTTTGTAGCTTTCACACTACAGTAGTCAGTTTTGCAGTCACAAACATTATCTCTGATTTGCATAAGGTAACAAATATAACTGCCAAGGTATTATGATTTTCCTGTTACAGCAGTTGTAGGTTCAACAAATCATTTTGCATACAAAGCAGCACAGATACATAAAAGACCAAAATCCCTTAAGGCACAAAGATACTGGTGTTTACAGTTATAATTAAAATTATAATAACGTTTTTTAAAGCCACTATGACGCACGCCCTTATCCAAAAGCAACCTACAGGAAGGTGAAGGACACGGAGAAGCTCACTGTCTTACTCAAGGACATTAGAACATTTGGCCTTGATGAGCAGAGGATTGAACTGCCAGCCCTGCTCTATCTTCTAATCCCTGCTCATCCCTGACAAAAACTACCTTAAATATCTTTTGTGGAGCATATGACCATGTAACACCAGTTATGTAAAAATCTAACTAGACGTTGTATTGTTAATATTTACATCCAGATGCTTATACCAACAAATAAAACCTTTGCATGTAATGAACTAAAATTGATTTGTCTGATCAAATTTCAAAAATGTGAGTGGCTTGATTGATTAGGTGTGCTTTGAAGCAAGGGCTGCACAAGGACAAGACTGTGTGTATGTCATGCTTTAGTGCATGTGTGTAATGTATATGTAGGGTGAACAGCATTCACCACCATATTTTCTGCAAAATTTACTCCAAAGCAAGAGGCCATTAATGCGGAGGCTATTTTATAATGACAAAAAGTTGCACGAATGCAAAACACATAAAATCTTTTTGAATATTACTTTTAGGTCCAGCAAAAATAAAGTCTTCATAGGGAAAGCTGAGTAGAGTACTAGTAATGACCTGCTGCATAAACCCATTTAAAATGCACAGGACGGAACTAAATTCCACCCCACAGTCACGATGCTCAATACTTCTTTCCCATGGGGTATACAGATTTAATCAATATACAGTAGAATGTAAATTGTGCACTGCACCAAAACCCGCTCCTAAGACTCTATCGCGTGCACTTATTTGTGCTGCCTTTATCCTGAAGCACCCACTTCTCTGCGGCACCTTCTGTTGTGCATTTTATCACTTTGTGATTGTGTGACCGTTCTTGCAACCTCTACCTCTGGCACTAATAAGCCCAGGAGAAGATAGGGGCTGAATAAAATGCTGGAGGAGCACTGAGGTCCTGCAATGTTGCTGATGTAAGGTGACTTGCGGCAGATTCCATTGGAGCATCAGAAGGAGGGGGGGGGGCATCTTCAATGGAAGAATGAGTGTTGTCCAAGGTCATAAGAATTATATAAACAATGGTAGTAATGAATATCCTGTGGAAAAATAAACTATGATGAACAGAAAATTACGTGAAAAACTCCACAAGAAAAAATAAATTATCTTTGGCCTGAACAGTTTTGTTTGGCTGCAGTCGGAGGCGGAGGAGTATAACGCTTAAGCAGCATAAATTCTCATCAAAGCCAACTGAATCTCATATGCAGATAGATTAAAAAGTTGTAATTCATGCATTTCTTAATATATCTCTGCTGAAGTCCTTGAAATACCCTCTGCTAGTGCTACGTATGATAGCGCTTGCATCACTGGCTCCAACAGCACAGAGGGAGTTTCACATGCCCTGCAACAGAATAACGCAGACCCTCGATCCCATCAGCACATTTAGACGCACGGACGGGGTCCAAAATCGGAGTATGACTGCAGGAACAATTCACACGAGTGGAAAAGCAAATTAGAAATTCACAGCAGGTTGGCTTTTAGAGCGCGCTGCTCCTGATGGTGAATGAGTCACCTCTCAGCTGTACAGGTCAGGACACAGCATACTAAGGCTGGAGCGCCTCTGAGCTTTAATGACTGCTGCTATCAAGTGACATGACAGGCTTTAACATAGCACTGCAGAAAAAATAAAGGTGTTTGTTTATTAACAGTGATAGAAATCATGATATTAAATGACACCATGATGTCAGAGTTTGCCTTTTATCTTGTTATGTAGTATTTCTTTTTACAAATTGACCAGAAGGGGCTGGCTACTGTGCAGAGGCCGGTGTGTCTGGGATTTCTGCGGTGCCCTCTGTCAGTTTCATTGACCTCTAGCACCAGGAAACAGCAGACTGACATGACAGCTCACCCATTATTCCAGGGGAGAAATTCCTCACACTGGGTTTCATAACGCCACACAATCACATAGTGCAGCATTTTAACAGCTGGAGACAGAGACAGGGATCTGATACCTAGCAAGCCGCAGGCACCTTGTAAAGTCAGCAATAAAAGAACACTTTATAAGAGAAGGAAGCATGACCCCTGTGAAGCAGAGATGAGATGTGCGGCAGTAAAATGTAGCCGAAATCTGAAAGAGCGAAGTATCGATATGTCAGTTGCTCAGAGTGGAAATGATAAAATGAAAAACGAATTGTCCCCAGAAAAAAAGAATAGTCCCCAGAAATATGCTCTCAACATCCATATGATCGTATGATGTGTTCACCTGTGTATTAATTATACACCGGTAAATAATGTAACATAAGCAATTTAACAATAACACCAGGATGCGATTGACAATGAATGCGGCATCAAGCTTCACTGGTTCCTAAATGTCATAGCTGAAGCCAAAATACTTGTACAGGAAGGAAATACATATTTCTATAATCTCCATCTCATTTTCCCGCCAGCAGCTCAGAGCTCAGACATATCAGCTGACACGACAACGCCGCACATCCCCAGCCTGCGGATCATGTGACAACAGGCCACCAACATCCAAATCCTCGCTGGATCAGACTACAGCATCATGTACAGCAGCAAAGAACCAATCACCTAAGTATGTTTATCCGCGGAGGGGAGCGAATGCTAATAAAGATGAAGAGTTCCAATCAGTTAATGTGGACGTGTGTATGACTAATGGATCTTTAGCGGTAAAATAGGGAGTTCAGTTCTTTACCGACCACAAAGCTGCAGCTTTCACTGAAGAGAGGTTCTGATCAGTTCTGAAAATGTGCAAATATCTAATTATTAATTATCTGCATTAATAAAGAAGACATACTCAGCTCATATCCTCTCATAAACACAGAGGGACTCAATTTCTAAAACCTAATATAAGATGTAATAACAGATGAAATATAATCCTATTACACAAAGTGTAATGTGTGATGTGAACTGCAGGTGAATTATTAATGCAGTGAGTGTATGTTTGTCTTTTCCATCAGCAAGGCCTTTCATTTAATTTAATTTGGATAATTAATTTTTGATCGGGATGAGTTCAGTATTTACTGTAGAGGTGTTGTAGGCTTGGGATCAGCTGCTCCTTTGGACCACACAGGGTGGGACCGGGGAGGGCAGGTGAAGGGGCAGGAGAGAAAAGGGAAGAAATGACCCCGGGGTAATTTAGCGCACTGCGCAAAGACGTCAGGCGATGTTATAAATCCTCCCCACTTCTCAATTTAGTCGGAAATTAGCTTGACTGATGAATCTAGTGAGGAAAAAAAATTCTATCCTAATTATTTTGCAGTGCAAGGTGACCCTCGCGTAATACGTCAAAGATACGGGCGATTCGAATGCGTTCTCCTG